>NC_141309.1:9007500-9607500 GCF_037954325.1 Fistularia commersonii
CGCAAGTAAATGGAAATGACACGTCACATTGTAGCTGTTTTCGATCACAACATCCGAAGCACATACACATGAATAAACACACCAAGCGTCCTGAGTAATCATTGTTCAGTGGCACAGATCAGCATGTTTTCACCTATGCGGCATTATGAACATCCTCAACACAGCGTGCAATTACCTTTTCTAAGTCTGTCTCTCCAAACTCTGTCACACACACTTCCTTGCTTGCTCAAATGTGTGCTCAGACACGCTCATTCAAAGGAAATGGGAGTAGGTCTGTGAGTAAGACAGTGCCTTGTAAATGAGGCATCTGTGTGAGTGAGGTTCCCTCAAGGGTTTGGGTCATGGGGCATCATAAACCACACCTTTTTACTGCCTTGACTCACACCCACTGGAGTCTGATTGGTTAACGATATGAGGCCAGGGGAAAATGAGGCTTTCTCTCACTGTCCCTTGAATGAATAATTGGCCAAATAATTATACGAAATAAAGTAAGAAAGTACAGTGTCTTAATAAAAATCTGTGGTGAGGTAGGACATCCACTGTTTCTCCTCCCCGGGTTTTTAAAATAATAATGTGACCTACAACTTTTAGTTAGTTTGGGACAAAAAGAAAGAAATATAATGAAAAAAAGTACATCTTAATGTTTAATATAAATACTTTTTATTTTTTTTCCGTTAATTGAAATATGTTTTATGACAGTGTTTGTTAGATTTTTTCCTCATACGACGCACATATATTAATTTGTCTGTGCACATGTACTGGCACGTTTCTGCATCCACAGCACAGCAGCTCCGCCTGAGCTATTGTTGGTTGCAAAGTGGATACCTCGTCCCCCATCATCTGGCTGTGACACCCACGCTGCAGGATGTGGCAGCTCTCTTAGAAACCAGCACATTTCCAATCATCTACATGCCATAACCTTACGGCCGCCTTTGTACAAACCTCTGCCAAGAGTCATTTGTGTCACTCCAGCAGGTCAGACCACTGAACAATTCTCGGGCAGAGCAGTATGGAAATACATCTCACTGATTAAAGATATCTGGTGACTTTTCTACATGTTGTCAGCAAACCGTTAACGTTCTCCCGCCCCTACAACCCCTCCTCTCTTCTCTTCTCTCTCCCACTCACCTCATGTGAGTCATCTCCTGGACTCTTCTCTTCTCTTCCTACTTTCTTCACCTCTAAATCCCTAAACTTTCTGTTACGGTGCTATTGTCTTCTCATAGACATTTTTCTTGTTCATCTGGATTGATACTTGCAAACAATATATTGGACAACTTTTGCTATACAGTTTTTATGTGAGACCATTTGGTAACAACGACACTGTTAAAGCAAAAGAAAAAAATGAAAAAAATGCCGCTTTTGAAATAAAGTCAAAGATCATGCTTTGTACTGGGCAGGAAAAGACAGGTGACAGATCAATGAGGCTTCAGGCACCCAAAAGAGTAAAAAGTAAAAAGAATAATTTTAATTTGATGGGCAAAGTGAAGATAGATGGTTATGTGAATGCATTATCAAATGTCTTGTTTCAGCCGCTACATGACCTGATCTTCAGTTCTCTAAGCTGCATTCCCATGCAGCAGCATTCCAGCCAGCTGTTAAATAAAATGGGGAACACACACACACACACACACACACACACACACACACACACACACACACACACACACACACACACACACACACACACACACACACACACACACACACACAGTAAATCAGGAAAGGTTCAGCAAATGTGAATACTAAGTTTTTTAAGAGCTCCATACTGCAGTGAAAATACTTAGAATGGGGAAAGAGGTATGAAGGCTACTTTGACCATCTTCCACCCCATGGATCAAACACCAGAGTTGATAAGTTACAAATGAGTTCTGTCCTTATTTTACTAACCACTGTTCTGAAAAATAAATGGCAGAGCTGCGTAATGAATACAGAGCCTTATTTTTGCACATGAAGCACTTCTCCATACCAGTAGGGGACAGTATTACTTGACATGTAAATAGAGATGCTTGAACAAATATGTGTGCACAATTAATTAAAGAACAAACATAGCCCTCTTTGGTCTCTTATTTGTTTTTTACTTTGCTCACATACAAGTTTTATCCTATTTTACATTATTAGTATTTCTGAATTGCCCAGCCTATGTTGGCAGGCGCACAAACGAGGGCTGGCCTATAACTACAAGTGTCTTGAATGCTCTATTTTCCTTGCAAGGTACTCATGTATATGGGTCACATGTTTTGGAAGGTGGAGAAGGAGCGGATGTGGGAATTGGCACATCTTTTTTTGAACATTTTGCCCATTTCCATTTCTGGAGTTACCTCCAAACCCTAATTAACAGGGAAAGCCATCAAATCAAACTTTACCAATCCCAGAGGTGCTGTCGGAAGGCAACTGGCAAAGACGTTCTCTATGCCACCCTCCCTTTTGCCACATTTTCCTCATAAGTGAACTCAGTCACTGGTATGTGATTGTATGCATGTGTCTGCACATGTGCGCTTGGGTGAGGACAGGGCGCAGGGTTCAATAGGAATGGCAAGTTCTGCCATTATTTATGTAATTAGAATGACGTTTGTTGCGTTGTACTTTAGCATCCGTGCAGCTGTGAATGGTTAAGTCAGCTGAGGCGAGGGATTCTTGCATATGAAGAGTGTCACTCTGATCCGCTGTGCGACACCAGTCCTGGAAACAAGGGTTAAACAGGGAACAGGGAATAGTCCTGAGGTAATAGCATGGGGGCGGAGGGTTGATGAAGGGTGAACAAAGGTGATGCAGTGTTTTACAAACACGACACCCTGATATGCTTTGTTGGCTCATTTGATAGGAGCTTGTGGGTGAAGGAGTGTGCCCTCGGGGGAAATTTAATAGCAGTCAACATCAGCCTGTATGCTATGAAACACCCCCCCAAAATAGGGTAAATACTCAAGATGATGAATGCAGGATAATTCCACAAAATAGTCCCATAAGTTTTGATTTGTATATGGGAAGGTAAAAGAACTGACTATTTATAGATGGCATTTAATTTGGTGATCATTCAGACCATGTTTAGATATAAAATTTCAGTTGTCTCAATTGTCGGGACAATTGTCGCAAACAGGAATACTCCGAGGTCCCTCTGTTTCATTGACTGTCCTCTTTTTCTGAGGGCCTCTTTCAATTCCATTTGATATTTTGCAGCAGACCCACATTATGCTCTCCTTTCTCCAAGTCTAGACAGACACCAAAGGCTGCTTCTACCTCATAACTATAGACCAAAGTGGTGACTTATTCCCATGTGAAAAGCACTATTCTAAAGCCCAGACAAGAGCCGGTGAGCTCTGAACTTCAAATTCAGTGTTAGGGGCCCAATGGCATCTAGAAAAGGGTACGAGGCGAACACTTGACCTTCCATTAATTGTCTCCCATCCATAACCACTTGTTAATTACTGGAAAACCCAAAATGGTTTCCAGAGCTAGTTTGTAAAAGGTCATTTACTGCTGGGTAATGAACATTCTAAGAGACTTAAGTTTCATGGTGTGCTGTTACAGTGCAACATCTCTAGCTAAAGATGTGTCTGGATGCTAAACATGTGTTTGAGAGTCAGAGCCCTACTTTGTATTTCAAGTTTCTTTGCACATTTTGAGCGCTGTCTGTCAATATAAGTCAGAGAAAGAATATAAATTCCCTCCAGACAATCTCTTGAAAATTCATGCCAAAGTGGAGTCACTGTATGCCTATGGAAGTGTGAGATGCCAATTAATAACCTTGTAGTTCACACACATATATACACACACACACACACACACACACACCTCCCACATCTCATTAGCCTCTGTCCTCGTTCTCTTTATCTTTTCTACCTAGCCTGCATAAAGAGAATATATATGTTCTTTGTCATGACAGTATTATCAGGAAAGGGTCATCTTTCTTGCCTTTTCCACACAGTGGAACAATATAGACTTGTGTTATTTTAAAGAGACTGTTAAAACAGAAGAGTGATATTACAGTGATAAAGTGATTAAAGAGAGGGTATTATGGGATGCACATTAACAGTTTTGTCCCCTTTTATGTCCCAGGAATGATTACTGTTTCGTTACTTGTCTGTTCGTGACTGGTTCTTTTGAAATCCTCTAAATGGCTGCTTAGCAACTGGACGGGAACTTTCTAGGCTTCTATAGGTTTTTTCAGATTATTCTATTTTTTTTTTTCGCACAGATATTTTTCAACTGACTTTTTTCTGCATATATGAAGAGCTTCCATTGTCTGACTGATTAGGGAAATTAGTATGCGACTGTGTTATCAAAATTCATATAACACTTCTACTACCAGCATCTTTATTGCACGGGCCCTCACTCTGATCCATTGCATTCCTGTCTTGGCGCTGCATCAATGGTACACACAGATGTGTTGCATCACCACATTGTTGGTTCAAAGGGCTTGCTGACTTTAACCTTGGGCAGGTCTGAAACCTTTCAGAGTGGTAAAGAGATGCAAACCCAGCTGATGGTTAAGGGTATATTTTCCCCTTGTTCATGCTCTACATTGCTTCTCTCCTTCTCAACCCCCTTTTTTAATAGCTCCTGGTATTGTCTTGGTCCTTGCTGACAACAAAGGGGATAAATGAAATGCCTACTGTATGTCCCTGTGGTTAGGCCTTGGACATGACACGTGTCAGCCTATGATAAATTGGCTGTGTGTCTGTTCAATTTCAAATGCAAAGCTCCAGAGAGAGAGGGAGAGAGAGAAAGAGAGAGATACACCGAGAGAGAAGGAGAGGGAGAGAGAGCAAATGGTGGAGAATGGGCAGAGAGAAAGTGTGAGAACGAGTGAGATGCAGGCATATTTCTGGCACAGGGAAAGAAGGATGCCTCATTTGCTGAATGTTGTGTGTGGGGTAAAGATAAGGTATTGTACAAGTTTGAGAGGAGGATGCCCACTTCCCTAGGTTTGGGAGGTGAAATCTTGGCAGCAAGACAGATGCTAGACTGTGGAGGAAGGGAGAGAGAAGGAGAGACAAGATGTGAAATATGAGCGAGCTCTTTTCATAGTGTTGATGAGTCCCTTTCTAAAACAAAAATACAGAAAATCACATTGTATGATTTTTAAATAATTATTTTGCTTTTAATTGCATGACATAAGTATTTGATCACTTACCAATCAGTAAGAGTTGCTGCTCTCACAAACCTTTTAGTGCTTCTTTAATTTCCCCTCCTGCTCTCCACTCATCATCTGTATTAACTGCACCAGTTTAAACTCCTTACCTATATAAAAGACACCCGTCCACACATTCAAACTCCAACCTCTCCGCAATGGCTAAGACCAAAGAGCTGTGTAAGAACATCAGGGATAAATTGTAGACCTGCGCAAGGCTAGGATGGGCTACAGGATGATAGACAAGGAGCTTGGTGAGAAGGCAACAACTGTTGGCACAATTATTAGAAAATGGAAAAGTTCAAGATGACGGCCAATCTCCCTTGGTTGGGGGCTCCATGCAAGATCTTACCTCGAGGGCATCAATGATCATGAGGAAGGTGAGGGATCGGCCCAGAACTACACGGCTGGACCTGGTCAATAACCGGAAGAGAGCTGGGACCACAGTCTCAAAGAAAACCATGCAACACACTACCCCTTCATGGATTAAAATCATGCAGCACATGCAAGGTCCTCCTGCTCAAGCCAGCGCATGTCCAGGCCTGTCTGATGTTTGCCAATGACCATCTGGATGATCCAGAGGAGGAATGGAAGAAGGTCATGTGGTCTGATGAGACAAAAATAGCTTTTTGGTCTAAACTCTACTTGCTGTGTTTGGAGGAAGAAGAAGGATGAGGACAACCACAGGAACATCATCCCAACCGTGAAGCATGGCGCTTGAAACATAATTCTTTGGCGATGCATTTCTGCAAAGGGGACAGGATGACTGCACCGTATTGAGGGGAGGATGAATGGGGCCATGTATCGCAAGATACAGCCAGGGCAACCAAGGAGTGGCTCTGTAAGAAGCATCTCAAGGTCCCGGAGTGGCCTAGCCAGTCTCCAAACCTGTACCCAATAGAAAATCTTTAAAGGGACCTGAAAGTCTATATTGCCCAGCGACTGCCCCAAAATCTGAAGGATCTGGAGAAGATCTGTATGGAGGAATGGGCAAATAATCCCTGCTGCAGTGTGTGCAAACCTGGTCAAGAACTACAGCAAATATCTGATCTCTGTAATTGCCAACAAAGGTTTCTGTACCAAATATTCAGTTCTGTTTTTCTGATGTATCAAAATCTTATGTCATGCAATAAAATGCAAATTAATTACTTAAAAATCACATGTGTCTTCCTAGATTTTTGTTTTAGATTCCGTCACTCACGGTTGAAGAGTACTATGATAAAAATTACAGACCTCTACATGATTTGCAAGTGGGAAAAGCTGACAAATCAGCAGTGCATCAAATACTTGCTCTCCCCACTGTATATGCAGGCCTTGGTGTCACATTTGTAGTTTGGGAAATTTGTGGATTCCAATTCTCCGGAAGTGCAACATAAAGGGGTAAAAAAGAAGTATGTTCCAGGGTCTTCCTGGCTAATAATGCGCTTGTGCTAATCAGTGCAGCTGGGCCGGGAAAGTTGGCGCTCCAGCACCAGTCAGCCACATAGAGTGTTGGAGAAGAGGCTCGGATTGAGCCAAATCCAGCTTGTACATCCCAAGCGGTGCTTCACAGGAGGGGTGGGGGGTTGGGTTTTTGTTTTTTTTTTGAGAAAGGAGAAAGCCGCTTCAGTACCTTGGGATAGCTGTTTGGTGCCTCCATGGGAAAAGGGAAAACGATGGCACTTTTCTTTAGCAATTGGCCTGTGAGGTGACAAAGCCGATATTATGGTAATTTCAGCGTAATCACAGACAGCGATATATCTCCTGGAAATTTTGGCAAAGGACAGTCCTTGCAAATTTCTCAGGGTCTCTGGTTCGGTGCCCCCTCTTGTTCTACCACCCAACCTCCCCGTCTGGCATCTGTCACTTGAAGTACGATTTCTTGCTCTGTATAGGATGGCATATTTTTGCAGTTGCAGTAAGGAAGCCCCAATGGTGTGATGCAAAAATGTGAAAGTGACATGCTTTGCTACGTCTGTCCATTCCATATCTCATGAGCGGTCTGTATCTCAGAAAAGCCTGGAGGGAATTTAATTTGTGGTTCGACATAATACATGGCAAAAGAATCTATTTGAATTTTGTGGTCAAATGTCATGGTCTGTGGGACATCACAAAATGTTTTTTGAACATTAGAATTCATCCACAATAATGATTTATGTTCTAAAAATTGTTAACAGGGCAACATGAGGAAATATTTGAAAAATATTATATGTAAAATGAGAAATGCAATTGTCAATATGAAATTACGGTATTGTGTATTTGGTTTCTCACCACTATTGGATGACTTTCTTTTTCTACATTCTCATGATTTTAATGAAGTTGTGCAATTTCCTCACTTTTTTCAACTGTTGATTCAATTTCTTTGTCTCATCATTTGGATTTCACATTCTGCCTCTTCCAGAAATCTAAACGTTAGTACCCTTTCATGTCATTTTGACCTTGAAATATCCTCTGCATTTGTACTAATAAATGTGATTAGAAGTGTAGGTGCCTCAGAATCCAAGAGCCAAGTGAGAAGGAGCTGCTAACATCGCCGGTCACTAGTAGGAAAGCCCAAAAAAACGTATGTAGATCTGCTTATCACAAAAACAAAGGGGAAGAGAAGCAGTTGGAAACAAAAGATGAACAGAAAGAAAGGTCTAAGGTGTGCAAGACCCTCAGTGTGCTGACCCAGGAACTGTTTTTTCCCTCAGATCTATCCAAGCCTGAACTCTCTGACACCTAATCTGGTGTGCTGACGAGACATTGCTGCGCCTTAATTGAAGTGGGTTTGTCTCATCCCTGCTTTCCCATCATCCTCTTCTCTATGGGTCATTGAGAGGTGGGGGGAACCCCCTTGAGTACACAGCATTGGCGGGATTGCTATTTGCCTCATACCACCCTGCGGAGAGGATGTTAGATTGAAGTTATTTTATGCTTCGCTTACCCCTCTCTTCCACTCTTCTGCATCGCATCTTCCTCGTCGCTTTTTTCCCCCCTCTTTGCCCTACTGCTCCCTCGATTCCCCCATTCTTAAAACCTCTCATGCAGCAAGAAGGGAGGAAGGCATCAGTTACAGTTTGAAAGTGCAGTGATTTTATGTAGGTCCTACAGTTGAATAGGTATACTTTCCCCAGTAGAGTTCAGTTCTCTTTGAAGTGGTTCTTGTTTCTTTTTTTATACATATGTTTTCTTCCCCAAAATTGTGAATGAACTTGTGCAGTGGGAAAGGCCTTTCATTGGCTTATATGATAAAGACAGTTTACTACAGTCATTATACATCCCACTTTGTTCCCTCAAACAGTATCTTGTAAATGTGGTGTGTGCGTGCGTGATGATGTATTTTCATTCCCATGTGGCTAAAAGTTCATGCATAAAGTTTGAATAAACTTACATCTCTTTGATTCTGATAAAAAAAAAGACTGCATTTAAGACTGCACGGGATTGATAAGTATCAGCACTTGTACATTGCTTGGAACAATTCTTACAGAGAAACCTATTTGTTTTTTATCCTTGTAGAACCGAGTTGTAAACTTCTTGTTTGTAGTTTGCTTGCTTATGTATTTTTTTGCTGTTAATAGATTTTTTAGTTTGTGGTTTGGCTAGCTTGTCATATTCTAAATCACTGACTTTTCCTGGAGGTGAAACTCTCCCTTTGTCTTCAATAATTCAGTCACCCTATAATGTGTGACTTATACCCCCCCCCCATACACAAACACACAACTGGATTCAATTTTTCAGTGCTTGTCAACATAACGATATATCAAAAGTAGCTTTCAGTTTTTAAAAATAGTCACATTTTTGATACAGGATGTTATATGCCTTTTTGATCTTGCAATTGGAAATTGAAACGTGTGTCTCGTCTCTTAGATGTAACGTCAGGTCATGCCTATGTTGGGGCATATTGCTGCTTATGTCTTGGTATTTGAGGGAACGGGTTCAGCAACATTTAACTTTGTTATAAAAGGAATCTTGTTTTTTTTATTTTGAATAATATGCCTCTTTCTACCAAGAGGCATGGGCCACACTAAACCAAAAGTATGACTTTCTTTCAACAATTTACCACTGGGTATCTAGGCATTTAGAGGAACAACAAAAGAAATAACAGAGCAAACCCAAACTACTAAACCCAAAGTCCCCCACAACTACTTATGTAAACATGGTGTGTTCATCTTACCCTCCAAGACTATGCATTCAATATGCATTGTGATATATTGCATATTATGATTCATCTAAGTTTATATAATATATAGGGATAACTGCCTGTAGTCAGGCCTTTTAGTAGCTCTAAGTGTTGTGCGCATTAGAGGGATGAGGGTAATGATGTGCGAGGTACTTCTCTACCATGCCAGGGTGACCCTGCGGTTCACACCCCATTCCCAGCCCAATGTGTTTCTGATTCTCTTCATCCTTCATCACCAGTCAGCTTTTACTGACAGTAACCAGCTACATATGATGCTACCCTCATACCATGTGTACGTGCACATACACCCAGACTCATATATGTTATGAATATACTTGAATTTATACATATATAGTCAACACAGAACAGACACTCATACCACTTCTCATGCACAGTCACATCAAAGTGCACATATTTACAGCTGCATCAAGATATTCATGCACACATATTTGATTTTTTTTTCACAATGATTACTTCACCCTGCCACCCCTTCTTTTGCCTTGCATGATAGTATAGAACAATATTCAACCTCATTCTTAAGGTGAAATGGGAAGGTCATTGTATAAGTAGGAGTCAGCCTTGAGTCACCATTCCTAGAATCAAACATGGGCAGACTCACACTCACCTATATAGACGTATAACAAAAAACATGTCAGAAACATGCCTCTGCATATTGACTCTTTTGTTGTCATTATGGCTGGAAAGATGTCTTATGTTCCAGACCAACATTGTGGGGTCTGCCAGGACCACAAAGGCAAATATATGGCAAAACCTTCAGCACTGCTTACCTCTATGGTTCACTGCGGTAATTGGCCCAGGGTGAACATGCTCGCTCGACACTGGCAGTAATGTATTTGAGAAGATATTGAAAAAGCTGACGAGGGAGACACAAAATGTGTTGTAGAATACAAAAGTTAATAATAGTGGGGATTTTGACAAATGGATCTCTATATGTTTCCTGATATCAGTCTGAATTGCATTTTTTTCCCCCACATTTTTGTGTTTTTAAATTATAAATTCCATCATTGATTATGCGAGGTTCTTGTGTCAGAAAGAGAACGGTTCACTTTGTGTCGAGGACAATGTATGCAAAGGATGTACTGAAAATATGGGTAAATATAAATGTCTGAGGAGATAGTTCAGACAACACGGTGAAATGTTTTAATACTGTCACCACAAAGGCAGATGTCGAATGTATCTAAAAGAGTCATGGACTAACACTTACACAATGTGCTTTTGAGTACATACATATCATTTTATCGCCATATATAATAACCCCCACTCACACACATCTGAGAAGAGAGCGTGATCTATACCAAAGCATTAATCATCATTCATTGTATGTTAATAAATTCAGAATTTCTCCATTTACCATGCGGATGTCCATGTGTGCTGGAAATGCAACCTTTCCAGAGCTCATAAATCACGCACACTGAGTCATCTGACAAAGTACCCTAAACACGGGCTGAGGCGCTCCGATCCCTAGGGCACAAACACATGCCATCTAATGTAGTAGATTCGGAGCAGGGACCAGAGCTTTTCCGATGCCTCTTTGATGCTGTGCTGCCAGTACAAACTACCTTTGAGAGTATGTATGTGCTACAACTTGGGAAGAATAATAGCTAGAATCAGCGAGACTTGCATTTGGTCTTCATACACTAGAGTTTTTGGTATAGTCAAGTCCTCTCTTTTACTTTGCCACTCCTTTCTCTCTATCCTTTTCATGACAATCTCAAGCAGTGGCCGACGATATGAACAAATAAACCTTAAATCTTCAGAATGTGTCTAACTTAAATATTTTTCATTAAGGGAACAATGCCTTTTTTTGGGGAGCACCCTAATTACATACATATCGCTTCTTCATACACGGTGTTATCAAATCCATGTTGGAGCATTTGAGCTTTCGAAAAGCCACCTTAATGATAGCAATGAGGGAAGGTCACATTCTGTTACTTTGGTTAGCCAAAGTTTGGTCAGTGGATTGATTCAGCAATATAATTTCAATTACATGACTATCACATGAGTTTGTGAATCCCGCTCATAAGGCACCATTTAAGCAGACACGGCAAAGGAGAGTGAAATACAGTATAATGCATGTCATTTCTTTCATGTTGTTGGAACTATGTGTCATATGTGTCATATGTCACACAAAAAGAATGACCATAAATATACTATTTAAAAACAAATGAGATCCCTAATAAGATGTGATCACCCTGGAAAATTTTCTTTTACCCGTTTCTGTCTTGCAAATGAATATGGAAATAAATCACCAGATATTAATGCTATATTCATAGCATTTACACTGTCACTGCTGTATTTGGTTTTACTTTTGCTGTTTTCAATGATGGACATGTCTTTTTGTCACTTGGTTATTGTGACCTTTTCACTCAGTGTCCATTGTTTAAAAATGAATAGTAGCATCTAATCAAAATTATTCAATCCATTTGTCAACCTGCAGTGATGTGGGTGAAACATTCTCAGTTTTTGACTAGTATCAAATAATTGCAAGGAAAATGGTTCTCATGATTGCATGGCACCAATTTTTTTCTGAACATTCATGTTTTTGGAATTGATTTTTTTTCATCCAGTGTTTTCCACTACTCATTTTAAGTATAATTATACAGTTACTACTTTTCCGTGTCTGTTTTTTGGGAAGGGAAATTAATTCCTCTGCTTAATTTTGGATAGAGATTTCGCAGCAGCAACTTCCATTCCAAACAGAACACTGCACCTGTATTTGTGATTTTTTTTTAGTGGTCATTTTACAGTAGTAAGGAAAAGCTAGGAGAGCAGAACTTGATTAGTTTGAATAAGGTCTAAAATCCTTGAACTAAATTGTTGAGATTTTCATAGCTGCATGCCCTAACCTGATCTCCTCAAATATGCAATTGAAATAATAAGAAATAATAATTATTGCATTGTAGATGCTGATTTTCCTGTGGACCGAGCTCAAAGTCTCCGTTTCAGTGATTCAATTAATGTGAAATAGGTGGTGTGGTGGTGCAGGCCTTTCAACTCAAGGCAAGAAGGTCCCCTGGTTCAATTCAGACAGGAGGCCTTTCACTGTAGAGTTTGCATGTTCTCCCTGTGTCTGCATGAGTTTTCTCTGGGTTCTTTGTTTTTCTCCCATCGTCCAAAAACATGCAGCAGATCAATTATAGGCTAATTTGCCTAGATGCATGAATAAGTGAGTGAATGGCTGTATTTCTCTATATTTAGCCCAGTGATTGACTGGGGACTGGTCCAGGATGTACCCTGTGTCTTGCCCAGTAACAGCTGGGATAGGCTCCAGCCAACCCCTGATACTGAGTACAGGATAAGCGGTATAGAAAATGTATGATTGAATGGGTCCATGTGACAGTTCTTAGTGCTTATTAGCTCTAGCTCTGCGCATGTGGTGTCGTAACCACTATTTGTTGTAGGAACCTCAATATCCAGCACATAATTCTTACTGCTTCTTTGGCAAAGTAGTTGTATCTTACAGAAGCATCAATAGCCACACCATCTGCGCCAAATTCCGGGCCCCTACTAAGCTGATTCAGACGTCTAAACTGAGCTGTGGGATGTGAGTATTCTTTCAGTTGTAGAAATAAAGTAGTTAAAAAAGGAAAAGAAGATGGTTTTTCATGGAGATGGAATAAAACACAGTAGGCAAAACACAGAAAAAGCTACCGGGAAAAAAAGCCTTATTTCAATATTGATTAGGTTTATCTGTCCATCTTTGGCCCTTGACCGTTGTTTCGAAGCCTTAATTCCATTGAGTAATGTCATTATTTGTTACACCACCTTCACCTTTCTCACATTTATTGCCCTGGACACATGTGACTGAGCCAAGTAACTTCAGGATCCCTCTCATCCACATACATATATTCTGTTTTGCTGTGACAAACCTTCACTCCTCTCTTTTTCAGAGCATACCTCCACCTCTCTCGATTTTCCTCCACCTGTTCCCTGCTCTCACTAAGAATCACAATTTTATCTGCAAACCTCATGGTCCATGGGGATTTCTGTCTAACCTCATGAGTCCATCAAAGCTGCAAACAGAGAAGGACCAAGGGCTGATCCAAGGTGTAGTCCCACCTCCACTGTGAACTTCTGTCACACCTGCAGCACACGTCACCATTGTCTCACATCTTGCATACATGTCCTGCACCAGTCTAACATGCTTCTCTACATTATCATAGTTCACCCTTGCCACCCTGTCGTTCACCTTTTTCTAGGTCTACAAAGGCACAATGTGGCTCCCTCAGACCTTAGATTTCAGGACTAGGTGAAAGAGGACATGAAGTTAGATGGTGTGAGAGAAGAGGATACAGAGAAAAGGGTTAGATGGAGGAGGTTGATTTGCTGTGGCGATCCCTGAAGGGAAAAGCCAAAAGGAAAAGAAGAAGCAAAGAAAAAACACAACAGGCATGGGTCCTGTTGTAGTGGCAGGTCCCCCTCCGAAAACCAACGGTAGGGAAAACACTGCTGCTCCATATGTTGTGTTACAAGATTACTCCAATTCCCTCTTGCACTTGAATTTTGTCCCTGTACTAGAGTTGTTTTGTGCCGCACATGTGAGGCAGATGAAGTGGCTCAGAATGCTTCTGTTTTAGAAATGGAGGGTCGGGGTTGGAAACAACCACTCCTTTTCATCATTCAACCTCTACTGACATTCATACAAAGCAATACACTATATTGGAAGTTGCAGCAACACACTATAGGGGTCAGGTGCAATAGCTCAAATTGATTTAGCAATGTTTGCTTTACGATATTCTCTAGTCTTCTCCCTGATCAGATTTCTGAACTCTTGAACTTATACTGTACCTCCTCTATCCCAACACTGCCCATATCCTCAGCCCTTCGTTGTCCCCACTTAGAACCATATACAAAATGAAACCATAGGTAAAATCAGGTTGAGTTGAGGTGCACCCAAACATTCCTTGCCAAATATTTACAAACAAAAACAAATTAATGAATGATTGCTGCCAGCTCAAATAAACAATTTTTAAGTTAACAATTGCAATGTAGACTTTTGACTGCTTGTTTCAGGCGTTTGACATAGATTATAATACATTTGTAAATATTTTATTTAGTCTTTCAATTCACCTTTTTTTCCCCGTCTGCACGACACAAATTGCATAATCTGCGGGTATTGAAGGATTACGAGATCAAGCGGGAGGCTTCTCCTCTACACAGTATATCGCGTGATAAAGAAAAACAGGTTAATCTTTTGCCAACTTCAGAAACCCAGTAATAATGGGTTCTATTCAGGTGAAAAGATGATATTTGTGCACCTACATGACAGATTAAATTATTTTTAGCCTGCAGGGAAAAATCTTCATTGTGTTTTCCTTTACACGGTAATCACATCTCTTTACCTTTTACCAAAGTGATCACACGATTTCTGTTCTCTATACACTTGCTCTATGCTTCAGATTAAAAGATTAAGAGCTTTGTTGTGAGCAGCAACCCTATGAAAACCATTATACTATAAAAATGGGTTTTTACTGGATTTTACTGTTGTGTACATTTAGGAGAAGCTACTGCAATGAGGAACGTAATGTCAGCCCATGTCAATGACTGTTTAATTTTTTTTTCAGGCTTGTAGTGGGAGTCCTCTAAACTGCTCAACACTTCTGCTTAGAGTGTAAAATTGTCTGTCTATGGAAATTCAGCGAAAACAGAGTCGCCAGCCAGTGTTGTAGAGAACAGACAGCATTATTTATCTGCTTTTCTCTTATTTTCCTCCTTTTTACCCCCTTTGGGTCTCTGGATCCTTTCCCATTTCTCCTCTGTTACCCAGGCCTTTTGCTGATCCCTTGAGAGATGAAGAAGAGTGGTTATTTCTGACTTGGAAAGGCAGTCGTGACTAATTGATTCGACATCTGATGGAATGTGGGTAATGTCTCTTTCCTCCTGCTGCTTCAGCCTCGCCATTGGCTTATCAGAGCCAATGGGAAGGCGTTAATGTATTGTGCATATATTTATGCAATATACATAAGTGTTTGACGTGAGGAATGTGTTTATGCCAACATCGTCTGCGTTCCTCTGTAAACTTCATGTAGCGTTGTCCCTGGTAATCTAAATTATTACTGGACTGTTAACTGTTACCCTGAGGGAAACGATTTAGTGTACCATTGCATTCCCTTTGGTCTCATAACAGTGGCTCAAAATACACCCACTTATGTAGTTGTTAGATCACTTTGTGTTGTTTTAACATGTTTTTGAGATGTTGCACCACATAAACACAATTGATCCCAGAGGTGCTTTAGTCTGAACGCAACTCTTTCACCTATTGAAGTTTCCTCTCAGTCTAACCTCCTCGGCATCTATTTCTCTCCTTGTCTTCTGTCGTTTTATTCATTATGATGTTTGGTGTTCAGTCCAGAGATCTAATGGGGGTGAGTCAAGGTTTGTGATGGGCCAAGTCCCATTTCTCTTGAAAGTGTCAGCAGGCTGCTGTTAATTCCCAGAGTACATAACTTTTCTGACCATTTAGAAGCCTGGTCACAATGATTATTTGCCAATCAACACTCATGGGATGAGCTGTGAGAAGTTTTTTGTTTTTGCAATATGATTTATTTTCCATCCACAAAAGAATGGAAGTTGATCAAGCTGAATGTGCAAGATAGTTGTTTATGTGTTGTGCGTTCACCCAAGCTACTGGCGTGTCTGCATAAATACCTTGGTGAATAAAAAGTTTATGGTTCCCCTCAGTTTTCTTTGTTCAAAGTTTCAGTTTATCCAATAAATATTTAATGAAATCTTGATACCTAGAGTATAGAGTTGTCATTCAAGCTATTGTAAAGGGAAAAAATTCTTGCATGTAATTTAAATGAACTGTGTAAAGTATCTTTCAAAGAACTACCCTTGTTCAAATCTGTGAGGGTCGGCAAAGCAATGCACAATGGAAACTGTTTTATGAAAAAGACATATTTGGTATATCGTCTGGATGTGGTGGCGGTGGTGGTGGAGCACTAGGGAATGATCAAGTGTGCATCCCATCGACCCGCATCCTCTTCCCCATTACCCTGACATTTCATCCCTACATTTAATTTCAGGCCTTTTTAAAGAGCAGGTAATAGTGCAGAGGGGTACAGGGACCCAGAATTAAGCAGTTTTACACCGAAGGGTAATTTGGTGTGATAAATGGGCCTTCACTGGTAACTAATAATACATATTTTAAGTAGCAGCGGCGTGGCTCCACGGCCCAGTAAAGGTAGCATCATTATTAATGTGGGAGTTGCTGCGTGTTTTAGTCAGGGTTACGGCACCAAGGTCAGAGCTACGTTTCACTGAATTAAAAGCCATTTTGAGCTATGGCACTCCTAATCAACTCGGACCTAAAGGTGCATAGCTCAGTTATAATGAGGCACCAATGAATTTAAATAAACAGCAAGATCTAGTGATTTATAAAGGCAATGTGCTATCCTTATAGCTCGTTAGCCATGACGGATACACTTTATTCTCGGGGCCTCTTTACCCACAGGAGCCCGAGCTTTTAACCAAGTAATGTCTGCCTCCATTGTCAGCGGATACACATTTGTAGCAGGACACTTATCCCCATCATTATAAAAGTGGAGACACAATGGAAGAGTAATGGTAATGTATGCCATCCAAATAGGTGATTTTTCTCTTCCCTCCCTCTGTTTTCGGTCGATGTACAAACTACCCAAGAGTTTTAGGCCCATGAATTCATCATCATATTTTCACAAAGGCTTTTTCATATATACTGAAAGGAAGCCTAATCCTTGATAGGGGAACTGTTTTGCATTTAAAGGGATAGTTTTGGTCGGGGAATTAATTGCGATGTTTGGTGGGGCTGTTGAGAAAGGAAAGTTCTAGTTTCAAGAACGATCGCTTATATAAATTATAATATTTTCATGACTGAAAAATGTCAGTGTTTTATGCCAATGATTCTACTTTGAAACGGAAGAAACTGCCATTGTCGATGTACCTACATTAATATGCAGATTCAAACTTTTTAGAATAATATTGTTTGATGCCCTGAATCCCCTTCCTCTTCTTTTCTTAAGCGGTCTCATGTCTGTTAGCAAGAGCATTATTTTTTTTTTTCCTTTCTCTTACTTGTATCCATCTAGCCTTTTGCAATTACAGATATTGCTCCTGGCTCTTCATTTCTTAATTTAATGACCCTGAGTACAGGATAGTTAATACTTCAGTTGGGGCCAGATGGGCAGTGAAGCACATGTAGCTGCCTCTGGCCAACCCCCTGCTGCTTCTGTTGGGGCATGCCTGGGCATTAGCTATTTCATCAGGTACTTTGTTGCTTGCCCTGCTTTTGTGTCACCCTTGAAGGACGCCTCCCCTTAACATATTGATGTAGCTTATTTGGGGACTCTGTCAAACTGTTGGCTGAGGGCAGGCTGTTTTTGAAACAAATTCTCAGCAATTCAATTTCAGGCAGACAAGAAGGGGTTGTATTGTCATTTTAAAATGTATACACTTGATTAAATGGGCAACTTTAAAGAAAAATAAATGAATGAATCAACTGCAGGGTAAATACTATTGTTATAGATGTAAGAGGAGAAATCAATTCATGCCTGCTTGAGATGTTACTGTATCATGATGTGTGCTGTAATTTTCTTTGGCTTCGGCAACACCTGAAACCCCATTTAATGTGAGATGACAGCAAATATTTTCATTTTCAAAAGGGAAAAAAAAATTGACTTACCTCCCAAATGGACTTGATTGATTTCCCATGTGAACATGATACACATTTATACCAAGCGCTTTCCCCATTCAAAGACTCACTCATTCAGCCCCTCACTGTTCTCTGCATTCCAGTGTAATTTTCACTCCTGACACCGCAGCTCTGCCTACCTGCCAATTTCTGTCTTGGTTCCTGAATGGGTGATTTGTAAAGCCATGTTCACCTCAACACAAGATTTACTCAGGAGTGAGCTTGCCAGGTGTTTGAGCTGTCAGTTTGCTCTGTGTTCAAAACTTGCCGAAGGGAAAGTAATAGTCAGACACCAATTGACTAAGCCTTCTGAATTGCAGTTTGAATTATGTGGCAATAGATATGGTTGTTGCTATTAATTTGGATATGGCAATAATAGGTCTGCATTGATTTCTACATTAAATTTACCTTATGTGGAATCTATAATAAAGAGTTTTGTCTCTGGCCATACTCAATTTATATTGCATTTATCAATTTGATCATTAAGATCACTAAATATCTTATTGGTTAGGGAGGTATGTGCTTTAAGCACATGTCTGCACTGTATGTTTGTTTCTGTGAATTGGATTCTCAAAACATGTCTAATATTTGGCAACCAATATTCCAGCTTCGAGCTTTACTCTCCTCCGCACATTGCAGGTTATAAACAAGCTGTAGATGTTTTTGGGGCTTGAGGTCGCTGATTTGTCTCCCTCACCCCATAGGTTACTGAGGTCACCCAGGCCCCAGAAACATCAAACTTTGAAAATGAAAACCCCGCTTCGCTCCCCCGCTGGCGACCAGGAGCACCCCTTGCCCACACCCGCCCTGATGATTAATGCCACCCCCGTCCAGCCACAAACCTTTCTGCCTCAGATAATGCCAGGCAGCAAACGCGGCTGACACTTTTAATGTATAATTAAGTAGAGAAAGTCAGCACTGGCTATGCAAATTTTTTAAAATGATAAATGATGCTGTACAGCAGCAGGGATTGATTTGGTGTAAATGAAACTAATTAAGGAAATGTCAAACATAATTAATAAAACAGGTTTAAGCTGCAAAACATTGTCAATTGAATGAATGAGGAGGCATTGGCTCCCATTGTTCAGGCTTTATTTAGGTCTTGTGTTTAGCTTGTTCCCTGCTCCAGAATGCTCTCTCCCCTCCTCACTCCCTCCACCACCAATTCCCTGAGAGCGGGAAAATAAATTTGCTTGTCTCTCCACTGACTGTAGAAATTAATTGCTGAAATCTTGTCCCATCCAAGTGTTACATTCACACGCAGGACATTAACATAACTAATTTGAAAGAGCTCAAATGACTGCATAATGGAGCTCCGTCACCATGCATGACAGTCTCTGGTCATACCAAATTAGCTTGGTTTTATAATTGAAAATTTCTCCCCCCTATCTAATTTTTACACCATTTCCCTTCTCTCTCTTCATTTACTTTTCTACATATTCATTGGTCCTCTCCTCCATGGTATCACTCCTATCCGTTTCATTTTCTTGATAAGAACAAAGGTTTTATAATTTACAAAAAGAGTGCTTGACCTATAATTAGAGAAGAGGGGTGAGGGGGAAGAAGGGAGGTGCCAAGTTGTGGCAGCAGAGTCAGATCCTTAGTCCTGGTAATGATGCTGGAGACCTTGTGGTCCCTGGGGAGGCAGAAGAATAATGGGATGGGCTATTTTTATGGGGGAGCAAAGGAATGGGCCACAAGCCACTGGGATGCTTGCGCCTGGTTATGGTGCAGAGCAGCAGGGGCAAGCAGAGGACTTGTGGGGAGCATCAGAGGGTGAGCAGTCAACCTGCCAGACTGCCAGACTTACAGCCTTGCAAATCATTTTTGTACGTCAGCCTGATGCACCGCTGTCGGCCTCTGTGCCTTCTTGCCCCCTTGCCAGCCGCTGCCCTTGCCACAGAGAGAGAACTTAGCGGCTTGGTGGATTAGTGGGTGGGAGGGGGTTGAAACATCTGCCATTCTGAGGATAAAAGAGAAAGACACAAGGTGAGGGGGGCATCACAATGAAGTGATGCCTCCGGATACAGCAAATTTAATGGCCTCACGTACAGTCCATGAAAACCTGCATGAATAAAATTGTTTTGTAAATGAATTCTTGGCTTTAAAAACATAAAAGAAGTGAAATTGGTCAGAATGCAAATTAGGTGTTTTAAAATAGCTCTTCTTGAGTCTAGTTTCACTTTCTAGACACCGAAGAGACATTTTATATCACACCAGTGTATGTAACATTAAACAAAAATAATGTGATTTGTGTCCACTGTTTAACTCCGATTCAGCACAAACAGATATCTACAATAATGTTCTTCCTGCACAGTCTTAACCTTATTTGGCGATTGGGTTCAACACAAATCAAGCCATGTTATTAAATGAAATCCAATGCAACAATCCTCTAGTGTTTAAGAAGCAAGAGAAAACTAGTGTAGCGAGAAAGCACAAGAACAAAGTAATACAAGAAGATGGAGCGAACCCCAGCAGTCAGAGCCTTATTACTACAGAATAGCATTTTCATTCTTATCTTTAATTTATTATGTCTCTGAAAACTTATGGGCTTAAAACCTGGATTTTAGGGTCGGTGTGTTCTAATTGCCAGGCAGAAATATCTCTACTGTACCCAAAGCCAAACAGTCACTCAGAAAGCTAAAGTGATTTTTAAAGCCCTGCTGCTGCATCTACGTATTCCACTGCAGTATTTTGGTTTCTTATTTCTGGACCCGGAGAAACCATACGTAGACTGATAATTAACATTAGCTCATAATGAATATGATCGCTTCACTGAGCTGTGTGTTCTGAGTTGAGCTGAAGGATATAATTTCATGTGAATTATTACCATATGGTTTTGTCCAAGAGTGCTTATAAGCTTATATTTTCTTGTGTATGAGAGTCACTGTTTCTCTGTGGTGCACAAGCTGAAGTTGCAGTCTCTTGTATTTATTGCTTGGTCTTAATCTGCTGGAAAGGAAATCAAAGGGTGACAATGCTATATTCACTTTGGGGATACTTGTCCACAGTATAAATAACCACAATGTAATTACTATTGTTAAGTATTAAGAATTTACAGTCAAAAACTCCCCCCCCCCCCCCCCACACACACACACACACACCACACACAGACACACACACACACAGACCTACTTTGCAAACAAAAAACTGTGCAGTTGATACATATTTTGTGTAGTCATGTAAACCAACTTATGTACAATAAACATTCTGCAGTGAATTTGTTACGAGAGAGACTGCATTTGAACTAATTTTTTATACTTAATTTGTTTGAGTTCTGACTACACTGCAAAACGGAAGTGTTATACCTTTTGCAACATTGCATCACATTTCAAAATTCAACCATCTGACCTATTATGCATCAGCCTAATTTTTTGAGCATCAATTGCGCATTAAAAAAAATCTGAGTAGTTGGAATTATGATAGTGTTAATGTTTATAATGCGTCTCCTGAAATATGCCCTGCATGGTGAAGATATGTGACCCATTTCCATGTTATACCTTAAGTTTTTCAAGTATCAGAGTGGCTTATATATCCCTCTATACATTGTGCTACAATTCCGTTACACTACCCAACCCTTAAAATGCCAAGGTTCATGAGTCAAACATATACAGCATGGATTACAATTTATTACCCCACATTTGCCTGATAATTTTTCTCTTTTGACAAGCTTAAGTAAATCACATTGCCTATTCTATAATGTATGAGAACTCAGCTGGCTTGATGAGTAAAGTGTATCGCTATTGGCTGTTATCCCTGCAGTGTCTGAGTTCCCTAAAGACCAATAAGGCTTGTCTTCTCTCCAACATGACTGGGATCACTGCAAGAACAAGTAAAGGGCCAGGTATTTATAGAAACCATATGCAAATAGATTGGTGACAATGGTGGATTGTTAAGCTAGAAAGATGACCGTTAAAAACATGTACACAGAAGGAGAAACGTATACGCTTTTCCTTATCTTGGAGACAAGTCTAATCAGTTAGGAGGATCCCCTCCTTTTATTTGAATATATTCAGACTAAGTGTCTCTCTCCTGTACCTTCATGCTGAAGGCTCATTATTTTATAGTAGGATGTGTGAGATGTGGCCCTAGTCTATGAACCCTCTGTCATGGCTATATTAATAAACTTCACGTATCAGGGGAAGGATTCACCAACTGACATGCAGCACATGCTTCAGTACAAAGGGAAAATACAAAAGTAAAGTTATTACTATGATAATAGCCATATAGGGAGCTTCAAATATGGTTGTTCTATTTTAATAAGTTTCTTAGGTCACTGACTAATAAAAATGTCCTCATTTTCTACTCAGAGGACAAAAGGACCTTTGTGTGGGAAATTGCATAAGAGGACTGTAAGTAAATTTCATAAATTAAAATATCACCTGCATGTGGACACTTATGACCTCAATCTTCACGTATAACATTGTCAGCCTCGCACTATACTATCAAAAGTGAATAAAAATGCACATGTTGTCTGAGGATTCCAAGTCAGTTTGCCTTTGTTTGTTTTGTTCTTTTATAACTCAACAAGCATTGTTTTCTCTTCTTACAGTATACTGCAAAGGTGTCATGTTGCACAAACTAAACAAGACAGAAACACAGGCATGGACGTATTGTTGTTTTGCTCTTGGTGTTTTCTACATATTGGTTTGCTCCTGATGATTTTCCCTGTTAAAAACAACAGGTCAGGTTATCTGAGTTATAATAGCTTTGGGCTGAGGGGCTGAAATGCATTAAAGAAACCAAATTGTGATCCTCATTATTTTATTATACCTTATTCTCCCTTGTTTTACTTTTATTGGAAGGTGTCTTGTATTTTCCCATTGTCTCTTGTCTCATGGTGCTTTGACCACTCTAAGCAGGTCAAGGCTTTCCAGTGGGGAGCTTATAGTTGGAGGAGCCTATAGTTGGAGCTCCACAACACCCACTTGCAGAGCAAAGGGTGAGCATTTCTGTTACACAATTGGCACTCTGATATCTGAAAACTCCTCAGCTCTCTTGTGTGCCTCACTGGAGGCGATAAAGGAGAAGAGTACGAGGAAACTGTGTAAATTTAAACTGGCAAACTTTCTGATGGAAATAGCAGTGACCCCAGAGTTGTCTTGTCTTGGGTTGAAGCATTGTTGTAATCAATACCAACTCTCATGGGATGGCAGACGAGGACCTTTCGTTCCCCGTTTGTGGAAATAATGGAGAAGACTGTTTGTTATTTTTTCCAGACATGCCGCAAACTAGCAGATATGGCCAGGGCATTGCAGGTTATGAAGCTGGCTCAGGGAAACAAATACAAAGAGGAGCATTTTATCAAGAAGCAAACAGCAGAGTTCTGTTTGAAGCTGCTGGGAGCTCAGAGGTCACAGGGGTGAAGGGGCTGCGTTTGACCAGCTCATTTTGAAAAGGGGTCTTGGATGTTCTTTGTTCACTCACACTGGGGACATGAAAACCGAAAACATAATTCTCAACTAAGGCCCATGTAAGGTAAAGTGTACAGTTACAAATACACTTGGGTTCGGTAATCATTGCTTTCTGAGGAATGTAAAACTGTCCTCACTGATATATGCCTGCAAGATAAGCTGTTTACCTGACTTCTTTCCTGCAAAGAAAACCTTGCCTGATTTTATTTTGTAGCGCTGTTACTGTGGTATTGAAGATTTGCATTTCTTGAGAATTAAGTTTAATAGTTTTTGTGTTAATAAAATCAAAATATTGCATGACGGGAGAAGAGAGAGAGTGGCATATGACATAGTGAAACTTGATGTAAATGATAGATTTCAAAACAATTCAAAGATTTTTGATCATCATAATGTTTGTATTCAATCTTGAGATGTTTGTTTGAAATGTTTTACAACATTGTTTGGGAGCCATGATTTCCCTGAAAAGAATGGGTTGCCTTTAATTCAGAAATGCACTTTGGGGAAGACTTGAGTATTTTGTGGTGGTAAAGACTGGAATCAGCTTAAGGTCTATGGTATTATGGTTTTGGACCTAAAAGCAGTGTTCAAAGCATAAGAATTGCTCAAATAACACACAGATTCTAATTCAGGACATAGAACGGGTAGCTCACGTGATATATTTGGCTTTTGCTTGATACCAAAAAGCTAATTTTGACAGGTTGCTTGGAGCAAGCATTGTGCTTGCTGTTAAAGTGCTCAATCAGTTAATGGCAGATATTGCCAAAGGCTATTTAAGAAATCAGATCAAACTGGATTTTGTTGTATAAACCCTCTAATTTCTCAGAAGAAATCATGCCATCAGTGAGGAAAACTTGGCCACCCAAAGTCTTAAACAGAAGAATTCAGAGCTTCAACTTACACTAGTTGTTTTGTGGCCTGTAAGTTGAATCAGAAAACGGGTCAGGGTTGCCGATTTAATAGGCTTAAAATGTTTGTTGGCTTTATGTCGGACAGGATTTTTGCTTTAGAAGAATGTGGAATTTGGTTCATTTGTTGTGAAATACATTACAAGCCAATGGCTTGGTACTCTTGAGTAACCTGGAACTGCTGCTTTGGGGATATTTTTCTCTCAATTAGGGATTGCAGGTGTTTGCCATCTGTTCCAAATTGTAAATTTCCTTTGTGTGAAGTAAATGTTATGTTGCACATCCTCTGGCCAAAGTAGTATCCGGACTATCAGTACAAGAATTGAAGAAGCCTCTTTGATGACAGTTATAAAAGTCTTGAAGATCGTAGCTAAGTCCTGTTACCAAGATGAGATTTGTCAATGAGTATCAGTGCAGAATTCAGAACTGCCAGATCTTTTTTTTGTTGACAATGCAATGAAAACACCTGTTGCAGAGGCATAAATACCAGAGGATACTCCTAAAGTTCTTTTCTCAGATGAAATGTGTTCATTAATGGTGAATCAGGGAACACATTTTGCCTGTGGGGTCTTTTAGATGGCTCGTCGCACATGATTCCTTCTCCCAAGGAACTGGGCCGGGATGCATTAGACAGTAACGCTCAGGCTGAATGTTAGTATCAATTTCCTTGAGATGGGGTTTCTGTACCTCCACTATTCATTTTTGACTTTTGGGAGATACTGTGAGAGAATCATCTGTTTTTTTAACTCCATTTGAATTTGTTTGGATATAAGATCTCCTAAAACAAAAGTCGGTTTTCCAAAAGACACGTTCAACAACATTAAGGAGGTTTTTTAGTTAAAAGATTGTTTTGTGGTAACAATCTCTGCCATTGGTGCCGATAACCTACAGGTACCAGTAGAAAATTGTGGGTGGAAGACAGAGAATAAGAATGCACAGAGAGAGAAGAGAGAAGAGGAAAGGCAAGAGTCTGGTACTGAGAGTAGGGACTTTGAAAGTTGGGACTATGACAGGAAAAGCTAGATAGTTGGTTGACATGATGCGGAGAAAGAAGTTGAATAGGTGTGTCCAGGGGACTAGGTGGAAAGGTAGCAAGGCTAGAAGCTTAGGAACAGATTTGAAGTTGTACTATCATGGTACTAAGAGGAAAAGAAATGGAGTAGGACTTATCTTGAAGGAGGAGTTTGTCAGGAATGATCTGGAAGAGAAGTGTCAGATAGACTTATGAGTCTGAAACTTGAAATTAAAGGTGTGATGCTCAATGTTGTTCATGGCTATGTCCCACAGATGGGATGTGAGTTTGACAAGAAGGAGAATTTCTGGAGTGAGCTAGATGAAGTGATACAGAATATCCCCAGAGGGGAGAGAGTGGTAATTGGTGCAAACTTCAATGGACATGTTGCTGCAGGCAATAGAGGTGTTGAAGAAGTGATGGTCAGGTTTGGTGTCCAGGATAGGAACACAGAGGGACAGATGGTGGTAGACTTTGCAAAAAGATGGAATTTGCTGTAGTGAATACTTTTTTCCAGAAAAGGGAGGAACATAGGATAACTTATAAGAGCGGTGGTAAGCTACATCTTGTGTGTAATTCAGGGGCTTAGAGCAGTCGTCCTTGGAACCGAACATTCCTGGTTCGAATCCTGCACTCCTCCTAGCCAGTCAAAGTGTTGTTGAGCAAGACACTGAACCCCGAACTGCTCCCCTGGTGCGGCTCATTATCTGCCTTCTGCAAATAGTTCATCCATAATGGGTTAAATGCAGTGGTCAAATTTTGGTAAGGTGAATGTGACAATGATAGTTAATTCATTCTAATCTGAAGGAGATCAGTGACTGCAAAGTACTGGTAGTTGAGAGTGTAACCAGACAGCATGAGATGTTGGTTTGTAGGATGGAAAGAGTACTTCGGCCAGAAATAGTAAAAGTGAGGTGACGAGGGCATTGAAGAGGATGCATGTAAATGCAGCTGGCCCTGATGATATACATGTGGAGGTATGGAAGTGTCCAGGAGGTAGAGTTGCTGGTTAGATTATTCAACAGTATCCTAGAGAGTGAGAAGATGCCTGAGGAATGGAGAAGTGTGATGGTGCCCATTTTAAAGAATAGGGGGAATGTGTAGAATTGTGGTAACTATATGGGGATAAAGTTAATGAGCCATACAATGAAGTTACGGAAGAGAGTAGGGGAAACTAGAATGAGAGCAGAAGTAAGCATTTGTGAGCAGCAGTATGGCTTAATGCCTAGAAAGAGGACTACATATCCAGTATTTGCTTTGAGAATGCTATTAGAAAAGGACAGAGTAGACCATAGGGAGCTTGTGTTTTTGTAGACCTAGAAAAGGGTATGACAGGGTGCCAAGAGAGGAACTCTGGTATTGTATGAGGAAATCTGGAGTGGCAGAGAAGAGGGTTAGACTGGTGCAGGACATGTATGCTAGTTGTGTGACAGTGGTGCGGTGTGCTGTAGGGTGTGACAGAGAAGTTCAAGGTCGAGGTGGGACTCCATCAGGGATCAGGTCTGAGTCCCTTCTTGTTTGCAGTGGTGATGGACAGGCTGACAGATGAGGTTCGAAAGGAATCTCCATGGACCATGATGTTTTCAGATGACATTGTGATCTGTAGTGAGAGCAGAGAACAGGTTTAGGAAAATCTAGAGGTGGAGGTATGCGCTGGAAAGGATAGGAATGAAGATTAGTCGCAGCAAGACAGAGAATGTGTGTGAACCTGGGTGGAATGGTGAGGCTACAGGGAGTGGAGATCAAGACGTTGGAGGATTTCGGGTACTTGGGGTCAACAGTCCAGAGCAACGGAAAGTGGGAAAAAGAGGTGAGGAGACGGGTTCAAGCAGGTTGGAATGGTTGAAGAAAAGTGTCAGGGGTACTATGCCATAGAAGACAATCAGCCAGACTGTAAGAAAAGGTGTACAAGACAGCGGTGAGGCCAGCAATGCTTTATGGCTTAGAAACAGTTATAATGACAACAAGACAGGAGGCAGAGCTAGAGGGTGCAGAGATGAAGATGCTAAGGTTCTCTTTGGGAGGGACCAGGAAAGATAGGATCAGGAATGAGTCTATCAGTGGAACAGCACGTTAGATGTTTTGGGGAGAAGGTCAGAGAAGCCTGACACAGAGGAGCGATAGTCAATATATTGGTAGAAGGATGCTGGGATTGGGGCAGCCAGGCAGGAGGTCTAGGGATAGACCAAAAAGAATATTTACGGAAGTAGTGAAAGAGGACATGAAGTTAGTTGGTGTGAGAGAAGAGGATACAGAGAATAGGGTTAGATGGAGAAGGTTTATTCGCTGTGTTGATCCATGAGGGGAAAAGCCAAAAGGAAAAGAAGATGATGTCAGTTTGTAGGGAACAATTAAAGCAAACCTCAGAAAATATAAATGCACGGTTGTATAGTTTGTAACATATTTCATTACATGATTTACTGGTCTTTGCCTTTTCTTGTTTTGTCCAAAACTATTTCAGTAGCAATAATTGTTGGAAGACTGCTCATATCAATTTACTGAGGTATGACGGTCAGTATGTTGGCGGCACAGTGGCGCAGTGGTCAGCCCTTCTGCCTCACAGCAAGAAGGTCCTCCAGTCGATCCCAGCATGGTGCCTGTCAGTTTGGAGTCAAATGTTCTCTCCTTTTCTGTGTGGGTTTCCTTTCACAGTCCAAAAACTACAGTTTTGGAATCCCTAAATTGCACTGATGTTTGAATGAGATGTTAAATGCCTCTATATATGTGGCCCTGTGATCAACTGCTGAGCAGTCCGAACTGCTGAGCAGTCCGGGGTGAACTCTGTCTCTCACCCAATGACAGCTGGGATGTTACCCCCCCCCCCCCACCATGACCCCGTGTGCAGGATAATTCCTTAGTGCTGATAGATAATAATGAATAAGGATCAGCTTCTTTTGCTGTTGCATTTGATGGCATTCCTGTCTGAGTTTTCCAGTTTGTATTCAGAAAAGAGGGATGTCAGAAATTGTACACTTTGTCACTTTGTTTTTGGGTGAGATTAGGGATTTTGTCATTTACATCTATGCAATGTTCTTTGATTTTTCTGTGGATTCAACTGATACATGAAAAATTACAACAATTCAAACGTAATGATGGATGATAGCAATAAAATAACATCCATTGATTTATCCCAGTGTCTCCAATACTTTGAGCTGTGAATTTCATTTGCATGTATGAACAACATTATACTCCTGATGGTGTTCAGAGAGTGTCCTCGTATTTTCCCATGTGGCAAGTTCTATTTCCATGCATTGATACAATGTATTGCTGATACTGAGGGCTTAGTGTAATAGGATTATTAAATAAAAAACTGTTGTGTTTCTTAAAATCGCTGTGTTTCTTGACAAATTAAAACACTTGTCGACAAGTTTTTTTTTCTTCCTAACATTTTTATGACCACTTCATCTACATGTTCTCGACCTCAAAGGACTTGGGTGTTGTTTTTTTTTCCTCTCTCCTTGGTTTATTGTAGAGTGCTGTGGTTCTTGTGAAGTGGTCCACTTACATTTGAACTTAATTTTGCCTACTCATATCATTTAATCAGTCACTTGGTCTCTCATCAGCTTGATGCAGCCCATCACTTCCTCTACCCCCTCATGCTAAATAAGCCCATTTACAGCAATGGGACAGTTTCAGGTGAATAATTGCAACTTTTATCTGTAAGTGCATCTTCCTCTCTGTGTACTGGATTGACTATTGTTGTTACACCTATTTCTTAAAGTCAGTATATCATCAATTGAGTGTTTGCGCCTGTGTAAACTGAAATTAATCCATGAGATGGAAGGCTGATCTGTCCATCCTCTGCTCATTCAAATACATATTCTGATGTAATTTTTTGGGGGGGTTACGTAAACAGCAATTTTGAATGTCCTGTATTGCTGGGCTAAATATTAAGGGTGTATTGATATCCCATACGTCTCACCATACAGTACTTAAGTAATGGTTCTAAATATGTTTTTTTTTAATTCCAGAATAATTTATGAAAAAACAAACAAGGGGATCATATTTCTCCTTTCATTTTGTTAAAGACTGCATTGTTTCATCCCATTTTTGTGCTTAAATGACACAACCATTTGATGAATACATGCACCTTAAATTACATACGAAAAAAGGCGAGACAGTTTTAAACAACATGTTTTATTGTTAGACGTTTACTTTAAAAAAAAGTGTTCATCATGAACATTAAATTATGAAATTGATTTTACAGATGCAGTGGAGGAGAGGGGGCGACAGGCTGCAGTGAGTAAGAACCACAAATTGAGGACAGTGCTTGAGGGCTTTTTATTTTTGATATTTGTTGCACAGTTGGAGGATTATTTTATGTATATATATATATATATATATATATATATAAAGTGTTTGTTTTCTAAAGTATAAACTGTATTAAAAACCATTAGATGTATGTCTGTATATACACACCAAAAGGTTAAAACAAGCTATGGATAAAGCACAAATTCAAAAACAGGGCCAATAAGCAGAAGCCAGAACCAGGTCCTTTCCCTCGCGTACCTCCCTTTATCCCTTCCATATCCCCTGTTTGTTCAGTTGGTCCAGACATGCTGCTTCACCTCCAGCTATCCCCCCTGACACTATACCACACAATACCAATGATACCCGCTATTGTTGTGAAGAATTTGTAGGTCGAAACTCCAGGCTTCACCCCTTAGGCTCAGTTTCTCCTCACCATCTCAAACAGAGTGGTAGCAGATCACTGAGATCTACGAAACATTATATTATACTCTTTACTGGCTCAGTGATATGGTTTTTAGGATTCTGCTCACACCTGTGAGCCTTTTGTTCAGGTCTGCCAAGGCTTTTCAATTCCAATAGACAAGGTTATACAGAGCTTGTATTTAATGGTTTGAATTACATCATTTTAATGTCACACTGTGGGGAGCTATATGTCTGTGAATTGAAAAGAAAGTTAATCGTATTTTTCCCCTACTTTTTCCCTTTGCTCTCAGTTTTCACAATTAGAGTTTGAGGGGTATATTTGTATGCAGATCGAAGGCCCCTTCTCCAGTGCCGCACGTGGTTCTGTCACATGCTGTTAATGTTATAAGTCTTTAACTATTAAATCAGTATTGTGTACCATCAGTCTATTTTTTTATGCCTTTTTTTCTATCTATATAAATGACATAGCTCAGTCTCTAAATAGATTTGAAACTGCCTTTCTGAAAACTTACCACCCATTGTCTGTATTTATACAAAACAAGGCTCAGAGTGACAATGGGAGCATGGAAATATACTCTGTTCCTAAGCGTGACACATGTGCTGGTTGAGCTTGGCACGGTTTTCGTGTTCAGCCTGACTGAGCACAACTTGTTTGAATGTCATATTTATTCCTGTGTTTTGTCAGAAAATTAACTTCCTGTGAGTTTGCGGCAGAGCCGAGCATATGGCCAAGGTTCTCTAGAGATGACAGCCTAGCAGAGCAGTAGCTCGCCGGTGCTGCTGCCCTGCTCTGCCAGCAGATGCTCCGGGCTTCTCTGCGATTAAGTGGAGATCATCACTGTTTTCTTTGAGCACCACTGTGCCTTGTACTCTGAAGTGTTCCGTTAATCACTGACTGCCTCCCTGGCTTCTCCGCACAAGCTGGCAATGCACTCGTTAGGCCTGCATCTCCCTCTTACCACTCTCTCGCTAGCCAGCTAGCTATAGTATCCAGATAGATGTATTGCTTGAGTGAAACTTAGCTGTCATCCTGTCTGCAGGAATACACTGCTTTGTTGTTGCACCTGTTTGCTTAAGGCATCAAGCAGCAATCATGTTTTTTTGCATGTCTTTTTCAATATTATATGTTGTTCTGTCACTGGCTCTCTTTAGTGATTGTTTCATTTTTAAGGAATCATTGTACAAACAGTGTGAAAAGAATTGTTACACTTGTACACAGAATGTTTTCTCTTGACTGTGAGTGCTTATAGTCGGTGTTTTAGTTTCTCTTCAGGCACCGGGATGCTGTCTTGTTTTGAGTACAGGCCTCTGAGGGGAGAGAAACCTTTTTACATCTGTTTTCTCTGCCAGTGATACCTCTTTCTTTTTTTCCCCACATATTATTGGGAAACACCATGTAGACGCTGTGCACGAGTGCTTGTATACAAGTCTATGTTAGTCAAAAGAAATATAATGCTTAAGTTACAAAACTGAAAAACAAAAGGCTTATTTATTCCAATTATTTGTGTCTCAACAAAGTAGCAAAAAACCCAATACAATTAGATGAATTCAAAATGTTAACAGGATCATTAAGAATAACAACTGTGAGCTATTGGAAAATTTACAGATATTTTTCGAGACAGAAACCTGATGTGTCAGGGTAAGGCTCTGTCTACAGCTGCGTCAAATGTTCATGATATGTCACCTTAGAATGTGACACAGCCATGACCATGGTTCATTTTCTGGGCGTTATTCACACCTATAATGCCAGCCTTTCTTGAAATGTTTTACTTTAGATTCACTGTCACCTGCAATGTAATTGTGATATTTTATCAACATTGAATATAATATCCAATATCTATACAAGAGGATTAGTTGTTTTGGCAAAGAGAAAATACTCATACAAGATTTGGCAGAAAATCTGTAGAGAAATAAGATCTATAGATCCCGCAGATATTTAAAAATCTCCATATCTGGTCAAAAATAAGAAAAATGATATCAGGTGACTGATCATTAGCCCTCTAGCCTGTGAATTCCATATCCAGTTTTGGTGTGCAACTCTCCCACAAGAAACCACAATCCATTGTTATTGTTAAACATAGTGATACGCTTTAACCCTGATTGATCTTGATCTCCAACACAAATAATAATGTGATTACAGGCTTTTCCCTGCTTCTCTCCTCACAGCGGTGGAAAATAACATTAGATATTTCCTTTCATGTTAATCGCCTTGGTTGGAACTACACCTCAGTGCTCCAATAGGCCTCAGTAATGCTTCTTTTCTCCCCCCCCCCAAAAAAAAAAGAAAAACCAAAACAAAAAAACATCCAAAACAACCTATTTGCAACACACCCACACACACAATGCTCAGCTCTTTAACACTGTTATTCTGCTCCCATCAAAGCCTCGCTTGCTTGTCCTGGTGCAGCGATCATTCCCCCACAATAGCAAGATAGCATTACTGTGCTATTGAAAGCATTTGCATGGCAAAGCAATAACGTGAACTTTGCAAATAAAGGAATTGATCCTGTTCATTGCAGGTTGGATTTCTTGGATAAAGCTCTGAGAAAGAGATTCCTGCATCATTTTTCATTTATAAACAAGGCGTAGATCTCATCCTCAAGTTTATATTATCTTGTTTGTCTCTCTTTGGGTGTGACTGATATAGAATATTTGCTTTCCTCTTGCATTTTACAGATTAGTGTCAGTTCACCTCTTTTCCTCATGTAGATAAACATATAGAAAGCTGTGCCTGTTTTTTGACTGGAAAAAAAAAATGCTGGTCAGTATCAGGTATGATGAAATTGGCGTGCCTGGTCAAAGAGGTTGATCAGTGAAAGTGTTTTTTGCAAGAACCGTTCAAAATGATGACTTTGAAAGATGAGTTGACTGACAGTTTAATAAAAATCCCCTCTACACTGTAGTATCAGCTTTAAACAATAAGGTTATGATTATAATTTATACAGTATGAGTGCCATGCATTTTTGTCCTCCAGGCCTCTACATTGTTATTCAGCATGATAAACGTTTATCTCATCTACTCAGAATCAAATCTATTCACAACTGTACAAATTGCTGCTCTGCTCTTGGCACAGTACAGCAAATTTTTAGACGAGGAAATTCCTTGTCAGAAGCAGCCAAGGGAGAAGGTGTCAGTTTGATACCACATGTGCACTAACGGCTGTTCGCTGCGCTTCAGTGATGGTGCATTTGATTTCAACACTGACCATCGGTGATGCCAACCCTGTGGTCCTCATCTAAGCTGCCTCTTGAGACAGCACATAGACAGTCCTCCCCCACATCTTTCTTCAGACAAGTGCTGCAGTGAGACTAAGAAGTGGAGAAAGTATTGAGAGGTTGGCATACAATAATATGCGGTATACCTCCACAGCATACTGTATCTTGTCTGTTACAGGCCATGCTGTATGTGGGAATAGAGTGTGGGAGTACAGCGACCTAAGCTACTATACACATCTCCCCTTGGGGCACCTCAAATGATGCTTGTTCTATTCCTCTACGAAGGCCCTGGGCTCTGCTGAAAAATAAGAGGAAAGGAGAGAGAGTGAAAGTGAAGAGGAGATGTGGGAAAAGGGGAGATAGTTTTTGCGGTGCAGGAAGGCTATTCTGTCCCCAGATTTCTTTTCTGGCTTTCCCAAATCAGCAAAACCAACTAACACTACCTCCGTCTCCTGGTATTTTAAGGTCACTGTGCTGAAAATATTTTTCAGTGTTTGGCATACTTTTTACCTTAAAAGCCTCACAAAGTTTGAACTTGAAATATGTGGTTTCTCTTTGTGAACGAGAGAATATGGTTTTTGTGACCTTGTTTCCATTTGAGTCATGTGCCCAACTGTTTCCTAATATGTCCCCAGTGTATGTAATGCTGAAAACACATTTAATACACATCAATAATTCTGTACATTCCTTCTGGAAAGCTAATTCTCATAATAGGATTTTGTCAATGTGATTTGAATAATGATCTCAAAACATCCAATTTTAGGCTACTTAACTAAATAGAATATTACTGATTGCAACACTTATTCATGGTTGGGGTTTTGGTAACCTTCTTTTCAGTTTCTTGCCAACAGCCAATTTTCTCTCAATTAAAGCATGATATTAGCACTCACTAGGGCATAAACAGAAATAACCGTGTACTACTGAATATCATGCCTTGATTATGAGCTTAAGCACTGGTGTACAGATGGCTTCCATTTCTATACTCCTATTAGTGTTTGTGTTTTTACATCTGTGTCTGCGAGAGAAGGGTTAAGGGAATCACCGTCTTTATGTGCAGGGGTACATGTGTACCAGGATTCCGAAAGAAGACAAAGCCTGAAGTTATCATCTTTATTCCATTAAAGCCTACCACTTGTGCAAGCAAGGGAAAGTGAAAGACAGTAGTCAGTACAAAGAAAAACTACATCGCTACATTGAGAATCAGTAGTGATGCCAGTTGGCCGAAGTTAGCAGGAAGCTGTCTTAGTAAATGGCAGCAGCTGCTCGCAGTTCGAGAGAGCATGTCCCAGTCAGAGGAGAAAAGCGATGGCATCTACATTAATACTACCTTAATGGCCCATCTGGCACTCCGTAGGGTCTCTGACTGCACCACCGACTCATAGGCATTTGACAGGCAGTCTCCAGCGCACCAGACGCGCATGGCACGCCAAATGGCGGGGAGACGCCTCCGTGGTGCACAGATCTGTCAAACTCTCGCTGACGCTGTAGTCATACAGGCAAGAGAAGTTAAGGCAAGTTTTCACACGTGATTGGTTCTTGACATGGATATGGGGAGGGAGGAGGAAAGAGAATGACTGGCTTGTCTCTCCTTTGCACCCCCTGCAAATGCACACTTTGACAGGATACACACATATTCACACAGACCTTAACACAGTCACAGACTTCATACCAGATGCTAAGTAGCCATGACCAGATTAAACCTCAATGAGAAAGCCAGGTTAAGATTACCCAGTGGTGGATTCAGTGTTCTCTGATGGCAAATGGAGATAACAAATATTATTTTCGCTGCGAGTCACAGCTCACTCTGTAAACAAATACTGGAACAAATTACTTCATTGGGGAGAAATTGTGGAAGGTCTTATCAAAACACCACAGGGGTTTCTGGTTATAATTGGCATAATTGGTTGATATAGGAGGCTGCAGTCCATGATGGGGGCACAGTGATGTACTTTGTACAAAGTGACTGATCATGGTTCTAGGTCTTAAGATTGCCCTTTAAGATTTTTAAATACTTTGCATGAAGTGTGCTAAAAAAAAACAAAAAAAACTTATCTCTGGTTGATTTTTTTAAATTTCTTCGTAAAATGTTTGGTAAACTTTGGTGCTTTTGTAACATTAAATATCAAAACTTGTTCAAATCAAACATCCTTTGACAACAACTTCGATATGACATGCAGGTCAGATTGTCAAATATATGCAAATAAGGGTAGGAAGCTCTTGGATTTGCAGTGATTGATGACATCCAAACTTTGATATCCCTCTCTTTTTGTGCAGTCCATCAAATCTATGTCGAGGTGTGTACAGTACTGACACGTTGGAGGCTACTCTCAGAGCAGGTCAAATTTGTCACAGGTCTTTTAATTTATAAACAAAAAAACTTCTACATGCAGACATTGTGAAATAAAGCTCTGAAAAAATGTACCGTACCTCTTTCTTTCTGTCATGCATGTCATTTTAAGAACATTTTTACAGATAACACAAGTTCAGTAGTTGGTGGAATGTAAGGTTGTTTGAAAATACATTTCAAACAACATGTCTAGTCAAAAGCCCAAGAGGGTACCTCAGGGATAAACCTTAGATAGAAAGGAAGAAGTATATATATATATGTATATGTCAAAAAAAATCAATGCTTTGATTCAATTAGTGCGAATAGACAGAGTAACTTTTCTGTTAACTCCTATCACCCTCATAAGAGAAATCACTGTGTTTGATATGGATACTTATTTTCTGAACCATATTCCATGTTTATAGCAGTGGCCTTGATGGCCTTGTGTCTCTTGCCTTGGACTGTTTCCGACTTAAACAGATTGTGCCGGTGTTTCCGATGTGACTCACCGGCATGCTTCCTTTTTTTCCTCCTTTTTTTTTTCTTGCTTAGTTTCGTTGATGTTGCCTTTTTAAAAGAACTACAAAATATATTGCCACTGGTGGGCAGCAGACACAAGTTTCTCTTAATTGTGTTTACTCTTTTGGACAGTGGTGGTTTGTATGCAAACTAATGCTCTGCAGATTTTGCATACGAGGCCAGATTTTATGGTTAAACCTCACTAGAAATTAAACACACCATGCCACTCAATGTTAATGGTTTTTTTTGCTAATGACTGTGTTGAACCTCAGGGAGCATGATCTTTGGCAGAAGGGAGACCGCTGACATTAATTCTTTTACAATACAAAGCTTGTGACATTTGTGTGGAGGTACGCTGGACAATAGATACATTTTGTATGTTTTTTGGGGTGGCGATAGGGGAGCAAGCTGTAAGGAATGAGGGCGAAAAAAAGAAGAATCAGCAAAATAGGTTGGGGGATTTAAGAGAGCGAGAAGAACTCTTCAACTTTCACTCTCATTCCCAGATGCGTTTCAGGCTAGATGTAGCCTTTGAAGAGCTTGTGGCAAAATAGGCAAAATCTGAATACATTCACCCTTTACACCACTCTTCGCGACTTCCTCTTTTCCTCTCTCTTTTCTCTGCTCTTTCTTTCCCTCTCTCCCCATCTCCCACTCTTTATCTTTCTTCCTGGGCTTTTCTGTTCCTTCGTGGCAACCCCAGCTGGGGGGGGTTTCTGTGGTACTGTGAGTGAACCTTCACCGTCTCCTAGAGCAAGCAGCTGTCCTTGCCCAACACGCAAACACACATAATACATGCATACACGACTGAGTTTAATTCACCAAAAGTATCTCCCTACAGCTATCTATACATTTGAATCGGTAACCAGGTCAAAATGGAATATTTATAGAATTTTAATTGAACTTGATATTTCAAACAGAAGAAAGAGCATATAAGAATTTGACTTTCTCTTTAGAACATTATCACAGTTCTTGTGCAATCCAGTCTAAAACCACTAGAGGGAGCTTATATTATATGCCTTCCATGGCAGGAATAAATATTAAAGTACTGTTTTTCTCTGAAGGGCAGATAAAGTTCTTTGGACGTTTCCCATCTTCTTTCTTAATGCTGACAGTTGTACGACAGGGTGATTTATTTGACAATTTCAAAATGATCGACTCACCATGACAAGAGACTAAGAGAGGCCTTGATACCAGGAATCTGCTTTACTTCAAACAAATTCGTAATTGCTTCCCTTGTGTTTGTGTGTGAACACAGATATCTGCTTGCGTGAATCTATGCGTGCTTGTGTGGAGGTGATAATTTTACAGTTGCTCAGAAGCCTGGGCAGGATGTGTAATGACAATAACAGAGAGCATGCCTAGGCGTGTTTTCAATCAGATCTCCAATTCTAATGAGTCTGGGCAAAACTGTGGTCATCCCAACTTGATCAAAAACAGGAGGGAATCTGCAAATGATGTATTATGTCCTGTGGAGCTTCATCAGTTACACATGTCAAAATGATGCTGAGCTGAAAATTAAAAGTCCTCTTTCATCACTATTATTTTCTTAATATAGATGGAAAGTAGGACCATGAAAATAATTCCATCAGAACATAGGATTAAATGTATTGGATATCTATTTATATTCTTTTTTAAGCATATTTATTGCCTCTTTCTGGTTATTATATTTATGTGTTTTCCATGCCAATAGTCTGTCAGTTTTCAATAGTAAATATGTGTGTAGAAACTCTATTACATAGCTTTGAATGTTTTAAGATGATGATTATAAGTGTGAAGCAAGGAGGCAAAGCGTTATACATGATTTCATCTAATTCAGTTATTATAATTAATAGATTTGGTTTTTAACATTTCTTCTCACTGTAATCCTTGTTTCTCATTTTTGCAGATCCTTCTGTTAAACGACATAAATTCATACCCCTGGTACACTGTCTCTTTTTGCATTTTTTTTACCTTCAGAAGACTAATGCACATTGTACGCTAATCATGTATTTTTTTGTCTCTTTCCCTTCCCAAGAGCGGTAGAGGTCACATCACAGCATCTGAGCTGGAGTCCCCAAGTTGTCTCACTACAAAGCTTCGTGTTCTTTTCTCTAAGGTTTATAAAACAAGCACGGCCGATGGGATTTGTGATACTCCGCTCTGCTCTCCTCCTCCACTCCTGGCCTTTTCTTGTGACAGGGCTGCCAATGATACAGATCCACTGTGACATTTTACATTGTGCTCCCTAATTGTAGCAGCTGATAGTTTGATAGCTCACCATACAGCTGCATATCTCCTCTTTTTTTTCCTACCCTTTGGCTTTTTTTTTCTCCCTTTTTCTGGCGGTCAAAAACATGGTGCTGTGGGTTCTACTATTAGTTTGATCATTTGTGATAAGATGTTTCTCCCCGCTCTACAACTCCGTTTGTGGCACTATTTAAATGGAACATTTGATCAAGGTCATTTTCTTCTTAACATTGGTTGTTCACTAGAATATTATATGTTCCAGCCTTTGGCGTGGTGATGTCTTCAATCATGTGTGACTGCCAAACAGAAAACCTGAAAATGTGCTTGACAGATGCAACTCTTATTGTACAGTTGTTCTGCGGCAGTTTGCAGCAAAAGGGTGGTTTCCATTTAGGGATGTAGAGGAGGAGGGTACACAGTAAGATGGGGGGTAAAGTGGGATGACATGAAGGGCACACATTGTAACACCAGCATCTGGTGACAACTACAGCTATGGTATGATTCTCCAGCTGGCAGCTTGCAAGCCAAATACATAATAAGATCTGTCTTGTACTAGCAACTGTGAATTCCTTTAGCACAAAAATACCTAATTTAAAATGATATATATTTTGTGCTTGTTTGAAATCCAATCATTTTACTTTATTGTAAAATGGCATGATGGCTGTTCCAATCATCCCATACTTTGATTTTCAGGTTGGCTATTAATAAACATGTAAGGCATATGAGAAACCTGGGAATTCTGTATTGATAATTTCTTATGCAATAACTCATAATTTTGATTTCTGTCCCCATCATTGCAGATATTGCACAATTGTGTACTTTGGTATGTGCAAGGTCAGAACTCTTTGCCATCAGTTTTCTACCGGAATGAAATGAAGCACTTACATTATGCTTACTGTTCTGTTTCTTGTTTAATTATACTGAAAGGGCAGATTTCTCTGTGCACACCTTTTCTTTTTTTTTTTAAATGTTCTAAATAATTATCTTGTAGGAAAATGTGGGAGAATATTTGCATATAGTATTTCTGTCCAAGGCTTACTCAATCAAGGACCAGAGGTAGATGTCATCACTCGTAAGAAGACTGTAAAATATACGTTCTAGTCTTAATATATACATTGCTATTGAAGGCAATCTATTCTGCCGGCAGTTCTAAGCTTCAAGAACTCACAAGACATTTTAGATTAGCCAGGAAAAACATAATTTTTCTGAAGCTTCAACTACATCATAGAAAATGATGAAGTTTGTCTGTTGGAATGTATCGTGTGAACAGCTACTCACCGGCCGAAAGCTGTAGGATGTTAGATCCAAGCACCGGGCTCTAAGAATAGCGGGGGACCCATCACACCCAACTCACTGCCTGTTCTCAACCCTCCAATCAGGCCACAGGTTAAGGTCCATCAGGATCAAAATCGCCAGACATTTGAACAGTTTTTTTCCCCGCAGGCCATCATGCACCTCAACGTATCCTCATGATTCCCTACCCCCTAACATTCTCAAAGACACTTGCCCTTTCACATTGTTTATATATCTAACTTATATTGTCTGTATATCCTGAGCTCAAACTGCATTTTTTGTTGCTAAGTTAATGTCTCTTTCATCAGTACTTATAATTCTTGTCTTAAATTTCCTGCGATAAGGCGCTGTCAAACCATGTCGAATTCTTGTGTACATTGTACATTTGGCGATTAAAAAGAGATTCTGATTCTGATATAAGAACAACAAGCAAATTTTACTAGAAGGGAAGGATAGATTCTTGCCCTTTATGTCAAATGTTGAAGCTTTGACTATATTTCCATGTTTTGATCAAATTGTTGAGTTTTGGCAAACTTTGATGAGATTCTTACTCAAAAGTTTCAATTTATGATATCTTACAGTTTTAGGACACATTTCCATTCTATTTTGAGTCACAATTCCGATCATCATCTAACGAGATGATCAATAAACATACAATGTGGTATGCCTGAGTTAAACATTTAATAAACTTCTTTAAATCCGATAATAATTGTAGGTTCATCAGTTAAAGCTATACCATCTAACATTACACTTTGCTATGCCATATCTTTTCTGTGTATATTAGCAATTAGATTCTTTTTTGACAAAGTTGATTTTGAAGTAGTGCAACTTGCAAAATACTTGATTCGAATGTTCATGTAGTGATAGAGTATTTGTTATCACTGTGCATAAATATATTACTTGATTGTGAAAATTGATTCTTGCAGGAACACCTGCCTTGGCTCCCCAATGCATGTGAAATATGTCCAACTAGACAAAGGAGCCATAGGATATTCAGTATTCAGAGTGCATGTGTGTACATTATGAAGTGCTAGCTTGCACGTGTGCTTCCCCATGATGCATCCCTGCAGCTGTTCTTACATTGTGAGTCTTTTTGGTTCATGTGTTCCCCTTCTTGAGGACAGATGTTGGGAAACCCACACAAATTAGAGCAAAGCTGCACTATAATCACTGTGATTTTAATCAAGGTCTGGCATTTTGACCCACTTACATTTTCACAATGCTGATTGCACTGCTATGCAGTGACGACTTGCATTACCAAACTGCAGCAAGTGATTAACCTTCACATCATATTGATGTCACCTAACAAGCAAATAGAAAATCTTAATCCAAAAATTACACTCACTTGGGCCGAGGGAAAAAACTTTCAATTTCAAATTTTGAAATATTTTGTCCTTTATCCTTCCATTTTCATAAAATAGATTCATGATCCTTCCTTCCTGCACGAGAGTTAATTGAGGCATATCTTAGTATAACTCCATCGAGGCACTTTTTTTGGACAGGCACATAGACTAACAATAAGACATATGCAGACAATTTTTTTCACCGTAGAAATTTTGACCTGTCAAAGCAAGAGACAGATAAGTGAAATCCAGGGCTTAGATATTGTGCCTGCTTGCGCGCTTATGTGGCTTACAGGGGAAATGAATAGAATGCAGCCATTAATGTTGGTGTTTACACCTGCACTCTTTTTGCAAGGACAAGTCAAAATATCTGCTTTGGAAAGAGGCCTATTCTTCTCTCGTCAAAATTATTCATGAAATGTGATACAAATAGATTAGACACACATAAGTCTGTTAAAGGCTTTTATGAGGATAAAGACATTTTCTAACCTATTTTCTTTCTTAGCTTTTTTTCACCAGTATTGTAATTTTCACATCAGTGATGATAAAGCAGATTGATTATTCATTTTCATGCTTCAACACCATTTAATTGTGTAGCCAGAACACTGTAATTTGGGGTCAGTGGGGCTCTTATAACCCCCCCAGCCCCACACACACCTCTTCTTTTTTCTTTCAGAAATATTCACACTTCTCAAAGAGCCCCCAAAACATGTCCAGACTGGACTTTGAAAAGAGACCCTTATTTTTCAAGCACACATTGTGCCCCACCCCTGTTCTATCTGTCTAGCTGTCTATCTATCTATCTATCTATCTATCTATCTATCTATCTATCTATCTATCTATCTATCTATCTATCTATCTATCTATCTATCTATCTATCTATCTATCCATCCATCCATCCATCCATCCATCCATCCATCCATCCATCCATCCATCCATCCATCCATCCAGGTGTTAAAGATAGAGAGCAAAGACAATTATGCAACCAGTTGTTGCAAAGAATAAAAGAAATCCATGCATCATCTACTGTTTATCATACAGTCAGGGTTGCAGGTATGCTGAAGCCTTTCCTAACTGTTAGTGGCCGAGAGGCGTGACACGCAGAGCAACATATAGACAAACAACAATTCAGTCTCATTCACACATCTGGGCAATTTTTCAAAATGCATTCCAATTAACCTCCTGCATGGTTTTGGACTGTGGGAGGAAAACCATACAAACACAGGCACAAGGCTCCCTGTGCGACTTGAACCAGGATTATTTGTGTTACCAAAGTGCCACCCAGAATAGAGTGTCAAATATATATATTTTGCAGGATGTAAGTTTCAATAACAGACTGATTTATTAAAGTGGTATATTAGGTTAAGAAACTTCATCTGCTGTACAGGCTGGTGGTGTTTTTGACTGTGCAACTGAAAGGCATCCACATCATAGAAACCATATCTGAATGAGTTTCTGTCCTCTTGTTTCTATCCTTTCCCTGAGCATGTTCCTCTTGCTCAGCAGCTAATGGGTCATTGTGGTTTCTAGGGTCTGCTCCAGAAATGTTTTTCTACGGAGATCTCGTAAGAAGTGCCCTCATCTGTTCTCTGCGTCTGCCATTAGGCTTCTCCACACTTTTTATCCCTAGACCTTGGAGACCTCAAACTGCCAAATGAGTTGAATTATGGCCAGTTATGTGGAGTGGACTCAGTGTCACGAGAGGAGGCCTGAGTCAGTGGAACTAACCACACTCCTGACCATTAAAAGGCGGCCTGACACTGCCTCTTCATCTTCCCCTGCTTTCAAAGGCTGGCACTGCAAATCCATGGCCCCAGGAGAGGACACTCAGATGAAACAGCCAGTTTTATCTTGAAGAAAACAAGCAAAGAACCAATTTCATCTATAGTTTCAAAGTAATTAAGCTACTCCTGGACTTTATTTTAATATCTGTGTGTAAGGCGATTGAGTTGCCTTTCCATTTCAATTAGGATTTTGGCTTTCCATGAACATAAAAAACATGACAAGAGAGACAAAATGAATTCTGCAGTGCATTCCACTGGCTCTTGTTTTTCAAAAGTACACCCTTCCTTCTTACTGATGCTTACGCCAGAGTAAGTATCAGCTATAATTTGTCATAATCGAGCAGCCCTATTACATTTTTTTAATCTTAGATCCTGCCAGCTCTCTCTTTCTCTTTTTTTCCCGATATCAAGTGGATGAGGTTTCAGGGTTGTGACCACACAAGGTTAATTTTTGTAGCTCAAACAAGTATCAAGGCTAGGGCCCTAGCTACCGAAATTTTAAGAATTAAAGAGGTCATCCAAGTCAGCAACCTAGACAAATCCACTCACAATGTTGGCAGACACGTGGTTGTTCATCTCACAACTCTAGGAGACCAGTTTGTGTCCCACGCTGGCATACAAACAAACACACTAAATTTGATCTGTCACAATAACAGAGGCATCGTGACATGATGGATACAGCCCCCCCCCCCTTTTTTTTTTTGCTCCCCCTCTCTGCCTCTCTGGTAATCTTGATGCAGTGTGTAATGTTTGTTGTAGCCGGCGGCTGAAATTGAATGAGTGATACAACCAGAGTTACTGGGATTACTGTGGGTAGAATTGATGCTATCTATCCAATGATGTGTTATTTTTTTGGAATTGGAAGCTACAGAGAAATGGTCATTGCATTCTGTATGATTTTACAGTTTAAGTGGTGAAAGACAAATATAATAATGGTGATGTGTAACTAGGGCTTGAAAATGGTTGAATAATTTCCCTCAATTTCAAAATTAAAAGTGCCCTTCAGATGTGAGACGTGGTTTGTCCAGTTTCTTCTCCATTAGGATTGTTGGAAGAGAATTGTTAAAGTAAACTACTGACACCGCAGATACTTCATTTTGAAATTGTATGCTAAAGCAAGCCAAGGGTTGGCTTATGCTTAGAAATATATTTTGAGAAAGAGCAGGCAGGTTGGATGCTTGTCAGGATAAAAGATAAATTCAGTTTAGGCATAAGCCAAGGGTTCAGGGTTGTTTTTTTTTCCAGGTTTACATCATGGATGCCAAATCAGATGACAACCATCAATTTCTAATTTGAAAGCAGTTTTAATTTTAATGTTTTGTCTAGGTATGTTGTTGAGGTGTCAAGTATCTGTTCTTTTGTAATATTTGTCTCTTTCCAAGTTTACTGTATCAGAACGATTGGTAGGGGACAAAATTATTGCAGTGTTTGCAGTATACGCTCCCCATGTCAAAGTTCCTCCTGTGCTCCTATGTAACATAGACCTTTCTAAATGGCATAATGTAGTTTTTCAGTGTTTTTTTCTTTTTTTTCACTTTTTTGCTGCAGGCAGCCTCAGAACTTCAGCCTTTCTCATTGGGGAAAATGGACCGGTGTGAACATGACAATCTTGGGAGGATGTGAAGAGAACCAGGGTAGGAATCAAGGCTTGATATAAAGTGACATGACAGAAACTGATCATTTAAAAACTAAAAAAAAATTTTAGAATGACAAAGACAAACAAGTCGCATGTCTTTGAGCATTTCCAAATTTTTTAAGCAAAGTGACAAGCAGTCCTTTTTGCAAATCAATACTTAGGTTGGCAAAGCTTGAGATTCTGAATTAGTGGCAAACAAAGCAGAGAATGAAAACAGAAAATAACGGCTACCAATCAAAGAGGAAAAGAAAGCTTGTCACAAATTATGTTTTCCTGAAGAAAAACTCAAGGAGTAGAGGAGGCGTTGCGGTTCGAGTGAAGGTCTGCTAAAGTTATTACCTAAAGATGCTGTTCTGACACTTTAAATAATGCTGCAGGGATATCTGTACGTTTGTAAACTTCATAAATTAAGATGTTTTTGATGTAGGGAGTATCTGTATATGTTAACTGAAATTCCCATGCCCATGTTTTGGATTCATACACAGACTGTGTGTATATGTGTGGATGACTGTGTGTCTGTGTGAGCTTGTGCATGCGGAGGGGCAACACATGCTTTAACCTTGGGCAGGTATGGATATATGTGTGTGATTATGTATTACACAAACACCGACAGTAAGATTCCTCTAGACACAGAGTATAAAACCTGAGCTTGTCGGCTGAAAATAACATTAATTTTGGATCCTATCAATCATTCTCACTCAAAATGTGCAAATAGAAGCCAAAATGAAAACAGTAGAACTGTTTTTGTTATGTTATCTTATGTTAGGCTATGTTTAAGCTAATATTTTTGTGCATCTGTCAGGTAGAGTTCAAAAGGAGATATTTTAGTCTTCTAAGTTTGTAAAATCTGGAAAAAATTGAAAAATGTTGTTGAGGCACTGTTTTGACAAACCAAAAATTAAGAATAGGTTTATAATTCAGTTTGCTGAAAGTAAAAACAATTTTGTGCTACATTCAACAATTTACTTGTTTGGCATTTTAGTATTTTACTTTTTTGTGTGTTTTTTTCTAGACCTTTTTTGCCACATAAGGCTCCCACAAGCCTATTTTAAGAAGAGAACACAAAAAAGATTTATTAAACATTATGTGAAAAATAACTTTTATATCAAGTAATGCTTATATCAATGATTTCAAAAGCTAAATTGTACACAACAGTTTTATAGAAATAATGCATATTCTATGTACTCGAAATATTTGATTACACAGTTGGAATAAGGTCACACATGTAAAAGAATCTTGCATTTGGATTAGGTCTATATTCTGTCAAGCCATTCCTAATAAAACTGCAGACCTATATTAACTCAAATGTGTTATTGTACATACAGTATCTACAGTAACAAATTTTGCAAAAATCGTCCCCCTACAATTTTAATCTGGAGTGCCTTTCAAGTGTTTTTAATAATGAGATTATATTTGTTTTTTCAAGAGCTTAAAAGAGGAGGACAACATTGAAGATCTTGGTCTGCCCACTGGACCAAATATAACATCAAGCAAAGAGCAGAAATTGATGGATTAGGAGGAACAAGCACACCTTGATTGGTACGAATACCCTCATCTGATATATTAGTGTTGTGTTGACAATCAGCATTGGATGTTTTGTGAGTAAAAGATAAAAACAGTCGAGGTGCTCAATTGACTTTATGTCCAGAATAACATCTGGTTGCAGTCAGCTGATAAAAGGTGGTTTCCCCAGTTAACTCAATAGCAAGATTCTTTAGTCTACTGTAAGGGTCTGCCACATTATCAAGGAATGACAAGACTTTGGCTTTTGTACACAACATTTTTACATAAAATCAATTGTACAAAGTACTACCAAATGATAAAGATTTGTATTCCAGTGGGCAGATTTTTTGTCCACCCAAACGGGTTATTGCTTGTGAATGTACATTTTCAGGCTGGCAGAGAAAACATGTTCAGTTGGATTTGAGGGGATGTTAGTTAAATAAGTAAGCAGCTGGCATCATCCAGTGCTTGCACAATTAATGGGTACCTAATTGGCAATAATCGTTTTTACTTAGGCAAATTTAAGATAGGTAGAACAAACAGCTGCTGATGAAACCCACGATCATAGCATAGTTCGGAGTTTTCAGTGATTTTCCAAATAATGTAGCCTCAAATATGGCCTGATACTACTCTCTGCAATTTTAGTTAGGGAATAATGGCTTTATGAAAATGTAACTTCAAAAATAACAGATGCGCTTTGACTACATATCTTTCTGAAAATAATAAAAGAACCTTAAATGCTGGATTGAAAATCTAATACATTCTTATGCAAACCTGTTTTCAGGTAATGCAACAATGCAAAAGTTGCTGTTGCTGCATTAATTCATCTGCCATAAATGTAACACATAATTTGAAAAAAATAAACTATATAGCTTGATATATGATAATAAGAATTAATAACATGAAAATACAGACATAAACGAACTGCATGTTTAACCAAACATTTAACTAAACATATCTGTAGATTTTTTTTCTTTTACTGTTTCAAAAAAACACCCCTGTATCCTCCTAAAGCAAATCATAGTGCCCTTGGGGATATATGACAGGTTGTTAAACATTCTTAATAGAGCAAAAATATTTTGATAGTAGTGTTATCAGTGTTCCTGCCACAGCCTTATGCTCATCTGCACTAACAGACGGTACTATAATGGGAGGTTCCTTTCTACATCTGGTCTCCACACAAATATGGACGCCATGCACGGCCAAAGCAGAAAATGACAACAACTTCATGTTTTAACTCCATAACTTAAAGCCCTGACATACCAGGTAAAATACTCACGATACGTCCAAATTGTCTTAGTTATAGAATTAGAATTATTTTAAAGATTAGATAAATTATGAAGTTTAATAGTAATGTACATAATCTATGTATCATATTACATAATGTATCATGAGGTTAATACCAAAACTGTAATCGAAACCTCTAACAAGAGGTAGGTACGCTTTGGTAGAAAACTCTATCTCTAACTTTAAGGTGCACTTGATGCACAAAGAATCCTGCACTGCAGTTTGATGCATATTTTCCCACTTTGTTCCTTCACTTGTCAATTCGATTTTATTTCTGCATTGAGGATTCTAACACAAATGGTAGTGTCTAAAAGCGGCAAGATAAGAACAGCTCAATATAAAAAGTAACAGCAAGTATATCAAATACGCAACATTGAGCTCAAATTGATGTAGATGGTGAATAGCATCAATTCTTACATAGTATCATTTGCCTCTTTGAAGCCTCTTCATTACAAGGTTTTACACTGGCATAGTTCTACACGACTAGCACTTCAACAATAACCTGGATTCCAACCCTGACAGGAACCATTAACATGTACGCAGCCAGCTTTCACAAAAATTCTGACTACTTTCCATGGAAACTTTACTATTAACATTCAAGTATTTATAACAACTAATAATTCTATGATCCTGCATCTGAATAATGTGGTTTTAGCATTTAGCTGTCTGTTATATACAGTACCACACAATGACACACCAAAATGGACCATATCCATATCAGAGGTTTAGTATATTTTTTGCTAGAGTACAGGCACATCTCAAAAGATTTGAATGTCATGAAAAAGTTGAGGATTCATTTCAGAAAATGAAACCCATATATGGGTCGGCACGGTGACACAGAGATTAGCGCTTCTGCCTCACAGCACAAAGGACACTGAGTCTGATGAGTGGTAGACGATGGATGGATGAAACCCATATATTCTATAGAATCATTACACAGAGTGAAAAATGTCAGGCCTATTTTGATGATTATGGCTTACAGATGATGATATCCACAATTCTGTGTATCAGGAAACTTTCAATATTGTGAAAAAGTTCAAATTTGGAAAGATATGGTATCATACAGCCAATTAACTCAAAAATCTGCAAATGTTTTCTGTGCAGTTAAATGGTTTTTCAGTCTCAAGTTTCCACAGTCAGTGATGATTTGGGCTGCCATGTCAAGTCTATTCTGAAGTCTACAGTCAACATAGCAATCAACCAGGAAATTTAAGAGCACTCCATGGTTCTTTCTGCTGACTAGATTTCATTTTCCGGCAGGACTTGGCACCTGCCGCAGGTACACATTGCTGAAGGTATCAAAAACTAGTTCAATGACCATTGTTTTACTGTGCTTGATTGGCCAGCAAATTGGCCTGACCTGAACCCCATAGAGAATCTACAGGGTATTGTCAAGAGGATGATGAGAGTCGCCAGACCCAACAATGAAGATGACCTGAAGGCTGCCATACAAGCAATCCAGGCTTCCAATACACCTGTGCAGTGCCACAGGCTGATTGCCTCCATGCGCTGCAATGATGCATTAATTCATGCAAATGGAGGCCAAACCAAGTATTGAGTACATAAAAATGAATATAATTTTCAGAAGCCTGACATTTCTGTTTCAAAGATTTTTTTTAATTGATCTTGAGTGATATTCAAAGTTTCCGAAACACTGAATTTTGGTTTTCATTATCTGTAAGCCATAATCATCAAAATTTCAAGAGGTAAAGGCTTTAAATATTTCACTATGTGTATGGGTTTCACTTTCTGAAATGAGTGACCAAAAATATTGAACTTTTTCATGATAATCCAATTTTTTGAGATGTACCTGTGTGTCAATATGTGTCCCCACATCTATATTTTGTTGCTTCGTAAACACAGAAGAACAGACTGTTCAGAGGAACTTAACCTTGAGAACTGGAAGTGAATGAAAAATGGATTGAGTTTTGGAAACTTGTCAAAGTGTTTAACTTCAGGCAAGAAGTATTTTGTGCTTGACTTAGATGAAGTATTTGAGCTGGAGTTAAACATAGATTGTATTGTACATTGACAACACATGAATGATGATTTCTCAAACTTTTCAGCAAGGATACTTTTTAAGAATATAGAATAAATCCTGTTTTTGACAGCATTTATGGAGAATCCCGTTGCATTGTGAGTACAGACTTTCATACAACTAAAAGCAGTCCTACCAAGGTTGTGATTCAATAGTAAACTGATGAAAAACCAGAGCACAGACAGGAAGGACAGAGTCTTATGGCCAGCAGACAAACAGGCAGTGAGCAATGCGTTGAATACAGTATTTTACTTAACTGTATGTTTTATCAAACTGGGAGGTTCTTTAACTGAAAGGGAAATAAAGCGTTAAGTAGGAAAAAAAAACTCCTGTTTGTTTCTTGTAATATTCTTTAACATGATCGTCTCTTCTGATTTAAGCCTCCCCTCAATGAAAGGTTGATGGGTGAGTGGTAGGAAGGAGAGAAATGAGTGTGTGGGATGCTGAAAAGTCACGTCAACCAGCTTCATTGTGAGAATAGGAATGGATTAAATGCATTGTTTGAGAAGAGAGAGGAGGTGCTTTCCATACCACTGGCTGCCATCTTATCTCACCCTCCAACAGTGGTCTAATCTGTTGGTCTAGCATGCCTGCAAATAATTTCCATCCGTCAGACAGACAATAGAGCTGCCACCTTGTTCTGCATCGCGGATTACTGTACTTTGCGTTCTGTCCTGCTCCCACATAGACCCCTGACAAAGGATTTAATTGAATATCCATCCATGTCTAATTTGTGTGTCTACCATTTGGGAACATGTGTAAACATGGCGCTTAAAGCTCATACTAAACACATACACACTAATTTTAACAGGCATGCTCTATAAAGTTAGGGCATACTTGTGTGTAAAATTACAAAATGCACACATTCCATCTATTCAAAGGCTGATGTTGAAGGTAGGAAAATATGTTACAAATAAAAAGTTAAAAAATTAACTCAATCAACTACACTGATAACAGTGAACAGGAGTAGGAGATACAATTTTCCCATATATAATTTTTCTTAATATTTTAATACACTTTTATAGTTTTTGATAATTTTAATAAATGATACTATTAATTTTTACCCCTAAACCTTAATTCTATTTTCCCATTTCATCCATTGTCTACTGCTTATCATACTCAGGTTTGCGGAGGATGCTCGAGTGTATCCCAACTGTCATTGGGAGAGAGGCGGGGTACACGCTGAACTGATCACCAGTCAATCGCAGGGCCGACTATACAGACCAACATTCACTATCTCATTTGCATATGGGCAGTTTATCAAAAGTAAGGTGTTACATGTTTTTGGACTGTGGGAGGAAACCCACGCAGACAACATGGAAATGCCACAGAAATTTCATCTCTCATAATCAAACCAGGGTCCTTCGTTCTTTGAGGCCAATGTGTTAACCGCTGCGCCACCATTTGCACCTCAAATGAATTTAAGGAAGTGAATTTTGATGCTTGGATTCAAATGCATATAATCACCCAATTTAGCTTTGTATTACACTTGTGCTTAAGCTAACTAATCCAATGTGTTTATCATGGCCAAACATTGATGGGACTTCATTAACTGGCAGTGTAGGTACAGGTCTTTAAAGTTATAGCAATATTATTATATATAATGCCACCAATATTTGCTTATTTGTAATGTATTTGTCTTCGTGTAAACCTTTTGCGAATGACATTGAACGACATTGACAGTGGTCCTTACACAAGACTGTTCTTGGTTGAGTCAAATCTGACAATGTGAAAATAGATCTAATTTATCAAAAGCAAATAAAAAAGAAATGTGCGTTGTTTCTAGGGATTTGTTTTTGTTTTTTTTACTTAGTGGAAAGCCACTCATTTTCTTAACTGAAAAGAATGTATGTTGACAGGTTTTCTGAAGTGACAGCCCTGGTTCATCTCATATGATGTTGCGTTAAATAAAACACAGGCCACATGTTTGCCTAATACTAAGTAGTCCTTAACTGCTTGAACAGACAGCATGCTGTTGCACTTTATGTATTTGTTTATTTTAAAGATAAGGTACCTCTTTTATGGATAAGCAGCTGATGCTTCTGCTCTGTCAAGCTGGGACAGGCTGAGGGAAGATAAAATAGAGTCTGTTAATCTGGTGTTGGTGAGCAGAGAGACCGATGTTATTGACCTACGCTGGCAGCAATGTGTTTCAATTATACACCCCCATCCATTTGTCAGGCTAGCGGAGCAAGGGGGGGCATGGAGTTCAGGCCTGGGTTAGAGTCATTCTCCATCACTTATGATGTGTCTTTGGAAAGAACTTTAATTGAATTACCCAATTTATTCTTCAAGCAACAATGCCCTGGCCCAGATCCATGACATGAAACAGTTAGATACAAGTTTAAAATCAGCCAATTTGCATACTTAATCTTGAGCTTTCTGTTATAGTTTACACAGAAGTTGGGACAGCCAGCTTATGGTGATTTTCTTCCACTTCTCATTCAGATTAATTGCTGTTAATCTCAATGTGAGTAGAGTGAATCTAACCGGACAGCTTTTTATACCCACCTTATAGCTGTTCCACATACAGATTTCAGAGACCTGTCTTGGGGCTTGTAACCAATCTGCCAATCATGTAACTTCTAAAGGTTCTATTCTGTCGGACCTTACCTAAAGCTCTTTCTGTTATTGGTACCATCAGGTTTTAATGAAAATGTCAATTTCTTTACTCTTGGTTTTTGCATTTACTTGACTCTGACCCAGCCAACCAAGTGTACATAGTTGAAGCAAGGCGGGCTGAAGTATCCCACTGTAGCCAAGTCTCTGCAAAATACACAAATACATGCATTGAAATTCTCCTGATTGTAATAACTGAAGGGGATCTCAGTTTGAAAACTCTCTATTACCAGACTGCCTTCTCCACAGTTGTGACTTGGTAACTGGACAAGCGTGGTGCCTCTTCAAAATTTTTGTCATTATCTGTGTGCCTGATAATGGTGGTGACATTACACATGTGTAGTTGAGCTGATATTAGGGAAATTGCATTGAATTGCATGAATAGGCTCTGTTAGAAACTGGTTAAAGCGATGAACATGTAAAAATATATTTTTGAATTCCACTTACAAAAACCTTTCGAGTCTGAAGCAGGTTGACTTTCCTTTCAATAGGAATTTCCGTCTTTTCCACATTATCATAGGAGGCATTTTAAAATATTCAATTTACAAGCGAAGTGATTCGCGCTTCCACTTCACAAGGTTCCTGGTTCAATCTCTACAGAGGGACTTTCTCTGTGGGCTTTGCATGTTCTTGGTGTCTGTGTCCGTGTCTCCTGGGTTCTCTACTTTCCTCCCACAGTCCAAAAACAAATTGCACGTCATTTGAAAAACTCTTAGCTTACCCTGTCCCTGACTACATGATTGGCGGAATAGAAATTAAAGAATGAACGGATGATTTTCTATTGCTTTGTTTCCTACTTAGTTACACTCATTTGTACAGCACTTTGATCGAAAATGCTCAATAATGATGCTAATAATCAATAATGGTAAGTATTATTATTTTTATTGTTGAACAGACAGTCTATATAGTTTTAACCACTGTAATGCATCAGGGACATTAGCTGGTTCCATGATAAATAGTAGAACAAATTGTGTTATGCCCTTTTGTCCATCTTGATGCTTTGATGTCCTTTGACAAACACTTACAGGAATACTGCGCACTGGTCAGCACATGTGGATGTCACAGCAGCCTTTTTTTCCCTCTCAAATTAGGGAAATGCCATTTATAACAAACCGCTACAGAACCTTTCTAGCTTTTACTTGAAGATCATCTATTTCTGAGCAGCTTTTGTATGAAAATGTGACCTTGTGGGCCTTCCGTACTCTAAATTTTACACATCAGGCCTTCGTAAAATGCTTAATTGGCAACCACGCCTTCCTAAATTGCTGCCTGGTAGTAGTCCAGTCTCCAAACAGATTCCCTTGAATATTTTCAAGTGTGCTTAATTCCAGTCAGATTCAATTTATTCTGATAGAGAAGCAGTACTTAGGTCAGCGCTCTATCTGTCCATCAGCTCAACCCCAGTTCCAGGTGTGAGACAGAGTCTAAGGCAGACTATTATTTGCTCTTACAAGAGAGCACCTGGCTGTTAACCAAATAATCTGTCCAAATTCATGTGTTTGAAGACTGCAACTCCTCTTATGTGATCAATACCTGAACAGGAATTTTAGCCTTAGGATAAAGGAAGGATGCGGAACAGTTGACAAAAATTGATTCTTCACAATTATAAAATGGCCATCAATTTGATTCATTTTAATCTGGGAAATTTGTAATTGCATCATCTCAAGGTGAAAGTCACATAACGTCTTTGCCATTCATGAATGTAAGACTATAATTTCTTCACAAAGCTTTTAAAGCAACATATCTGAGGTGTATAATATTTGACTGATCCATGTCAGTTAAAATTATGTTAGTCAGCAAAGTCAACATTGTCAGTAATGTTTTAATTTATTTCTTATTGAAATAGTTGTAATCTACTTGGCTTGTGCATCTTTGTCATGTAACAAAGTAAATGAACTCCACTTACTAACTAACTTGTTCCAGTCGGGCAGAGCAGATAATACTGAATGGGAGATAGATGTTCCTGCCACCGACCGGGGGGTAGCTACTACTCTGAATTTACAAACCTGTGAAGAAAATACAGTTGAAAAGGTAATATTCTCTGACAAACTGAAAGTGCTGTGCTCATGTTATATAGCTTCTGTTATGGCAGACCAGAGTAATAAATAGACTTTGACCTGCCACAACATTGGTTTTCAGTAACAATCAAAAATCTGTTGTAACTGTGGGAATTGTTAGCTTAGTTTTGACTTGATTTATTTTATGAAGTTTAATTTTCTTGTGTTTTCCACATGTTTTAAAAAATGTTTTTAAAAAAGGTAAAAAAGAATATTTATTGTCTCAATAGCGGATTAAGTTACTTCATCACACGTGTTTGTAATGCAGTGTTTAAGGTCGGCAAAACACTTGGTAAACATTTTCCTCCAAACTGATTACACGGACTTGGGTTGCAATGTTAAAACAGTCACTTTATAAAGCAAAATTTGAAATTGAAATAGACAGGGGTAATCTCATCTGTGTTCATGCAAGAGATACTGCCTGGATTAGTTTCACCTGAGATTTCACATAATATTTATGTCACAAGATCTGGGCATTTTATGTTGTTCAACTCATCTTGAGGTCAAACCTTTGACTTTGAGATGAAACCTGCAGAAATGTGCTTTGCCAACATTTTATTCTCATGACGGGACTTTGAACAAATACTTTAAGATGTAGACAAAAAAAAAAAACAGTTCAGAATAGTTTTTGCGCCAGCAATTAGTTTGTGAAGAAAAGAAAACTGTTAATTTGATTTCATCAGTAGTTCTATGATAATGATAGAGGACCCTTGAGAATTGTGATTTTCTTTTTTCTTTTCTTTTTTAAGCCATAGTCCCTTGCTGTTTTTCCTCATTGAGACATAGATTTCTCCCCGGTCCCTACAGGCTAAAACCAGGGGCAGGAGATTCCACTCCAAATGCCAGTCCTCCATGGAAGCTGTGACATTCGATGTGTGCCAAGGTGTACCGAGAAAGCATGTGCAGTCAGCTGTAAATTTATTATTATCATCAGTCATTATGCACTTTATTCTTATTATGGAAGGCCACCAGTTTATCCTCATCTTCCTTTGGACTATCCTATAAAACCACACTTATGTTCAAATGAACAGACTCCTTTTAGATAACCATGCCCATTGAACTTTGGAAGCAGAATATAGCCTTATAGTCCTCCAACCTTTGTGGCAGGGGGTTCCTGCCAGGCATGATTCCTGTTTAGTGAATAAGTGGGGTAATTACGGTGCAGTTGGGGCTGCACAGCAAATGTCACCAGCAGATAAACAGTTGGAGCAGCCCTTCCATAAATGCCTGATTAATCCAACCTGGACCTCCTGTAGCCTGCAGATGAATGAAGACTATTTGAGTGTAAAAAAACACCAAAAGGATATAAATAAATTTAAAACAATGTACTCTCTTAATTTCACATCAGTTCAAGGATGCATATAAATAGAGGAACAGTAGTAGATGCACCCAAGGGTGGACCCTACTTTCTCATACCAAATTACTCCAGCTTGTCCAGATGACAGATGCTTGTTTGATCAATAAAAAACAAAATATCAAAACAATATCGAAATCAAATCATAAGTAAGAAAAGAAAATTGGCCCGCCTGAAAGAGAGAACAGATTTTTTTTTCCAAGTACCACTAATGGGAATAATAAGAGTCATAATTATACCTTGTCTTTATGGTTTAATATGTTTTATTAGGGAGTGTGAAGCTCAAACTTTGCAAAATTCCAGTTACCCTTCAATCAATCGCTGATTTGTGGATAAAACCACATCAATTGCGCTCCATTGAAGAGTAACCACTAATGCTTGACTGTAGGGCAGCTTTATAACATACTGAGCCTGGGGAAATGGGAGAGCCTGCCAGAGAGCGCCATTCTATTACCTGCAGAAATGGATGCCCCCCTATCTCCTCCTTGATTAGCTTTGTCTCGAATAACAATGATGGCTTTAAGTGTGTCTAATTGAGGCTGGGCTCTCCCTCCCTCTGTCTGTGAAAGTGCTTACTCATTTTGTCTGTCCTTTTAATAATTACATTATCATTTTACGCCCCTGCCGGTTCCTTGGGAAGTGGGTTGGCGGTTGTGTTGAAGTGAAAGCTCATTATTGGAGCTGAATTATGTGCAGTTTATTGATCCCTATGGTAGATTATGATGCTCTAAGTTAGTCTAGACATAATAGTTAGCCATGTGACAGAGAGGAAACATAGAGGCCCCAGGGGAAAAATCCGTAGGCTCGGTTAGCAATTAATGCCTGCCAGGTAATGGAATTTAGGTTTACACTAAATTCACCATTGCTTTGACGTTTGAACTGCAATATATATGTCTATCAAAAATTAACCAAATTAGATGGTTGAGAGGTTTTCTTTTTCATAGTCTCTGACGTATCCTTTTTTGAGGATTTGATTATATAAAAAAAAAAATTGTCCTTATATTTCACTTTCCTTTTTTTTCTCAAAGTACACATTAGAAAAAAACACAGATAGTGATGCCTTTGAATGCATGGTTTCTTGTGATTGGCTTGGAGCACGGTTTATTGATAGGCTCTTCTTAGGTCCATTTTCCAGACAGGCTTTGCTAATCTCCTTTGTTGGCAAGGTAAGGATGTTTGTGTGATAAAGCACTCAATGAGTGGGAAAAGGCCAACATGCTGAGTAAGAAACTGAGTAAGACATTCATCTCTATAAAGCCAAAGATCCATTTTAAAGCCATCCGTCATCTTGATGAAGATGCCACATTAGGAACAGCAGTAATGCAGATGGGTTAATATTATATACTAGTATATACATATATGTACATATATTTGTGTGTATGCACATATATAAACTTTGTGTGTGTATATATATGTATAGTATATATGTGTGTGTGTGTGTGTGTGTGTGAGAGTGTGTATATATATATATATATATATATATGATAAGCCTATCAATTACTGGCCATACTGCATTTCAAATGAAAAAAGTTGGTTGTTAGGAAGATTGGATTTAACACCTTTTTTTCCCACAATTAAACCAATATATACCTTAAAATCAATACTTGTCTTTTACCAAGACTTATTATTTCCTTGGCCCAATAGACTGGATAATATTCATAAATGCATATAGAAATATAGATAAACTGGACTTCAATTCATTCCACCTTTTGAGAGTAGTACTTAAAAGAAAGCTGGGAAGAACACTATGAAAGAAGAAGCAACTCTTCTCGTTTTACTGTTCCTCTTGCCACTTAGAAAAATGCAGCAGCCCTGACCTTGCATAGCAGAGTCCTTATATATCCAATGATTTCCAAGTACGTAACTGACATATGTTCCTACTCTTTCCCTTAACTTTCCTCTAATTTTTTCATGCTGTTCTCTCCCTGTTCTCTTTTTTAGCCAAGATCTTATGATGAATTTCACCTTCACACTACACCTGTACACACACATTGACACTCTCACTCAGTCACTTACTCATCATCTATCCTCATTCTTTCCCGAGCTCTCCTCTCTTACTGTTGCTGTTCAAACTGACTGCTTAACCTTACTATATTAAGTATTAAATATTTAATATTATACTCCTTCCTTACCCCACTTTAAGTCTCAGGCATTTTAACTTGTGGAATTTGACATTTTGGCTGCACAAAGCATGTCCACAAGTATAGTGGACCCTCCATCTTCCAATCCCCGCAAATATAGTTAAAGACAAATACGCTGAGTGCGTGTTTGTGCACGTGTGCGCATGTGCACGTGCGCGCGCACACACACACACACTCACACACACACACACACACACACACACACACACACACACACACACACACACCACACACACACAGCATTGAATATCCCAGTCAGCAGTTTGGAGTCTAGCAAATGAGCTGTCCTATTGAAATAGAAAGGAGAGTGCTCCATGCTGCAGAAAATGCTGCAATGGCAAGCTTTACAGAGGAGGGACTTGTTGGGACAAAGAAGCATGAGAATGCCCTTTCACTACAAATCTACCAAATTACACTTAGATGGAACTGGTTAAATACATTTTTTTTCATAGTCTACCTTTTTCTTATAAAAGACACAATTAAATGTAAAGTCATTGCTTTTACACGCTTTATGAAAGTAAATTCACACATAAATCTATTTTGTTTTCAGTCTGTTCATATTCCCCAGGCACTCAATTGCTTCTGTGAGTGGTTTAGATTCCAGCAGGTTAATGGCAGACACAATGTTCCGAAGATGGGCTTCATTACATCGAAGAAGACTAACCAACCATAACTCTTTTCTACATTTTTAAAGCTGGTGCTAATTGCTATGTAATCATCTCTTTTCCCCCCTACTAGGCTAGATGGATCCTGGTTGATCAAACTGTTTTAGTTTGTACCAGTGCAATCGACAAATTTGAATAAAATACATTTTCTTTAAAAAAACATCCCCCGTTTTGGGGTTTGATTATAAATAATGAATTTCAAGTCAGTCAATTTTGTCTTTTAACTCCTCATCTTTAATCACTCTTGGTGTCGGCTGCCTCCCTTTTACCACAGTCCACCCAATTAAGATTTCGTTGAGCTCTGAATGCCAGGATTGAGGGTTATCACCACGCTTCTTTAGGCTCACCAAATGAAACCCTGAAAGTGACCTTTCTTATTTAACAAATTGGAGTCCCTTTCTCCTCCTCCTCCAGATATCCCTCTTTCCCCCATGACCATCACGTTGTGTGGTCCCCTCTCTTCAGCTCTCTCATTACTATATGCGTGAACGCTTGGAAGGTGGGTGGCATGGGAGGAGTAGGGTGGTTTGCGGAGGACGGATTCTTTCCCTGGATGAGTGAGTGTGGATAAGAAGTTGTTTGAATTCATAATTGTGCTCTTGTGAAGGAGGAGATTTGTAAAGCAAGGCTGGGTTCATTGTGTGGCAGTGCGAGGCCGATGGAGGGTGCGAGCTGCTCAAAGCTAATGTAATCTACGCTATTAGAGAGGGTTAATTAGCCGCTGAACTGGCGCCTGAAGAGCAGGCAGAGAGGGGGATACACAGGGAGTCAGACAGAGCAAGGAGGAGGGTGGGCAGCAGGGATAGAGAGGTCTTCAGGGAGTCATTAGAGACTGCTTGTTGTAATACAGCCTCACAGTCAATAAAGCTACTCCTTGGAGAAGTGAGAAAGAAAGGAGAGAGATGTAGGAAAGACAGTTTCCTACATGTCTGATATCTATATTCTAATATCTGAAGAACAGCAGGGCACATAGTTTGTACTATTTTCCCTTATGGCTCCAGCAGGTAACTTAACAAGAGTATATGTTTATGGGAGCAGTGACGTTGAATCTCTGATCCATGGCATTATATCTCTCTATTTTCTGACATATACACCGAAAGTTTTTATTTATTTATTTATTTATTTATTTTTACAAAAGAGGGTCATTTTGATGATTTTTGGAATTGAAGAAAGAAACTGTGGTGCAATACTAGTAAATGTAAATTTTATTTGATTTGTTTTAAGTTGTCATAAAAACACTGAATAATTTGATTGAAAGCTGAACCACAATAACATTATTTTTGATAAATTCATGAAATTGGAACTGATTGCAAAAATGTTATTCATTTTTACCATTTAGATTCAATTTGGTCATTGACATACCCAACTGGGTGCTTAGGAAGAATAATCAATGTTGTATTTAACTGTCTATGTTAAAGAATAATATATTTACATGCAAAAGCAGTTGCCATCGACTTAAATTCATGTTTATTCTGTCATATCTCATTACAAATGGTAAATAATGATTTTATCAGTGCATTGCAGCACTCTCAAAATGAATTTTGCTTCCCAGCAGTTACTCAACAGACCGTAAAACCATTATTTCATACACACTGTTGCCTGATGAAAGAAACTGATGAACATGTAAATTTAACTAACATTTTTGGGAGTCGGGCTGCATTAGAATAGAAATGCGATGATAGCAACAGGAAGCTAGATGGATATTCAACAGGCGAGTCATTTGGCAGACTGCAGCTGTATGGCCAGAAAGATGCAGTTTGCCATAACCATTCTGAACAGTTATGTAATAAAGGATTAAAGCCTTGTGATTATTGTTGTTGAGATGATTTTGCCAGATGAAAATTAAACCGTAAAGTCCAGGTCGAACCAGTTAAGCATCCTGAACTGGGGACTTGGAAAAAAAATAGTCTGCAAAGTGTTTCAACTCTGGAATAGGTTGGAAGTTTAAATGTGGATTGAGGGGACTGGCTCCTTAGTGGAACAATTCCATGCTGTCTTAAAAGTAATTTATGTGTGTGTGTGTGTGTGTGTGTGTGTGTCTGTGTGTGTTTGTGTGTGTCTGTGTGTCAGGGGGTGCAAAAGAACAAATTTTGCTCTAATATTTGAAGATGAACCTCCTGCTTCTTACCCCTCTTTGAATTTCATTATTTTTGTTGTGTGTAAGCTATACATGTACCGAAAACCAACATAGGAGGTAATTTTCAAAAGATTCACTGAAGCATGTTCATGGGCCCAGTTGCCAAAGCGATAATAATATCCCCCCCAATACTGCAGTACAGATACCAGAAACTCAGTTGATCCAAATGTCATATGGTGATTTCTTGGAGACGACACCCTATCATCAAAAATATGGATTTGAATGACAGGAATAGTTTACGACAGGAATAGTTGATAGTTGTTTGATAGTTCTTGTTAGTTGCACATGGTAAATGCACAGGGACACTAACAAACCTTCCATTTCTGTGTCCTGTGGTTGTTTGTCTTATTCCAGGGTGTGTTATCTCTATGAGCAATGTGTCGCTTCAAATGGGTTGAGTGGTTTACACTTTTTCTGGCATTTTAATTAAGATTAATTACCTGGCTCTATCAATCTATTTGTGTTTCTTTGTGGGTGATTTTGGCTCTTCCTTGACCTTGGGGTTAAGAAAGAGAGAAAGACGAGAGAGAGGAAGGAAAAAACCCTTCACAGTACACTTATACCCTCAATTTAATAGCAGAGTGAGGTGTTTCTCCAGCATCATCAGATCAATGGAGAGTAAATAGCCCACACTTCTTGTTTCACAGTGCAGTATTGATCTTTTTCTCAGCCTCGGCTTCCCTTTCCTGGGCTTCTTGTGTCTTTCAACCCCTGGGACTGTGCTGATTGCCATAGATTGGACAAGCTAACAAGCGCATGATGAGGAACCAGGCTTTCTTTTCTCCTCGTAGGCTGTTTCATTTTTTTTGTGGTACTGGCATGAACACACAAAGACAGACAGAAAGACATACACTCTGGGACTTAAAAACATCACATCTACACAGCTCAGCGCCTTGAAGGAGGATGCTGTTTCTTTCTTGTTGCCTCTGTTGTTCACGTTGTTCTGTCTCCATCTAAGAGGATCTGCTGGAGCTGTGGTCGACTGCCAGGCTGATGGAGTTTACCAACTTATCTCCAGAGCAACTCAGAGATACAGTATGTTTCTTCACCTCGCTTTATTTTTTTCCAGCTGGCACCATATTTGTTTCGGAGTCTCCAATCATCTTTGAAAATAATTCAGGTGGCGTGTGGAGAGCGACACGCACTGTTTGCCCAGGAGGACGGCAATGTGGCAGCATGTGGGTAAGTTTGGTGTCAGCGCAGCAAATAGTTTGCCAAGAGGGAAGACACGAGTAGATAAACCCCTCCCCCATGTACTCTGAACCACCAATTAAAGCATAGGCAAATTATTGTCATTGGGGTAATTGATACATGTTTAAACGTATACGATTATATAAATATAATTGGAATTTCAACTCAGCTTTTCTGTCTGCATGAGAGTGCATTTGTTAGCAGTCCATCCCTGTGTTTGTGTATTTTTAATTATTTTGTCTAAGACATTGTTGTAATAAATCTTAATTATGGTTAAGAGAGTTTACATGGGTTGCTGAGTTGCTCAGGATCAATACAAATTGTGTTTATAAAATCTAGTTGTGTGTTTTGTGTGTGTGTTTCAACAGTCATTCCTGGCATGTTGGCATGTAGACCTGGTTTAACAATCCACTAGAGATTTTTGTGCTTGGAAAAGAATCAGAATGATACAATATAATACTTACATACTCAAATCACAAAAAATGTTTTTCCCTCACAAAGTTGATCTTTCACTTCGACAATATAATCAGTTCAGAGTTTCAGTGATGTGTTGCTTAAATATATTATTTTTTTTGAATTATAGTTGTTATTTGTAATATCAAGGGGCTTCAAATTGTATATTGTAATGTAAATGGACTATCAAAGTAAAGAAATATTAGTTTGCACAACTGAATAGAGAACAGTAATATATCATTCATACGACCAAAACTCCCTTTTGTAACATACTGTGGTGGTTTATTTATATCATTTTTAAGAGGAGTAAATAGCATGCTGTGTGTTGAGTAAAGAAGGCAAATTAAAAATATCACATGCAAATACACTAAATTAAACTGGATTTCATTTACTGTATTCATATTTGTTCAATGCACTCATTTTATTTTCCTTACTCAGTCCCCTCACTGCTATCTGAGCATACACACACATAGCTCTCCCAGTCCTCTGTCTTTTCTTACCTCTCTGTGTTTGCATGTGATATTTTAGGCAACTCTGGGAGGGATGACAGTTCTAACTAGGCCTATTAGGTAACCCTCAGGGTGCCCTCAGCACTGATTTGAGCACCATTAATTTTCTATTATAGAGTGCTAAAGATGTGCCCCTGCACAGTCATTCACCTGGCTTATTGAGTCTCACACACACCAATTGTGGACTTTTCCAGGGCAATGCTGCTGAAGGTTTAGTGCGACCCCTCTGGGGAGCTAATTTATTATTTGCAGATATTGATCTGGCAGGGTAGGGCAGCCAAGCTGTGGACAGTGTTGACTCTACTGTGGCCTGTGGCGACTTTAGCTGTTTCCAGACTGAAGCAGATGCACTCAAGGTATACAGCTTGAAGTTAGTTTGATTCGTTGGTTTATTCAGTGGTCTGTTGATTTAAATGAGTTGCTGCTGAATTTTTTTTTTTTTTTATAAAGAAAAGGATAGATTTTATCTCTGCAGAGAGATCCTGTTTTTCTTTGTGAATAGGCATGCTATGCACCCAGGCTCTCTCTATCTTGTTCTCACTCTCTAGTTCTCTCTCTCTCTTTCTCTTCTCTCTTTCTATGTGTGTGTGTGTGTGTTTGTGTGTGCGCGCGCACGTATGTATGTATATATATATAAGTATGTATGTGTGTGTTTGTGTTCGTGCGTGGGCCTGCATGAGAGAGAGAGAGTCTGTCTTGTCCAAGGGAAATAAAAACACAGTTAAGAGGAAGGAAAACAAATTTAGAAGGTCAGACAAAACATTTATCAAGCTGTGTGTGTCTGGTGGGTAAATAACAGTGAAACAGTAAAGGGCATGACTCTGAAACCACCAGATAACCACAGCAGATCATCACATATCTCAAGATTCAGTGCTGTGTACGGATATTTCTCAGAGGGTTGCCTTCAGAGCATTTGGTAATATTCTGTCTTTCTTCATGGCTTTTTTATTTTGATCACAAATCAGGGATATAGTTATGGGAGACCAAATTATGGTTATCATTAAGAAAGAAAAAAAAAAAAAAAAGATTGCTACATGTGGCTAAAGCCACAGAGGTAAAATATGATAATCCCTGCCTGCTATCAGTAAAACAGGAACCACAGATACAATGGTTGTGATAAACAATTTCTAAAATGTTGCTGTTTGGCAAGTCAGTTTACCCGCAGGAACAGAATCTTGATAAAAGTAGCTATATACAGTTTTTCTGTAAGATGAAGGCAATCATCTTTAGTTTTAACATATCTTGGTGAATCATTCATTTAAATCATTATGGATAACTATTATGGATAGTTACATTATGGATGACATTTCCATTAGGCAGAGGAGAAGCTGTGAGACATAAAGCAGATCCACAAGTAACAAGAGAGACATTTGATTTGCATGAAAGAATTTTAACAATTTATTTTTCTCTTATTATTCATATTGTAACACAACTCAACTACCCTAAAATATCCTGAAGTATCTGGAATACTAACTCAAAATAATATTAAAAAAATTGAACACAATAACTTCTCGTGAAGGTATAGTCCTTTTCATTTTCATGACTTTTTACAGAAATGTGTTAAATACGTTTTTAACTAGAGTAGTGTAATGTCAGGCAAAGACACTACTGTCCAAGTATTAGCCTTTTTAAAATCTAATAAAAAAAGAAACAAATGGAGGCAGGAACTATGCTTCCCAAAGATATGTACATGAGGGACTGTAGACATTTCACTGAATAAAATATCCAGATGTGCTTTGTTTGTGTGGGTCTGAGGTAAGAGTTTTTCTATAGGAGAGGTAGTGCAGCTATCGATGTCCTCATCCTGTGTGCACGCATGGGAGAGCGTGCATGGGTGTGTGCATGTGCATACACACAGAGACCTACAGTCAGTAAGCTCCTTCCCACAGGCCTTCCATAGGCCCTTTCTGAAAAATTCAGACTTGGCCCTTCCAAGCACTAATTGGTATTTAATGATCTCTTTGAACCTTAGGGGTCAATCTGTGTGTTTTGGTATTTGTGTAAGGGTGCTGAGGGAAGTTCACTGGAGGTTTTACTAAGAAAGGGCAAAGAGGAAAAGCTACAGATTACTCAAGAAACAGTGTATTCTGTGATGACTGCAGGCTTGCCTGAATAGAGGATGAGTTATGAGTTATATCCAGAGAAGGATCATATACCATTTTTCCTCTCTACTGGTTATTTTGATAGAATTCTACCTGGTCTTTATGGTCTTGAACAGAAAATAAAGGTCAAGAAAGTTCCCAGGGATGAATAGCCTCCAACCAATCCATATTTGTCCAAGCTACCTCTGCAAAGATGATTTCATGGTTGACAAGGTTGTCTCTTGTTGAATTTGGCCTAACCTCAGAAGTTGGCTCGTATTCATCGTCCATATTCATGTGAGTCACTTAAAGTGAAATGGGGGTCAGACAGAAGACATTACAGATGAAGAAACCTGGTGGAGTGGGTTTCCACTGATTTGCTGCATGGTGTCTGCTAATGCTGTTATGAAAGGCTGGGCAGGCCGCCCATGGAGCCTTTAATGGGAAGCTGGGGGGTAAGGTTTACTCTGAGGGAGACAAATTTATGAAATATAGAAGGCTGAAAGTCCCTTTAATCAGAATTTTCAATTTTCTGCTAAAGTATAATAAAAAAGATGCATATATGATATTTTTGTTGCTGATGTGAATAAGAAAATTAGACATTATTCAAATTACCTTGACACCGACAACTCCGAACCTGATATGTGTTGCTCACATTTGCATGTAACAAAAGTAATGCATATGCTTAACACAGCAATCAAATTGGGCCTAACAGGAATTTCTGTTAACTTACATTAAAATGTAAAAACTGTGAGCTTTACGTTATGTCCCCTCCATCCGGTGTGCGTTATGGACTAGCCTGTACTGATTGATTATGAAGAGGCATGTCTTGGTTCGTCACCTTTTTTTTCGAACGGGCTGTGCTCAGTCAGCCCGCCATGCCTGAGGTTTTAATAGTGTTTTTCTCTGGATTTACATCAATTACATAGCTTTGGAACATGTACCATTACAAATTGATCCACATGTAAAATCATACTGACATAGCCGATGTGCTTGCATTTCCAACAGTAATCAAGCCAATCTAGCAAAAAAAAATGATATGTACCATATATGCTTCGCCGTTCTGATGAAAACATATTCCAGCTTCACCGTATTCAAAAAAAGCAAGGCAAATCCACAAATAGTCATAAATCTTTGACAGCAATCGTGTATGAATTCCAAGACAACTAGTTGGATTCAGTGAGCAGATCTGCTACAATCTGCATTAGGTTACAATAAGCGGATGGATCCTACCTGGGTCAGAATTACTCACCGGTCTGATCAATCTGGCTATCACCATCTCTGTGGTGTTTCTGACCGTGATTACACATTGTACGGGAAAAGAAAATGACAAAAAACAAAAATGAAGGGATAATGAAATAGAATAAGAATCGTGGTTTACTTGGACCTGCTGGCATGGTGCTGGATTTTTGATTTTTACTGATGTCCCTGAAATTGATTTTCTGGCATGATTGCATTGCCTCTGTGAGGATGATCAAAGATTTGGAGTAATTGCTGCAGTATGACTTTGCAGTGGGGAATAACAAGAGTAGTGGCTACTTCCTCTCACAGTTATATGTACAATAATTTCAGCAGAGCACTATAGTATGACTTCACAACATACCTCACAAATGGTTTCCAGTTGTAATCATTTGTTTCATTGGCCATGCCTAATAAAATCATGCCGTGATTTGACATTGACAAAGATACAACGACGTCACAGCTTTAGAATGGTTCTCAAAGGTTTGTTATGAAAGCTATAAGTCAGGTCATTTCCATTTAATCAGTCATTATTAAAAGTTGGATGCCTTGTGAAAACATGTTACACGAATTTGGCAAGACATTGGCACCTTGTAATATTTTACCTGCCTAATCTCGCTAGCATTTATCTAAAAAAAACATCCTGGCGAAGTTGTTTTGTGTGTTTCCTCATCGCCACCTTGTATAAGAGAGAGATCACTTTCCTGGAACCTCCCTTTTGTGCCACAATGAAAGATGGTCTCTCATTTAACAGGTGTATGTTACCAGTGTTTGCAAGGGGAGAAACAGATTGATTAGAGGGCAAGAGAAGATTAATAAGCTACACTGGGCAGTTATGACACCCATTGTTTCACACATACCCAGTAGAGGTGTGCCTCCCTAAATGTATCATTGTGTAAAAAATTGACCTAAAGCATATCATTACTCTTTTTTATATGTTTGCTCTGCTCTTAGGTGGATGCTTTCAACAATAATAAACTATTCTATTCTGATAACACTATATATATATATATATATATATATATATATATATATAAAGGGAGAGGGATGTGTCTGTGGTGTGTCTGTGTGTGTGTTATCAGAATGTACCAACTCGCCAGTTACATGCAAAGAGGGCAAAACCAGAGGACTAGAATTAGGCCATGTTGTTCAGTTTATCAAATTTCAGAACAGGCAAATGGGTTCTCCCTCTTTGTGTAGTTAAAACCCTTATTTTTGAATGGTATTGTAGCGAGTCAAGAATGTCGGGTTTATGTTGATGCTTGTTTTCTGCATGACTTTTGGGTTGCTGGGAATTTTGTGGGTGTGGTTTGGGGTGCAATGAATTCTGGGTTTTTTTTTACCTGGAATTGATCAGTATTGCAGGCTTGTGTGGCGTGACAGTGGCCAACAACAGCTATTGCTCATTAAACAGACGTTTTACCGTGACACGGATGTTTCCCTGACTAAAAAGCTACAGTATGGTATGGAAAAGTTCTTTTCTTTTCAGAGTTGGCATCGGGATATTTCTATAGGGTTCTTACATACTTCTGCATTTTAAATGATTCATTCAACTGTTTGGTAAATGCAACTAGGACATGGATAAAGAGGTTAAAATTTCTGATTTACCATGTTAATTTCCCCCCATCCTCAATAACAGTATTTGTTTCTATTTCCAAAATGAATAATGGAGCAGATTTAACATTAGCTTTGTGGTTTGTGAACCTGAGAATTCCATGGTCATATATCTATAGATATAACATTGGTCAATATTTAATTATCAAAGACAAAGTGACTACACAGTGATTTTGTAGTCGAAGGAAATACAAAAAAAGGTGTTTTTACTGATGTAAAAGATTGGATTGATCTATAACATTCACTAGCAATGCCTTTCTTTGCACAGCAAAATTCTTCCATTCTTTCATGATGAATTTTCAACTCGGAAAACAGAATGCATTTCAACAAATAGTCCAATAATAGATGCGTTTGTTATCCGTCTAGTTTTATTAACCTTGTATTTTTTATTTATTTATTTCAAGTTGCAGAAAATTGCCAATTGACCTTGATGATTCAAGGGGGAAAAGGGAATTAAAAAGGCATTGATACCTTGTATTCAGTTGGCTGGTACTCAAGGCTATTCATCTGTTCTACTTTGGTGCTGTTTCAGTTTTGCAATGGTGAGATTTCAGTTCCTGCATTGCTGTTTTCATTATCTCGAGGGCAGAGGAGAGGTTTTTTTTTTTTTTCCTAGCGACCTTTTAAACTTCCATTTCCAAGTCAGTGCATCAGCACGTAGAGATGAGGCATGCCCCCCTCTCACAAAACACGTACACTGTGGCAAAATCAACCACTTAGTGCCTGAAAGGGGCTGAGATGCTGTGTTTTCGCCTTTAGTCAGCTGCAAATTTTCTTTCACTATATTTTTTTCATCTTTGCTGAGATCTGTGAATTAAATGGCTTGAATAAATAATAATAATTAACTTTTCTTATCTAGAGGTTATTAGTATTTTGTGGCTCACATATCACATACATGCAGAGATGTTCCCATTATTGGACTTACGAATAGGAAAACAAGGTTTGAAAAAAAAAAAACTGATCAGCATTGTTTAAAATTGCGAGGTGGCCTCTCCTACTTTCCCAATGTGCAAGAGGTATCATTGCTCTGTGGATGAACATATGAATAACAGTAATTAAAGATTACATATTTCTGCTTTAAAATGACATATAGTCCTTTACCCAATATTCTATTTATCTTAACTATTTTCCTATCTTTGCCCTTCTAAGTTTCTCCCTATCTCTTTTTCTGTGTCTCTCACATAAAGCCATATCACTTTTGACACCTGTGAAATATGGAAGTAATGATGTTTAAAGTGAATGAATGGCTGAATGAGTCTGGGATAGGGCTATATAGTGCCATGTTCACCTTGGGGTCACTCATTCGATTCAGGGGCTGCTAGGTAGTGATCAGAAATCATTTTCATCTAATGGTGGAGTAGAAGAGGATGAACCAGGCGCCTCAATGGTCCCTGAGCTCTTGGTTCCTTTCATAATACAGAATAAACCATTAAACTTACAACTGATTGCTATACCTACTGCTGTAGTGAGCACATCTGTGGAAGTGAATTTAGTGGTGATGTTAGGCTCAATGTTTGAGTAAGTGTCCCTATAACAGAACTGGGTTTATTTTGTGCTTTTATCTTGGTGGTATATCATTCAATCGGAATTATTGGTGGACCACTATCTTTTTCTATAGTACTGTTGGAAATCATTTCTCAGCTGACAGGCACTTTCTTTTTTTCTCTCTCCCTATCAAACAGAAATGTGCAGAAATTCTTGATTTGGACTTGGGTATAACTGGAAAAAATGTTTGCTGTCTTATAACATGGTCTACCCACCATTAATTTACCATCTTTTGGCTGAAGGATGACTATTTTTTCCCACATCAAACATTTGATATGTGAAACATTGGATAGCGACTGATTTATTTATTTACATTCCTTACTGTTTTCATTTGTGACCTAATATTATTTGTCTAATTTGGTTATTACAAAACTCGTCAAAAAATACATACATCTTGCTGCATGTGTTGTGCTGAATGTAAAAGTACAGTGGTTGCACGGAAAAAGTTCAAGCTTGCCAGTATTTCACTGTTTTCCCCTGTTGCCTTTTCAAGCGAGGACGCCTTGTAGGGGCTACAGTATATTGGCCTATAAAGTAGGGATCAAGGGGCATTGAATAGGCCATGGCTCAGCATCTGCTAGCCCAGATTGTCTATGGTTTGTTTGTGAGCACATTCTTATGTAATTATCTGTGATAGACTAATCTATAGTGAAGCCACAAATACATATGTCCTAGCTTACCGAACAGATGCGTGTACATGCACAGGGAGACTTAATGAAACATGACGGTGCACACATAGAAGGACATACACATACTCACAGGCTTGGATCTACAGCAGCCAAACTTTAGGCTGAAGTGACAAGTGGTTTATGTATTTTGGAGCCAAAGGATGGAGGGTATAATCCTGGCTACTACACTGACACTCAGCAGAGTTCAGCAGACTTCACAGGTTCTTGTTGTGCCCAGCAATTTTCCCTCTCAATTCTAAGTTCCTCTAAGTCGCCATAACAAAGAACCTGCTCACACGCTCTTCTCTGCTCGAAACAGCGCTCTGAGAAGTCATGCCTATTCTTCCTCGCTGTAAACAACTTGGAGTGTTCAGTGTTCAAGTCACAAGTGAAGGTTAGTTTGTTCAATATATTATGAGATCCTCTATCATCACTCTTGTGCACATTTGAGATGTTTACTTTTTTTAATTAACAATCCATGGATACATATTGTTAAGATAATCATGTTTTGTACCACATTTTGCTACAAATTGGGACACAAAAATAAAGAACAATGGCCTGGTTTTGAGTTCAAAGAAATAATAACCATATTATTCTCTTGCCATGTTTTTTACATGGGTTCTTGGATCTTCATTTTGCTCTGTATTATCTAGTCTGATGCCAGCAGAACAGGGGCAGGGGATGACAATGGAGTGGTGTACTGCAGAAGACTGAAGGCTGTGCCAGCAGGATAAGAGAGAGTGAAAAACAGAGGAGGGTGGGGGTTTCATTAGCATAACTAGCAGGATGCCCAGAACCTTTCTGGAGTGGCATGTTTACGGCACCATGCTTGGCAAGTGCACACTCATTTTATAGGGTTTATTAAGAAGACAAGGGGAGGCACAAGCAGGATTTGGGATATTGTCGCTGTGTGTCTTTGGATGTTTGTGCTCACATATATGTGTCTGTGCAAGAGAGCATCTGCTCCTTTTTGTGTTTAAGGTAGTTTGGCTTGCATGTGTGGGGTCTGGGAGGAGCAGTGCCTGGTTTTGGTGGCTGTGCGGCAGCATCTCATCCAGCTACTTTTACATGTTTGTATTTTGGCTTAATTGCCCTTTAAAAGCATCGAAATAGAAAGTGCATTCATAAGCCAATCCTTAAGAATCATCCCTCATTTCAGAGAAGCATAGAATAGGGCTCTTTGTTGTGCTCTGGCTCCTTTCATCTCTCTGAGGTCATTTTCACAGAGCAAACAGGGAGACTCATTATCAACCTGCACCTGAGAGGTCAGAACCTGAACTCTCCTCTTCTCTCCCTCCCTCTCTGTTCAGCCCCACCCCCCAAAAACCCTCCCCAGCTGTGCCTCTGTTCACTGCTAGCCTGGTCCGCACTTGGGTTTATTAGTGCAGAACATCTTTTCCAGTGACTGAGCTTGCCCTTATTGTCTACAGCGGTCAGGGTCAAGTCAAGGGCGCTCAGCCTAGATTGGAATCATTTGTCACACGGTCCTGGACTGGAGCTGATTTCAGCAGACGCCAGAATGAGGTACACAGTGGTTCCAACACCACCTCTGACACGAGGAGCAGGATAGAGCAGTGACCAACTACGCAGATGGCCCCTACATATAACATTGCTACTGCTTGCCAACAAAAACCACCCTCCTTTTTGCTTGCAAATTTGAGAGGAATAAAATGGGAGGCTGAGTCTAGAACATAAATGGAGCATGCTCCCTGGGTTGTCTGGATAAGCCCTCAAGCGTAGACCCAATTCTGGAACCTTTGCTTCCCTCTGACAGCCCAAAATTGCCTCAAGTGACTGATAATGAATACACCTTTTAAGTGTTTAAGTTTTTATTTTAAGTTTTTATTTTTTTCTTCTCTTCCTCTCTTCATGGTCACAGGCACTTGGATGGACAATGCATCGTGCAGAGGTAGCATGTGGAAAATTACTTTAATACACCATATAGAATGGCTTATTGCTCTGGTCAATAGTACTTTACTGAAGATGGTGCGTCCTGCCGCTTGGGAAGGTTAGACCTGTCAAAGGGCCACATTGACTGATACCCCTACACCCCTCATGAGGTTCGTAATGGTTGTGCATGTGTATGTATGTGTGGATGAGGGGACTGACTGACAGGCGAGTTATAAAGGTTACATATGACACACACTGTGCCATTTAGCCTTAGATTAGTTCACATTTTTTTTCTTTCCTTTACATCGAGGGTTTTTTTTTTTTTTTTTACATGGCAGAATGGCATGTCAAGGTGACACTAAAAGTATTACAAAATGAAAAACTGTGAAATAACAAATATTAATTCTATCAACCAAATAATAGCTTTTCATCCCAACTAAGAAAAAAAAGTTGGAGGTGGAAAAATAAGGGCAAATGATATATAGAGCATCAGGCCACTTTAGCTTGTTTTTCCTCTGAGAGGGCAAGTGTGGAGGTGAAGGTCACAGAGCGACTAAGCACATAGCTCATAAACACCACAGCTGGAGGAATCATTGAAATATAGGCCTTTTGTTTTCTTGGGTTCGTAATTGGCCCTGGAAGCTTCTTCCCCTTCCAGCTCTCTCCTTTCTCCCTGTCTATGTCTTTCCTTTTTCTCTGTATTTCTTTGCGCATTTTTTTCCATCAGTGTGGTGCAGTTTAGAGACCCAGACTGGAAAGGCTAATGACTTTGGGGTTAAAGGGCACACCTGTGGTCACAGAAATGATACACAAGACAATAAGTACGGAATAATATAAACCGTCAAATGGGGAAAAAACCGGCAGAGGTTGACAAAATTCATTGCTCATGTTCTTTTATTAGCAGAACATGATCTAATAATAATAATGTTACATTTGATCATGTTATTACCAGGTAAGGTATATCTGATATTTATCCATTTTGAAATTGATGGAAGGTTAGGAGGAGCCTGCATTTTTAGTTCCATGCGAGAAGCAAAATGATAGTTTAATTGCTGTCAAGGGTCAGTAAAAGTCACCGATACAAAATGTCCTTAGAGAAGTTATGGAAAAGAAGCTTCTTTGTTGTTGACTGCTCCATCATTACTCAGTACAATTGTCTCATTTGCAAGGTGACTACATTGTATTCTTTTTTTACTGTTATATCTTAAACATTCTTAAGTAAGTCACCTGACCTATGACCAGGGTTGCCCATGGGGTCAATTTAGTGAAGATCGAGGACACTAGGGATTATACTAAATGCATATTATATGTAATCATACATTTTACAAGCAGTTTAACTAGCAACCTGGACTAGAATAATTTTGAACAGCTCAGCTTTTTCAAATGATGAGGAATAATTTATTTTCAGAGTTTTGTACATGGATGAATGAAATGAGTGAATGAAATAAAAATGATAATAATAATTTGCTTCTTTTTACCAGCTTCTCACTGAAGAATCATCAACATCCAGTATTTCTGGATCTGCATGATTTTTTTATTTCATGATAATAAATAACACTCTGTATTATGCCAAACCTGCCAGTTTTCAACACATGGCATGGGTGCTATTATACCAGATGTAACACATTATTTCAGCCAAATACAGGTACTTAATGCTAATTTTCATTAGTTTGACATTGGGGAAACACCTCTTGAGGATTTAGCTGGAAGGTGGCTGTTGTTCCTTCTGACTCAGGAGCCTGTATAGAGAGAAGAAAAACAGTATCAGATCTAGCCGGAGATAGCAGGGCTTTTCAGTATAATTACCATGTTAACCCAGGTGATTCTCTCTGATCTCTGCAAACATCATGGTGCAGGCCGCGCCTGGCAGGCTTAGGCACGGATCTGTCACAGTTCACTGTTGGACACTCAATGCTTATATTATGCTAGCATGGCTTTTGGTGTGATCTGCATATACTTTATTTCAAACCCTTTGTGTGTTTTAAATACACATGCACATACAAAAAACAAACAGAACAATTATATTTTAAAATCAATCAATTACAGTAAGGTGATAATGCTTGCGTTGTATTTTTTCCAGTTACACATTATATTATTCCCTATTTATTAGTTCTCAGTTAGTGATTTTTTTTTTCATAATTGCTATGCTGTTAGATATTTACAGTGGCATTTTGTTTTGAAAACCTTTTGCTATAAAAAAGGAAATTGGGTTCTACAGATTTCTTGACTGTTTTTCTCCCCTTCAACCTTTTTTTTTTAATCTCCAGAACACAAAGTCGGGATATATGAGATCTGAGACCCTTTCCTTCATTGAATGTTATACTCTAGAATGTATGTGAGTGGAGATTCTGTCTTTGGTTGCTTGCTTCCTAAGCCTTATTGATCCGTGGGTGTTTTTTCCTGCCCCATTCTCCAAAATCACTAAGCTTGCATCAATTCATCTTAATCTGTTTGCTCCTTAAACCTGGAACAAGGCATGTCTTGTTCCTGTTTGTAGGAGTCTCTCCGCTGGCTTGCCTCACATCCTTCCGAGCCGGGCTTCTCCTGGGTGGCAACAAGAGGCTTTTCACATTGAATCAAGTGTTATTGAGTTCCCCCACACACCTCTTACAATCCCCCTCCTCTTTTTCGTTCTCAGTCCCTTTTTCTCTCTTCCATCCACTTTTAACAAAGCATTTCTTTAATGACTGTGGGATTATGGGCCAACCTTTTTCAGCCAGTCAGTGGACTAGCCTGTAATCTGACCTCATTACATCCCTTTGACAAGCCCATGGGTCACCACAGAATGGCTATTCCCTATTCCTCTTAGAAGCCTAGCTTCAAACATCAAGATGACAGTCAATCCACCTAGTGAGGCATTCAGGCCTACCCTTCCTCTCTGAGATACCTGGTCACCAAGACATCAGATCCCTTAATCCTATTCCCTTACTTTAGCCCCTCCTTCATTACACCACAGCCAAAAAGAATTGGCTTTTGTTCGGACATATGAAAAGACAATTGTGTAGGTCCATGCATGATGGCATCACTGATGAAGGGCTATTTGAATTATGGCCTAATTTTGTGACACTGAACAGCTGGAGAATTATTCATCTTTCTTGTTTAGTTGACAGCTATATAACCTTCTAACCCAGAGAGTGCCATCATTAGATAGTTGACAGTCTCTTTTTTTAGGTCATCCATAATGTAATGCAAAATATGTTGCATGGTTAATAGTAAGGTTGAATTGCAAAAAATAAGCAATTTGCTGGTAAGCAGTATGGCACTGCTGTGAAAATGTAATATGTAATATAATTGTAACATGACCATGTTGAAATGTTATCAATGGATTTTGAGAACATCGTGTTACATTGTTATTTCTTTATTAAGTAATCATTGAGGAAGAGGTCTTGAAAGCGACCATGTATGATTTACACACAGCTTTGACCCTCTTGCCTCCGTTTGTTACAATTTTCTTTCTAGTCCTATGTGATTCTAGTCTTCCCATAGGCCATATTTTCTTTTTGACTCCATTTTTGTACCTCGTCTGTGCCTCTCTCCATCCCTTAGCTCCCTCTGCATGTGTCCCTTCATCCCAGCAGAGTTTGAGAGGCAGGTGTTGACAGCAAGCTGGCATGTTGTCAGGTCTACTATACAGGATTGTGCTGTTGCACTGTGCTTGAAAGGACAAGGGAGGCCAAGGCAGGTCCATTACATCACCTCCATCAAGACTGATTGGGCTCAGGATGGGGGTCCATGCATGCTTATGAGCCGTTAACCCAGCCGGCCCATATGCCTTTAATACTGGAACAGATGTGGAGCACACACCCCGAGTTCTCTTCCCTCGTTCTCCACATTTACCCTACACACTGACTCAAAATAGCCCTTTCCTTAGCAAAGTACAGTGACTACAAGTCACTCAAGTTCATGAAAACTATCTGCCATACAAAGCAACTTGGTTAAGAAGGAGATTTTTGTTGAAATGATTTTGTTACATATAGAGAGGCAGGGGATGAAGTGATTAAAAAAAAAATCACGTCAGGTAATGCCAAAGTCACTTTCATAATTTCTTTTTAAACTTAAGAAGTGATGAAGCATCTTTTTATTGTGGATCTGCAGTGCTCCCACACACTCTCAAGTTGTATGTCTTATGTAGTTCGTTGTCCCTGGTAACAGGTGGGAGATGCTCTGCTGTGTCCATGTGGTAATTTGTTGTGCATGAATCAGTACCGACAACTGTGCCATAAGCCATACTAGTCAAGTAACTAGTATGCATCAAAACCTAATACATGTTGGTCAGAGGGGCCAGAGCCAAGACTATGGTGATTTTGATTTGTCACTAAGATGCCAAAGATTCTGCTGATCTGATTGTGTCTTTTTGGTCATTCCTGTGTGGATGGAAAAAAAGGCAGTTCTGTAAGGCAATACCTTAGAGAACTCAAACGTTGAGGGTTGCTGATGAGACCATAGAAAGAAAAATACCAATCAATGGAATAGTATCTGGATGAGAACGCTTGAAAATATTGAGATTACACTTGCATAGACATAAGAGAATGAAAAGAAAGAGAGAAATGAATGTGCAGAATGATATGATTGAGGAGCAATGGACAGGAAACAGCAGGGGTTGACATATCTCCTCAATGGCATTCTGCTCCTGTCAGTTGTGCCAGTGCAGTTCAGATATAGCCAATCAGTTCCTGAGGCCTTTGGCAGCTATTTCCTGGAGAGGGATTACCAACAACTCCTATTGGGTGGGACAAGGCCTCCCAGTCTGAATTCATCAGCAACACGGCCCGTGAGATGTAGGAAGCAGGTTAATAGATACTCATCAGACATCTGCCACTGGGTTACTGTCCAATAATCTTCTCCCTGGATCTGCTGCCAGCAATTGATGACCACATTTTCCCCTAAACCCTTCAACCCTCCCTCTTGCTCACTCCCTTCCTCTCCTCCTCCCTTCCTTGCTGTTTTTCCCCCCAACTGCTCTTGTGAGTGCACACTGTTAGACTTAGACTACTGCATCTTGAACAGGTCTGTGGCTGAACCACTCAAATATACACATTTCCCATAACACTCTACCACAATCATCACAAGCACCTTTCACCTCTTTGCCTCTTGTAGCATACTTTTTCCTCTTTGAAGAGTCACATCTGATGGACACTGGTGACATATTTGGTAAGCTGTGCAGTGGCTCTGTGTTGTTGCCTCCACTGTCACAGCAGAGTAATCCTCACTCCTTCACATTATCCTGGCTCCAACACAATTCCTGCTCACGTCATTGGAGAATGGCCTTTTTTCTATCATTCTCTTTAATTTGTTTATAACAATAATGGTCTTTTTAAACCCTCTCCTTCTCACATTCTGTCCCTTTCATATGCAACTGCTGCATAATAATTGGATAATTGATGAATCCCATTTCATGCAAAATCAACATTTTTGTTTTTGATGGTCTAATTCTGAAAGTAGATGTCTTTCATTCTTTTCCCTCGATTACTTGCAGCTACTAACAAGTGGGCCAGATCGCTTTTAAGTTTTACAGTTTATTTAAATGCAGTGTACTGATATGTGCCAAAATCTTATCTTTCAGGAGGGATACAGTATGTAAGACATTTTTTTTAAATCTTTGTGAGATTTATGTCCTTGTTATTGCATGTAGACATTATCTGACCCTTGATAATCTAGCTACCATAGATTTTTTTAAATCATTAAAGGGTCATTAACTGAGACATATTGAAAACAACTTTTTTTCGTGCTAATTACTGGTATCTGCAACTGCCCTAATGATGCTGCTTTTTTACTGTTCCGGTTTAAAGCTGTCACCTTTTTCCCCCTGTTCTTTCATAATCTGCACTGCCTTTGCCATGTAGGGTTACGAGGAAGACGCCAATCTTGGCGGGCATTCTGCAAAAGGTGTTATTCAGTCTCACCAGGTTGCAAGTCCATTACTGGGCTGATTTATAGGGATAGGGAACTCTTCAGTCATATTCATGCCTTTGAGCAATTTAGACTGTCTAATTAATCTAACTGGGATGTTTCTGGTCAGTCCTGGGAAACCATAGCACCTGGAATAATTCCACACTGGAACTGGAAGAACATGATAGCTCCACACAGAAGGACCCCAACCTGTGCTTCCTCAATTTATATTTCGCCTTCAGTGCTGCCAGCAGCGCTTGTTCCAAAAAAACAGCCACAGTATTGCAGCTTATTGACTATATTCAGCTTCACAATCAGTATAATACTTGTGGGCATATCAGGGCGCTTCTAATGATTACAACAACATAACTCCAGTATAAATCATGTGGCTCCTCACTTATTGACTGTTTTCTCAACCAGGTTCAGAGGGCAAGGAGAGAGTGAGGCTCCCTAACTGCCAGGTTATTTATGACTTTTCCTCCCCAAAGTTATTTTTCTTTCTGTGATTGCAGAGTGGTGTGTTAAAGCGGACGTGTCAGGAGATTACTCAGCTGGTCGTCAAGTGCACATGGTCAATTTGCCATGATGAGAGGCACTGGATCACGCAAGCCCCTGGAATCTTTCAGTGGATTCTCTTGGGGAATGCTGCATGTACACACACACATATACGTAGGATGCCAATGTGGTAGTCATTTTGGCCGCCAAAATCAAATGAAGGTTCAATTGTTTCCACATTTCTTAAGATAACATTATGAAAAGGAGAAAGATCCGAGGGCTTGGGCAATCAACCTTGTTATGTTTGGTGAAGTTGCTGTGGAAGGAGAAATAATGGGGTCATAAGATGAAAGGTGAGACATGTGAAAGAGCAGTTGCAGGGTTCAAATATGGGACAATGCCACTACTTTCTTACTTCTCTTCACGTGTACAGTTTACTGCTGTCAAAGGCAGACTGTTTCAGATGCCCATTGGCCACTCCTCACAGCAATTAGTCCAATTTGACCTAATGACTTTTGGAATTACTAGAAAAACAGGAGTAGAGGGGTCAGTAATGTGAATTATAGCATGCCAAGGACATTTTTGAGCAGTTTACATAAACATTATACGTTTGGAAATGTAATCCATGAATGAATTCTATGAATGTCAATACATGTATTCCAAATTATGTCCGTTATAGCTGTTGACCTATCCTTTTGCTGTTAGTTGCCCATGAGGTTTTAGGAAGTTCCTTGATGTGTGACAGGGGCGTACTAAACCTTATTCATAACTTTCGGACCATTTGTACAAGTGGTCTGTAATATACAAAGATACAATGAATACAAGCATGTGCCCAATTTGAGGTCTCTAAGGGAATTGGTACTCGTAGAATGGGCAGCAGGGCGTTGCCGCTCTTCACAGTTGAGCTCTGCCCAGCCATGCTGAACCTCCCCACCTTCATCTCCTATTGGGGCAGTCATCCCTTCTCTCCTAGCAACAGAATAATGATGTGAGGAACATTACAGTCAATATGGCTAATTCTGGGCTAATGGAGTTCAGATAGAGGACCGGCCATCCAGCCATTAAAATAGGCAAGAGTAGTTATGACACAATTAAGAACTAGGGAGGTTGAACCTTGAGAGCTATACTTATGAAATTCAAATTGGCCCTTCATTTTTGTAATGGACATCATTCAATTAGACTTCTCAATGCCCAAGAGAAGATGTGAGCCCTCCAGATGATTTTGACCAGACATTATAAGTGTAGTTTTATGTTTTGTTGGGATTGTAGTAGGGTGTTATGCAGGGTTTGCAGACTGTAGATTATTCCTGGACTTTTGCATTTCTTGATGAATGCATTCATTGGCGAACAAAAAAGTTGGCTGTAATCTTGGTCACAGTCTGCCTGAGCCTTTAATGAGGGACTTTTTGTCACGATGGATCTCCATCTAATCCTCAGTCAGAAGTGAAATTCCTAGTCAGCAGTCAGCACTTCCCCACACAAAAGCTTGCTGCTGCAGAAATCCAGGAGCCAAGAGATTTTCAGTGTTGCCATATCTGAGACTTCGTTTACATTTTCCATGTTCAGATTGGCCTTTGCTTTGGCCACATGAGTCGCTACACTCCTCATTCTGGATGGAGAACCCAGTCTTTCTCTGCCTTCTAACTTTGGCCACCTTTCAATTGTGCAATGAACTGGATTCTCTTGAATTTCTCCTTTACTTGATGTTTCTTGATTGTTTTCTTCCCTCCTTTTTTTTCCTCATTCTGATTAGGCAAACAGCTAAAGATAATTTAGGTATTAATCACACCAGATTAATTCCAATGGGAAAATTACATCCTAAATTTTTCTCAAATTCATAACACTTTGAACTCTGGTATAATATTTTTTAACAAAACTAGAAACAAAAAAGCAAAAAAAAAAAATCAGAACAAATAGCAGAGAACTGTGAAGTGTACTCTTTGATTCAGTATGTCAACATTTCACTAATTGAACATTATTTTCTTTTTCTTTTTTTTTTTACTAAATATGGATTCAAAATCTATTTAACTGTGCTCAATTTGGAATATATGTGTTGTACATGACTTGGGTGCCTCATTTCATGTTTTTGGAGTGTTTGACACACCAAATATGAATACAGGGTGTATCCTACTCAGGGTCCCTGGAGGTTCCATGGTGGTACAGAATAGGCAATGGGCGTTTCTCCTTGTTCACACTTGATCTCTGCCCAGCCATGCTGAACTCCCTTGGCCTTCCTCTCATCTAAGAGCATCATCTCCTCCTCAATGCTTACAACAGAGTAATGGAGTGAGAAACATTTGGGTCACAGTGGCTAATAAAGGGCTAATGGGGATCAGAGAGTTACCCAGCCCACTTATATGTATTAAGAATGCAAGTGTATGACAGTCGCTTAAAAGAAGATCGACCGGGAGTGTCCAATATCCACTGGTTTTACTAGGGTATGAACAGCTCTTATATCCTAATATCTACACATTTAATTTCTGAGTTTGTGAGGTAGCAATTGTGGATTAAATGATTATTTTATTGTTGCTTCTATGTCATTGGGCAAGAGGTGATATACTCTCTGGACAGGTCTTACTTCAGCCCCACAGCAATCCTGAGTGCTGAGGATGAGTGTTATAGATAATGAATTACTGAATTCCTACCTTATTTCAACTCTCATACCCTTTTGTATGCTGATTCTGCATGCACAAGACCGCTTGTCGCCTCCGTCTGAGTTTTAGCAGGCTTAGCCAGGAATTGTGTTAAACAGCTGTATAATAATTTCAAGCTAATAATGTTCGCATTTGAGCCTTTTAAATCCCCTGTCCTCAAAAGTTGCTCCCAGCCTGTATCTCTTCCTGGTCAGTAAGTGGAATAGGAAAGCCATTATTCAAGACAGAGGTGTTAGCCGTGCTGGGCCGACCTGTATTGATCGCGTGTGAGAGGACGCTGAGCAGGGGAGAAGGACTATTTGCTTTAAAGTTCAATGGTTCTTGACTGCTGTTAGTGTTGCAGCCACAGGAGCAATCGATATTTGGACAGGGACCCGCGTCATGAGACACGCTCCCCATTTAGAAACATAATAATTCTGTACTGTTTCCCCACAGTCAGAGCTTAGGTTTGTTTTTTTTCTCTTTACCCCTCCCATACCTCTCAGTTGTCAAGTTCTCCCTTTGCACCTTACAACCTCCTTTCTTATTTTCCACTGTAGGCTTGGTTTTAGCATGGCGTGGAAGAATCAGTGTGAATTGTAATTATAGATGATACACGTGGCTGGAAGGGAGAGATAGAGAGAAAACACAGCAGAATAAAAGGCGAACAGTCATTTGCTGCAAAGGTAGGTGTCACATTGTAACTGATTATGTAAAGAACACAATGATGGTGTTTAGTGTGTGTTTATGCATGTGTGCCTTCACCCCCTTTTCCCTATGAAATAGAAAAAAAATATATATATAATGAAATATTCTTACTGCATTTCTTGGCAGAGGTTCAAGTGCTGAGGGGAAAGGAAGAAAAAGAGTGTGATTGTTTCTAGTTCAAGGTGTGTAATGTACAGAGGCGTACATACATAATGGAGTATTGTCAGGGGGTTAGTGTGAGGATATTAATGGCTTGGTTCGCCCATGCTATTTGGCGCTTTGTCACTCCCAGAAGGGAACAGTGAGATGCAGCTGTGGACCGTTCTAACTATCTTACACCCAACACTGCTTCACCAAGGCCCTGACTAGAGGTCACTCTCTTCAGAACGGGTGCAAAAGCCTCCTTTTTTTTTTTTTTTTTTTTTTTTTGCTATGTTGTACCAAATACATCCCTCTTCTTTCTTCCCTTACCCCCACCTTCTCCCCTCACCCCCTCAGTTGGTAAACCTAAACGCTCTGCCTTGCTTGATTGTGTCTCAAGCGTTCACCCTCTTTTTTAAACCCTTTCAGTGTCTCTGCTCATCCCTTTGTTTAATCCCTTTCTATCCATATGCATATGTATAGCCACGCTATGTCTGTGCATATATTTTCACTAGACCCAACACCCTCTACCCCGCACTGCCCTTAAAAAGTCCTCCTTACCCAGCAATGTTCCCTGTGTCCCCCTATTTCATCTATTCATTTTTTAAGATGTTTCACATGGTTTGAATTCATCATTTTCTTTTGGCAGTGTAGTTATGAAGCAGTTCTTTAAAACGACTGAACTGGAGCATCTAAATATTTTAACAAACAGGTCAAAGAGATTGTAGAAAGCTAAAATTTGAAATGCTGATAAAGTATGTGTGAACGGGGAAAAGTTGTTGAATGTCTCAAATGAAAAGATGCTTGAGGGAAGACGTCCAGCGGAACAGAAACGCTGCAGCAGGATGAAGAAAGACGAAGTGAGCCGATCGAGGCTGCAGTACAGAAGATTGATTGCATTTTACAAAGCATCCACAAGAGGATGCTGCTGTACAGTCCATTCCAGACCCTTTATTTAGAAGGGGAAGAACAAAAAATCCAAAAACCCCATATATTTGTATATATTTTCAAACTTCACTGATACCCTTTCCCAAAAAAGTTATGCATTTATTTTCAAGTTGCCCAACCTGAAAGTTAAATGAATTGTCCTTGCACTTCTCCAACTACTGCTATTGTGCTTGTGTGACAGTAATTACATGCTAAGCTGTCAGTGACATCAAGCAAAATTGACTTCAGTGTTCAGATGCATTGTCAATCTATCCATTTTTTTTGTGACATTATGTTTCACTGTGAAATCTGGAATGGTTGCACTGTCTCGGCTGATGAATTAAAGAAGTGTGAAGTAATGAATGTAAGGGGATGTCTATGAACATCCTGGTTCTTCTTGTTCGGTTAAGGGAGTGGCGGTGTCCAAAAGTAGTACCTGCTTAGTGTGAGGATCTCTCTCCATCATTTATTTTTTTTTGCGCTTCACCCTGGAAACCCCCCTCCCTTTCTTTATCCGTAAATCATTTTACATCGCCTGCCATGATTAACATGGAATGCAGCAAAGTGTAGCAGTAGGATATACACATGACAACATTTGAACTACGATCCCCTCCCATCATGCCCACCATGATAACAGCCTGAGGGCATACAGAAGGGCTCATGTACCATCTCCTGTGATTCCTTTATGCTTAAATGAATAATACAAATAATCAAAATTAGTGTGTGTCCTTGCTTAATAGCTCGGCACAAATTACATATTTTTGCAGTGTAACTCCCAGCATCGGCACATATGGTCTTTGCCACCCAATTGCTTCCATTTTCACTAAATAAAGGGAAGAAAATATTTTCTTTGAAACATTAGAATGATAACTGTCTTCACAACACCCCTTCTCTACATAATCCACTTGTTATTGGGAGTTGTTTAAATAGTGGTAATTACTGATCTCTTTACTCTGCATTCTCTTCCATTAACAAGCTGTGTGTCTCCACCTCTGTTCCCCACAGTCTCTTTTCTTGCACTACAATTGTATGCTGCTGTGGTGTCTGTTGTCATGGTGTTCAGAGCCCATGCCAGATGTCATAGTTAACTTTGAGAGAGGAAGAGAGAGAGAATCGTGCTAGAGGCTATTTTGTTGTCAGTGATTTAGATGAAACAGAGAGATGTTAAAATGTTAGACTTGCCCCACAAAGCTTCCCCTTTTTCCTGTCTTTTTTTTTCAAGATAGTAAATTTACCTTGAGGGAAAGCGGTCTTTTACTCTGCTGAATACAAGCGCTACAGAAAGCACATTTGAAATCATCATGAACAAGGAGTTATCAGAGGAGAACACAGAATGGCAATGATAAAAATGTATTTATTTTCCTTTAATGTAATCTGAATAGGAATAAAAGAACTTGGGTCAGGAGTGAAAATTAATTTCTGCATGAAAAATAGCATGTTCTCTATTTAACATTACTTGACATTTTTACTTTAATACATCAGCAGCTTTTGGGGCAATTGTTATTTAAGTCCGTTTGGAGAACCGTATTAAATGAAGCCATTCTTTTCTCTTCCCTTCATGCTCGATTCCGGGTCTTCCTTTTTCTTTTTTTAACTTTTCTTTCAAGGAAATGCCATGCAAAACATTTCCGGTTTATTTCATTGTATCAAATATTTAGTCAAGGAAATTGAAATCGAAAGAAACAACACCAAAATAATTGTAATTCCTTAAAGTTAATATTCCTCTAATTTTCGGTTGAACTCTTCAACGTTACAAAAAATCCAGAGTCATAACTAAAATTAAATTGTCAATAACAATATATTCTTAAAGAAGAACATATGTATACTTCATATGGTTAAGTCTGTTTCATAAATTACTGTACACTTGATCGTTCTAAATATTGGCCAACTACAGAAAAGAAGCTTATGATATTATTCTGTCTTGTTAGACTCATATCTCCGAGTCATATACAGTCCAACATGTTGATGACGAGTAAAGAATCTTATTTGTGACATAACTAGTTGAACGATTAGATTATTTTCAACATAAGCTCAGCTATACTATAAATCAAATAACTACTACCTTTTTTGATCATTTCAAATACACCTATTTTGTTTATTTGTATTAATTCAGACAGGAATTCATGACAATATGAGAATAAAGGAAAGGACATCGGTTTCTTTATACAATTGTCAAATCCAATTATGTGTATTATGTTCTAAATATGTAGATTTTTTTATATGTACGGAGGGGAGCTGCTGTGTGTGAATCAGACTGTAACATTTTACATTTAGGCAATTATTCATCAGCTAACTTTTATTGTTTTAATTTATGGGAAGGCAATTTTCACTACCAGCACTGTGGTAAACATCGTTAATCAAAATACATTATTATAATGAAGCTGTTTTAAAATGTTTATTAAAGGAAATAAAAAAGGGGTTACCCTTGCTTTGTGCATATTTCCATTGTTGTGGTAATTAATAGCTAAACTGAGTGTTTCTTTGCCAGTGCAGATGAGAAATGAGTGCCAGGGCATGGAAAGTAGCTGGACTATAAATTTAACAAGGTAGGCTAAACCTTAAGTGATGAACAGTGTGTAATGTTATTAGAGATGTCTACAACAAAAGCACCTTACTACCGTACACTGTGTTTCAGATGACAGCCAATTAAATCCATCGATGTAAATGACCAAACTTGTTGGCCAGTTTTCACTGGACAGTGGGTGGCCTGTGAATCTTTTATATATGTGTGTGTGTGTGTGTGTGTGTGTGTGTGTGTGTGTGTGTGTGTGTGTGTGTGTGTGTGTGTGTGACAGGCTGAAGTAAATAATTTTTGAATTTCTTATCACTAGTATAAAGGTCCCTTCAACTGTGCTGCATCTTCGTTGCTATGCAAATATAATTTCACCAAATAAAATTATGTGAATGATAAAATATTAAATGGAGCATATCATTGTGTTGCTCGGCTGTAATCCCTCTTTAGACAGTCTACAAAATGCAACATGTTGAACCAGTACTGTATTCAGAAAACATAAAATCCAACCTGGTTGGTTTGGTGTCACGTTCTGACAGCCTCCTCCTGCCCCGTCTCTTCCTCCACCCAGTGCAGAGATGAGAAATCACCCATCACTACCTCCTTGAGTGCCATTTGTTAATGAAGGCCAAAGTGTTAGATGATAAATATCATTGAAGAGAAATGGCACATGTAAGTGATCTCGTTTAGGAGCATTACATTTGAATTTATTGGGCTACTTAGAGGGGACAGAGGGGCCATGACTCTGAGGTAGAGGAGAATGGTTTAGATGAGTGACTTATAATGGACACTGGTGTTGGGACAACTTAGTCCCTTCACCAGGACGGTGTGCATGTGCTGACTGTTTGTGTTGCATCTTTGATATGCTGCTCTCTAGATTTTTGCATTTTTTTTTCCTCTTTTTTTTAATTATGGTTAAGAAAATATTAATCTTTTTAATTCTAATTCTGTCTTTAATTCTAATTCTCGAAGTCTTTCTTTTATCCTTGCCACTCCAATACAAGCAGCATTGTGATGAAAATGTAATGTTAGCCGTGAGTGATAACACTTATGTAAACAGACAGTATCACAATTATAGAACAAAGCAGTACTCTGGAAATAACGCAATTTTACATATATTGCCAGTCAAGAATTTGTCAAACATTTTCAAATGATGGTCATCATATAACAGTTTATTAATGTTAAATCTCTGAAACCTGATACTTTCCAAGTGAAACAACATGAAACTGTTTATTAAACAGAAATTGATTTGTGTACGGAAATATTTGGGGATCAGTTTTGTCTCAATTTCAGGCTCCCTTTCTGTATATAATCCTGACATCTGAGGAAAGAGCTTTGCAGAAATGAGTTGTCTGTTTGCTTGTTTCATGGTTAATTTATGATTGCTTTCGTTGCATTAACTACACCCATATTGTGCAGTCAACTATTCAAAAGAGTCCTAAAGTATCCATAAACATTGGCAGAGTAAGGCACAAAGTAACAGACCTGTAATATTTCCAACTGGGTGACAACATTTGGATTGCTGAAGATGAACAATATATTCATTCCTTTTCTTGGCCCAGATGCATTTAGTAAATGCACTGCCGGGTTGGTAAGAGGGATGTTGACAGAAAATCAAAAGCAATGTAGCAGGAGCATCGTATAATGGAGACTTAGCTCTACTTTACACTCCTCTAACAAAGATCTACGATTTGAAAACAATCAATCCCTTCATGGGAGCTTGTTATTTTCTCCCGTAATAAGAGTAACGCCTTTTCATCATTTCTGCATTGCACTGATTATGTCTACATTGTAAATATAAGTATTTGTGGCATACATGCGAACAGAAAAAAGATAATGTAGCAAGGTTTTTAGACTCCCACAGTTTGTTTGTCCCTCCTTTTATTTCTTTGTTGGGTTGTTAGTGCAATTATTGAATGTTCTTTACAATTTAAAATATCCCCGGAGCATATAAGTGGCTTGTTATGAGGATGCTGCAGTATGGAGAAGAGTTTTAAGGCGTTTTTTCTCTGTCATTCTGAGTATAAGGTATATCCTCATGTAGGCATGTAAACATCCAAATACATATGTCTACAGATAAATATATGCACAAATAATATGTGTGTTTTTCTGGTGTTCCTAGTAGTCTGTCAGCAATTTGGTGGTGCATTATACCTGTCATTGCTTGGAAGTGCCCCTCTGTAGTTGTTTCTTCTTGTGATGTTAATTTGATGAATGAATAGATATTTAACATTTTTTTATAGTATTTGTTTTATGTTTGGATTGAAAATATGCACAAAATTGCAGATAATCTGCTTAAGCGACAGCTGGTGATGCACATTAGCTTTGGTCAACGGTTCTTGTTTACACTCCGGTGAATATCAGTTGACTAATGGAGAAACCTTCATTTTTAGAACCAAGAAATGCACTTAAGACGAAGCTGCTTCCCTCTTCTTGCCAGGCCCATGCTTATGGTACAATGTCTATTAGACCCTGTTACGTTTCTTCTCTCAAATGACCGTTTAACCGTCTTTTCTGTACCCTGACGCCTCGCCTGTTATTACTACTATTGTCTCTCTTTCTGTTGTATACATGTGTGAGGCTGGGCCCTTTAATATGCGAAGAGCTTTTTCTAGGCTTTCCTACGGGCACACTGGTCTGTGTTTACTCCTCAGTCAGAATGCCTCCTTTCCACAAGTTTGACATGCCTTTTTGTTGCCATGGTAAGCCCTCCCTTAAAATATATATTTTTGCTTTTGGCCTGGATGGTTTTTATCTCAGTGGTTTAGAGCCTGTTGCCCCCAGGGCCAGATTTAAATGTGTGTGGGTCTTCAAGGATTTTTCTGCAGAAAAGCTGTTTGGATCGCAGCCTCGTCGGCATACAAGTGCGACCGAATTGTGTCATTTTAGGTTTTTGAGCCATCGTTGGAACCAAAGGAAAGTCCAAAAGAGAAGCAAAAAACACAAGACAAAAGCTGATGAAAATGGACCAGATTGGATTATGTCAGACTTGGCATGTGCCTCGTTATGAGGGAAGTCTTCGTTCTGTCTTATCACATTCTGCCTTACAGCTAAATGAATAAAAAAAAAAGGCAAAGAACAGCCAGGCTCCTTGAAAAACAACAGACAGATCGTAACTGTAAATACTGGCTTAAAGTGGTGTGGGCTTTGCATGATTTTTGGTCACAAATGAGGAAGTGAGAGGAGGTAAGAAACATACTGTGTAACTCCGTAAACTTTGAGAATATGGACAACACAGAAGCAGTTCTCGACTGATACATTTTTTAAACAATTCTGATGACATTATTAGCTGATAAACCAATCTATTTCTTTTTTTTCTGCATGCTTTGCTACATGGCTAATTATTAATAAGCATTCACCCGTGGGTGCAGAACGCATTGCTGTATATTTGCAAAACTTCCTGTCAAGTAAATTATGTATATAATTTATTTCTTTTTTACTCAAAAATAGAACTGTATGGAAGCCATTTCAGATATCATGTGTAAAGGTCGGTTTGAGTTTCGAAACTACTGCTGAAAAAATATCATTATTTGCTCAATTTTCTTCTGTGGTTGCTCATGCCTTCACCACATTTAATTACTGGAGCTAGGCCATTATTTAAGAAAGAATGGAAAACCTGCCGGTTTTGCAAAAGTTCAACTGATGACATAAACGACATTTAACAATTTCTGATTTCTGAATTACAATACAACCATCATTTATGCTTGTGTACACCATCTCTGAGAAGATTAGGCATTTAGCCCTTTATTTGCAAGGGGAATATAAAATAATAATAACTATGTTAATAATAGTTGATGATAGCAATAATAATGATCATAATACATAGTTGGACAGTAACATTGTGATAATGCGATAGGAAGTGTGATTCGCTGAGTCACTTTCAGAAGACACAATCGCATATCTTTTGTATTTCATATATTATCATTATAATCCTTGCAGACACAATATGTAGTAAATAGTTTTTCTATAATGCTAAGACAGATGTGATTTTTTCCCTTTCTCTCTATAGCAGGTAATATGTGTTTCTGTCTGAAAATAATTCGTCAACTCAGATGATCTCTCTGAGCTTTGGCAACATCACAGTGAACCTCCAACTTGACTGTGACATGTCCCCAAGTCCTTGTTTAGCACCTCTATCTGTGTGCGCATGGTGTGAGCTGATACCTACTGTCAGCTAGCGTAAGGGACAAAATGGGCCGGGGACTACGTCAGAAAATTTCCCTTGAGAATTTGATGTTTGAATGTAAGAAGCACACTTTGAAGAGGGGAAAAAAAAGAATATTGAAAACCCTTTTACACAGCAGTCATGCTGGGACTATTACACCATTATTACACTTTGCGGTCTTAATAAAAAGGCATTTATGTAGAAACATGGAACACATATTTCTGTTACTGAGCAGCACTGAAGGTAGTCAAAGCACCGTATGGCCTTCTGTGTGAGAGGGAAGGACAAAAGAGGACTTGAGACCACTGAAACAATTGATGATGTTATTTTTACATATTGTGGAATTTTGTCATAATGATATAATACTTCATGGGCTTACAGGGTGGAGTGACAATTTTGCTGGGTTTGTGTGGTTCAGTGTAAATCAACTGTCATAATTATTGGGTTGTTGTAACAGTTCTGAAACAGGCTTGAGTCACGACTTAACTATCAGGCATTTTGCACAAGTGGCAGCTGGAATTTGATTTTTGGGTTTGTTTGTTTTTTTGTATATTAATTTTTGATTCATGCCGTCAACAGTCAATGGCTCCATTGGGTAGAAAAACCATAAACATTTTCTTTTCACAAGACTAAGCCTTATCACCACTTGTCTGTTAATCATACATTTAAAGCGAGGGGCTCAGAATTGAAACACTTTGATTGAGCCCTTTGAACTCAAGCAGGAAATAAATGTGTTCTCTTAATCCTGGTTGGTATGTGATCATTGTTGCCAGAGGATACAGACCTCTGTCTCCATCACCTTCAAGTCAACCGACTGCACCACCATCATAGATGCAATCACCTTTATGAGCTGTGCTGCAGGACCTTGAACAAAAATAAATACAAGATGTAGTTGAGAAAAAAGGTGTGAATGAGTAATCTGTGAATGTGGATTGTACAGTTCTTCCAGCTGGTCTTGGCAGCCTCAGGTAATCCCAACTGCATAGTAAAACATTGTGTTGATCATTGATAAGTCATTCTTCTCCATTAACACAGGTCATGCTCTTGGCTCTTGTTCTTCAACTACCTTTGTCTTTATACTAGAGGGCAATTGGCTTAGAAGTAAAATGTTTCACGTTAGTCGAAAAAATAATTTTGTATTGTATGGCATAGTGGGTTTAATAGGTATCTTCCACGTGAATACATGCAAGTCAGCATCTGTAACACAGCATAGGTCACACAGGTTGTGTAAAGAACAACATTAGTATACGCCAAACTTGAAAACACTGAAAACCAACAAACCACAGTCTCTATTAAGGAATAAAAAATAAAAAAACATCCCAATTTATCATCTTTGATTGGTTAACACTTGGACACTCAAAATGAAACCAATCATAATTTAGGAGCTGTTCTAAATGCTATTGGCCAGCTACATCTAAATGTTTAAAAGTCAAGTGAAGGAAGGAGGCAGTTAGACCTGAAGTTATGTCCTCTAAGGGAACTTCGCAAAGATCCTCCCACAGATTTATAGCCACTTACCTTGGAGCCTGAGTCGATATTCATAAACATGGATTCAAACAAAGCCCCCCATCCACTATCCTTGCTTGTAAATAAATACAGATATGCCTCTTTTACAGACAGCAGCAATCTAAAATATTACCACCAGCATAATTTTACCACATGCATTAATATTTTATGGCACATTGTATTTTACTGCATTGAATCTTAAACTTTCATTGCTGGCCCCAAGGATTTTATTCTTTAGGAGTCTGTATCATTATTAGAGAAGATGTACAGCAGGTTCAGAGAATGATGGCCTGCTTTTGTACTGTTCGCATTTTCATAAATAATATTTTCACAAAGTCACAGGAGTCAACCATCCCAATTTACTTGGGGGGTGTCTTTAAAAAGTGATTGACTTATATATATATATATATATATATATATATATATATATATATATATATATATATATATGTCATATTCATCATTTTCCCAAGACTTAGTTAAGAGCAATATCTAATCCGGAAGTGACACAAACTATAAGTGTACATTCCCATGTCTCACAATTTGCGGTTGATCAAAATTTTCAGTTTATTCTATGTTATTCATGAATTTTTTAGTGAATGAATCATTTCATGTAGGGCTTGTATTCTGATGGCAACAATCTACTAAAATCAACTTTGAAGTATTTAGTTTCGGTGTCTAAAAAGTAAAACCCAACCTGTACAATGCATGCCTCATTACAATAGAAATAAACTCCCCGCATCTGCATGTGTGCGTTTACATCTGTGCTGGTGTATATGCCTGTGTGGCAATTTAAGTGCTTTCAGTGTCAAAACAAGTCTAATGAGCGAGCACAATAATTATCAGCCGTTTTACTCTCACTTAAGCTAATTGAGGCTTTATATTAGAGGCAAAACGCCCGCCTATGTACAGTTTTACAGGTACCAAAATGTTTTGCCATCAGATAAAAGTGGGATTATAATTCAGTATTTTAATTTGTACATGTCAGTGTTTTAATATCCCCCTATCTTGGACCAGATGTGAGGCCCTGATCAGTTCTCATTTATTTTTCATTTTTATTTCCAAATATGCATAATATTTATAGCAGTTTCAAAGTCAAAAAGTACAGCATAAAAAACATATCTTAGTTTAGTTGTGTGTCGGTTTTCTCTATGACAAACTGCAGAGTGACATACCGCGCCATAGATTTAATTTTGATTAATGGCTTTATTATAATTTACAATATACGATTTAAAGCCTAACCATAAACCGTTAAATATATTTAAGATAAAATTCATTGCTCCTTAAATTCTCTCAGCAGTTTTTCAATAGTCTATCATGTTTTTTTCACTCTTCTTCCTTTCTCACTTTGGTTCTTGTATTTGAAGGGCTTTGTAAAATTCCTGTCTTATCCAGGTGAGTAGGAGTTGATCCCCAGGCCCTTTACTCTTGTCAGGAATCTCTCAGGCTATTGGGCTCTCCTGGGGCCCTGTTTCACAGACCAAATTGATGTCTTCTGCTGGAAATGACACTTTCAGCAGGATTTGCCATTCTAAACCACCTCAAACCCATGTGATCTCACCTATTCATTCTCCAAGGGATTGGCTTGAAATGTACCATGTCTTCAAAAGCCAATGGGCATGGTATGCTTGAATGAGACGCTGCTATATATCACACCAAAAAAAAAGAAAAAAATCTAATGCTTATAATGTAAAGGAGTATTGCTGTGAACAAAGACTGACACGCCAATGAATAATTACGTATCGCCTGTGGGAGGGTAAAAGAGAATGAAACTAAATCAATAACCAGATGAATCTTTGTGTGTAGGTGCTTGTCTATGCTAAATTTAATCCTGTTCGTAGCAGTCTGGCTCTGTCCGTTCGTAGTTGCATGCACAGGTGTTATGATACATACATAGAACTCAGACCTCTGCATCTTTGCACTGAGAGGAACACTGTGACCATGTTGATGCACCTAAGGGCTACTTATGATATAATCTGACGCAGAAGTAGAGAGAACAGAGAAAGGTGTGACCAAGAATCCCTCGCATGATATATTTTCATCTGCAGATCTTTTTGGGGTTGCATGTTTCTCCGAGGGTTTCTATAGAGTGGCATAATGGATAAGGGTGATGGTGTGAAAGGAGCACCTTAAGGCTCCACATTCAACTCTCACAATCTCTCCTGCACACACTCTTGAGCTCTGAAGGCCCTTTCTTTGCCCTGCTATGGGAGCCCTGTAATAGGCTAATTTATAGGGAGGTTTTGGCGTCTCTCTGTATGGGATGAAGGGATGCAAGTAACACTAAGAAAGAGGGAGAGAGAGAGAGAGAGGATTACATGTGGGCGTGTGTGGTGGAGTGGGGGAGGAGGAGATGCTGGTGGAACGGGCTAGGCCCCGTACGTAATGAGTCATTAATTTCCTTGCGGTTTTGTGGCAGTTGGCTCATTACTGGTCTGCAGAGGAGCAGGAACAAAGCTCTGGGTAGGTAGGAGGTGAGCCTAAATAGTTAGGGCTCAACACTTCTCAACAAAAGGAGGAAGAGAACATTGAATGGCACTTGGAACAGATGCCGTAAAAAGTGGCAGATGCAAATTGCAAGGAGGCAAGTCTTCCTTCAAGCACTGTTCTTTATTTTGTCAGAATACAGCCTGAGAGTCTAATTAGTTAGTGAGGTGTTTCACTTCTGATAGGGCTGTGTCTCATTATTGTCACAAAGAGGATTTGTAGAAATGGTAGGAGACGCATATGTTCCAAATTCCCCAGTGGAACCTGTTTGCTGCAATAGTTTAATGGATTTGATTATTTATTTTACCGTATAGAAGTTGAAATTAATGCTTTATTTTAATGCTCGGAATGGGGAATGTACGAAATATAATATTAGATAAAACAGTGGGAAGTTGGTGCCCTCAGGTAATTAATTATGTTTTTAATTATGTGTTTATACTCCACTCCCCACAGGCAGAATGATTCTGGACAAATTGGCAGTACTTCTAATGAAAATGTGATCGTTCCTCACTTTGCGAATTGTTTGGACCTTGTGTCTAAGGTCACCTATTTGGCAAACCATGGTCTTGAATTGACAGGTAGGGTGTTTAAGAATGCAGAGTCATTGTACCTTCAATCAAAACATAATGAAAAGAGGGGATGCTTAAAATGCTGATTGTGAAGATATGGCCCTTTGACATTGTGTGCATTATGGGATGCTCCCTCCGCTTTCTCTGGCTGAATACTATTATTGATCCTTTCCCTAATTTCTTTTACGGTTGTTCTGTAGTTGTCTCAGAGATCGCCACCACAAATTAGCACGATATCTTCAAGTAATTGTGTTCATCTTACTTGCCATAATTGGTAGTTGCCCAGATGAGTCTGGTATGTGCGAGATGTCCAACTTGTTGACAGTAAACATGCCTATCCACATAAAATTTTAAACATTTGGGACTGATAAATCTTTATCTTTGGATGTGTTTTCTTTCAAAGATACTGTGATGAAAAACTTTAGCTATTCATACAGCTCAGTTATTTTTTACAGCAGCATTGCTTTTTTCTTTCCTTCGTTATTGAAGGGGAAAGAATTGATAACAAATAATAGCAAAATACAAATATATATTGGGACTGGCTGTTGACCAAAGTGTTGTTTTAAATATTGCTATAGATACTGAAAAAATTGTGCTTCCGTAGTCATAAGCTCTCACTGTGGGCTTGAAAGTTCACCTATTTTCCGTGTGTGTGTGCGTGTGTGTGTGTGCGTGCGTGCGCACGTATGCAACTATCAGAGCCCTCAAGCCCTCAATCGACACGTCACCTGAGAGAGAGTCAAGGAAGAAGAGAGAGGAAGTGAGACAGAATATGGCCATGGCTCCTGATCCATAACAGTCATTGCCTGTTACATACATTTCAGAATTCATTCAGGCTATGAAGATAATCGAGGTAGTCGACAGTTTCCCCTGCAGCCCAATGGATTTATGATAGCACTGTCAAGAAAATGAGGCGAAATGACACAGTAGCTGACTTTAGCTGCAAATAATGTGATAGGCTGTACAGTGGTGCAGCAGCAGCTGCTGTCATTGCAGGTAATAGGCTATAAAGAAGCCTGATAGCAATACCTGTCATTTCTTAATGGCTGACTTCACTGAAGAGCTTTTGTGGCCTTTAACATGAAGATAATAGAAGATACAACAAATTTTACAGCTTTTGCGTTGCATCCATAATTTATCACCACAGGCCCCATGCTGCAGCACCACAACAAGGGCAACATGCTCAAGGAGGTGTTCCGAAAACAGCATGCAGGATGAGTTGCAGGAGGTTAGAGGTCTTTGCTATTTTACTGAAACAACCAAACAGGGTCCAAATGGTACCGGAGTTGACACTTTTATATGTCTGTCCTGTGTATCTTATTTATCAAAAAAGGGTTTCGCATTAAATGGTGCTTCAAATTTTTTTGTACTCATTTAAATTAAAATCGTATTTTTTATTCACTTAATTTTGCTGGGTATAGGAGGATGTTTATGTTAGAATGTGGATTGGCAATGCCTAACCCCAGAAGAAGTGCCATCCCAAGTGTACCAGTAAAAGTTAGTCAAGTCAATTCCCAAACTTTTTACAAATGATGTAAAAATGACCAAATCAAGTAACAACCTCTGTGTGCTGCATTTCTGTTTATCTACTTACTTTTCCCCCAGACACAAAGACTCATATGTATACCTTGACATGTCTACAATTTCAGCACAAAGCATGTGTAAATCCTTGTTGAGCGTCTTGGCCCTGACACAGACGTGTGACTGTATACTTTTATCTGCTGTGTCCATCTATCCACATCATTCATTAAGAGCTCTCCCAGGACTAGTATGGCTATATAAACACTGAGGTTGAGGCCATGGCTGCTCTTTCACCTCACTGTGGAGAACTTCAAAGTTGCTTCTACTTACATTGCAGATGAATGCTCCCTGGGTGACTGGCTAATATATGGGTCCCAATTGCTGTCTTCAAGCTGGACATGGTTTCACCTGAGGCCCTATCACAGAGTCAATGCTCAGTCATTTGTTAGTTTTAGCTGTATCTCCAAACCTCGGCTTTAATTCTGAAGGGAAGACATTAATCCTTTTAGTACAACAGTTTGTCGAGCCATTTCGAGTGTTTCTAATACCATCTATTATTAACCCAAATGTGTAATGCAATTTAAGCGTTTAAGTGTAGTGCGAAAAGTGAATAAGTTATCGTTTTCTTCTGTAAGAATTGATTCTTAATTTATGATATACATGATTTTAAAAAAAATCCAACATTTATCTATGCATTTCAGCACAAACAGTTAAGGTCTCAAATTCATGACGAAATGTCCAACTCTCACATGAATAATTTGCTCTTCAAATCCTGTAATGTCCTCAGTTTGATCCCCAGCTCCTTTCTGTCATGTGGGAACAAAAATATCCATCTCCAATCAGGCCTTAATGAATAGGCTGATGAATGTCGGGCAGAACTGAATTACCAGTTAGATTTGAAGAGCGTGAGTGTCTGTGCACTGTATCAATGTGTGTGTGCAGAAAGGGATTCATGGAGGGTAGTTAGATGGTCAGTAGAACAGGACACATGTAGAAATTAATTTTCTCGCAGTTAAAAAAAGAAATTGGCTAATTTTGTCGTTGGAGCCTCACGGTATCAGGTTCCTTATCGGTGCGGATTGAGTTTCGTTTATTGGGGTCAAACTGTAGAGAATTGCACATAGGATAGAAAAGAGGGGTTAAGGAGAGCAAGTCAGAGTGACGAAGGGTGGGAAATTTGACAACTGGAAAGAAAGGGGTAAAATAGAAGGAAAAAGCATGAAAAACAAATGAGAGTTGGAAAAGGGGTAGCGAAAGAGAGCAAGAGAGTAAGTGGGAGAGTCATGAGAGACAGCTTCCCTGGGCCAGAGCATATTGAGGGCAGCAGGTGGAAGAGTGGCACAGTTAATTAAAACGCCTGTCTTAATGTCTCGGCCCGTCACTCCAGGGAGAAAGAGAGAGAGACAGGGAGAGAGCTGCCAGGCTTGAGCTGGGACATGCCCAACCAGCCATCTAGACAGCAGACCGACCATCCAGCCAACCCACTCGGCCGCATGTCAGACAAGGCTTGACACTATGCCCTCCACCCCTCTTCATCCCCTGATTCAAATATACAGTGCACTTACACACACTCACATATGTGCATACACTCAGACATGTCCAATACCAATACCACTTCTTTTTTGGGGGGGATCCTCATAGCCATATGCCCATCCAAACATCATTCTCCTTTTGATTTGATTCAGACCTCTTTAAGGTTTGTTAAAAAAAGAAAAAAAAAAAAAAACACACTTCTGATGTTTTGCACAGCAGCATCTGTAGCATGCCTCTAGACTTACAGCCTTGCAGCGTAATCTGTCGCTTTTAATAATTCATAGAAAGCACAGCCTGTGCACAATGTACTGAATGCTGAGGGTAATGGGGGGTGTTGTGATATTTCTATCATGGCCTGTCTGTAGCAGCTAGGAAATCAAAGATCGGTTTGTGTCATAACAACGCTGGCTGTCATTGGTGCCTCAGGTGGACCTTAACGAATCCATTTTGCTCTAAATGCAACCAAGTTGTGATACACAAAGGGGCTCCTCCTGCTACCTTGTTCAAAAGTATCAAGTTACGCTATATCATTGACATATGTTGCTCCATAAAGCTTTAGAAATCTGCAAGCTCAAGAGCCCTAGACAGACCTAACTACCTTTTATTGCATTTTACAGGTATACTGCAGTGAAATGCAGTTTATATTGTGGATGCAAGTGTGTTTTGTTTGACAGGTATTTGCAACCACAGCTGTAACACGGGTCAAAAGTTATAGAATGTGTTGTTTGGCTAATGCGTTATCAGGTGTTGCTGTATCATTGCAGATTGCTTTGTCAATAACCAGTCTGGAGCCCCAGTGAGAAAAAATCTGAGATTGTTAGAATGAGCGACAGGTTGGAGATGGCAGATAATTCAAAGAAATTGGAAGTGTGAAATCTTTAAGGGCTAGTTCTTAACACAGCAAATGCCAGGGTATCTTTCCATCAGGTGCTGCTCTTACAAGCTGCTGCAGTGTTAATGGTGGCCTGTCTGTCCATCAAGACCGCTTCAGGAGGGATTTAGACCTGTTTGGCGCCTTATCTCTGTGGCTGTTTCCTTACCAACCTGACCGCTGCACAGGCCCTGAGTGATGTGTGTCTATGTTCACAAATCTACCACAGATATTTTTCTCTTTTTATTGCCTTATTTATAGGCATTGATTTATTTGATATTGTGACTGATACACTGGTACATCAGTCCACTGTTTTACAGACAAAAGGCTAAGTAACATTGTGTTTTAGCATTTAGCTCGAGTTAATCTAGTTGTCAACGCAACTGATTGACCTGATATTATACCAGTCGAACATCTTTGTTCGGTGGATTTGTGATGATGTTTCCCACTGTCCTTATCAAAACAACACTGATCTGTTTCCTGTTGCAATTTCAGTCAATGTTTCCTGGTGCAATTTCCAAAATGTCAGTTATTCAATAGGGGTCATAATTCCCATATGAGTCACTGCAATTGTTTTAAAACAACTGATATTACAGATGTGTCACTATCATCACAAAATAAGCCATAGTCAACATGAAAATGAATACATCATATAAATTTGTCCAGAGGAAAATATGCCCTGGCTTATCTGCGTCCACTTACATCTTGCAAAAATAGCTTCTCCAAAAAATGTGATAAGAGGGAAGAGAATCAATGTCTTCTATGAATATACATTTCATTAATATAATGAGATCTGGGGCATCTGAACACCCAAAATTAACCCAAAAGTAATTTGAAATATAAGTTAATTATTAGTTTGATAATGAGGTTTATGATTAAGAAGTTAATAAAAGAAACAAAACTCATTAAATCAATAAATCCAATGCACAAAGGATGAAAAAAATACTTTTTGTGTGTGTGCGCGCATGCTTTTCTTAACTAATCTGTTCAGTGTCCATGTGTCCAAATAGGTGTGCTTGTAGTTTATTCTCAACAGAACTGTCACACTTTTTGACAGCCAGGCCCTGACCTGACCCTCCTCTCGACTTCCGTTATCCACTCTCTAACTTTGTATGCTTGTACACTTTCTCATGGAGTCGGGCTATGGGTAAAATATGCGCAAGAAAAGTACAAGAGGACAGGAGAGGAGGAAGCAAAACAATGAAAAAAATAAATCCTCCACATGTGCTGATTGAAAAAAAGAGCTCAGACCCTGTACTCTGTTTGTGTGCATAAAGAAATAATGGAGAAAAAAGACAGAGGAATGAGGAGGGGCTACAAAGAAGTACCCAGAAAGAGGAAAAGAAATAAACAAAGAGAAATGGAGAACTATTTCCCCCATTTTCCCTTGTTATGGTCTCAATTCCCTGCCAGAGCTGCCTGTCACACGGAGGTAGTTCCCGGGCCGACACATATCAAGCTGTTCAAACATCCACTAGGATGTTTTGTTTCTTACACATTACAAATAGGGCAAGACACGGCAGAGACCGGCAGATGAGGGAAAGATGAAGAGAAGGAAATTGAGGAAAAAAGAAAAGAAGACAGAGAGGAATAGAGAGTAGGAAGAGTGTGATATTTAATGATCCTTGTATGTGGAGAGGGAGGACCACACCAGCTTGTTCTCCTCTGCCAAATACCGATCCCCTAACTTAATTTCCTGCTCAATTGCTGTTCTATAGTGCATAGTAGAGTGATACAGGCTGGTAATATAGAAAACAGATTGCCTGTGCGGCGGAGTGGATAAGGCTGAGACTTGTGCTGCTAGAGACCTGCAGTCTCAAGGGGGGTCTTGTCGGTGGGCTTCACAAAACCAACAAAGCCCATCTTTCCCTGCGACTGGCAGCAGCTGGCAGGTAGATCTTCAAGCGCTGGAGAAGGGGAAGTGAATCTCGTTTCTGAGAGAGAGAGAGAGGGTTTCTGTTCTTTGTAGTGAGGAGATCCACAGTCTAGCGTCATGTGTTAACCCAGATGCTAGAAGTCCAGAAACCAGCCAGTCCATAGAATAAGTATGGTTTTGCACCTAAAGTACTTTTCCAGAAATGTATCCAGAGGACCTACCTCACTGATACAGCAAATCATTTGATTTTTCCCTGTATTTCCCTGTATTATAGGATCTTTGCTGCATGATATGTAACACTGACATTGCTTTTAAATTTTGTAAAATTTTCTTTAATCAATCTGCACCCCAAAAAATGTAACCCTGATAATTAAATCATTTCTAAAATGTGGTTATCCACCACAACAACAGTGGTGAAAACTGATTCTTACATCAAAACAGACAGCATGGAAGGAAACAAGATTGGCGTATATTCTTATATTTTCAGCGTATATTGCACTCATTAGGAAGAATTCATATTGATGTAGTATTATATCATCATTTTTTATCGGTATTCAGGTTAGAGTACTGTTACTGATAAAGTACAGTACGGGGTTTATGATAATGCTGCCTTTCACATTGTAATGCAACTTAATACTCTCTCCCTGTGTAGTGGATGCCAATTGCTTCCAAATTCTTTTGAATTTATTATTTCATGCAGGAAGTGTCACTAACCCAGTTGCTATTGGGTTTGTGCTAATGTTAGCAGTATGAACCTCCCCTGACCTCTCAAAGTGACAGGATTTTGTTGCATAACAACCTTGTGTAATGAACTTCCTCCCCAGAGATGTCATTAAGGACAAGAATGTTTGTCTTCCGCTCGCACCAAAATGAATATTCAGCTATTATTGCTGCACAGCATTCAGATCTGATATGACTATTGGCTTCAGCTTGCACTGAAGCGGGACAGAAACTTTTTCTATCTGGGTGCTTCTGACTCTTCCTCTGTGTCTATGATCAGCTGCTTGTTTTATAATTTGTCACATCCAACTCAATTTGATGTAAGGACAGTTAAGGTCATTCCTCTGTCTTCCCAAACATAGTTGGATCAAGCATACAGTAGTCAGACACTCCCAAAACTCTTTCTTGCTCAGATTTACATATTTATTTTAACCTATGTCCTGTTATAGACCACTAATGATCTGTAATAACACAGCAAGCGTTTCTGCCAGGCAACCATGCCAAGAACCGCACAAATATAGATGGGATAGAGTTGTTAGATGGTTTTCCATCATATGAGGAGATTCCATTTGAGCAAAGATGTCATTTGATGAATGAACCCATTTGGTCAGCTTATCAAATGGATCAACACTGTCTAGCATGACTCGTCTATTTTTCAGGCAACCATGAGACACAGGGAGAGCGAGAGAGGGAGAGGCAGGAACCATGCCACAATGAATATTTGGATTCCCTTGTTTACTGAAAATGAATGAATCTACTTTTGATCTTGACATTCAAATTTTAAATAAATGTTCTCAAGGAACAAACAAATAAATGTAAAGCAGCTCTCTTTCTCTTGCTGTGTGTGCGTGTGTGTCTGTGTGTGTGTGTGTGTGTGTGTGTGTGTGTGTGTGTGTGTGTGTGTGTGTGTGTGTGTGTGTGTGTGTTCGTGTGATTGAGTGAGTGAGTGCCTTGAGTATTTTCATACTGACTGTAAATATAACGGCAGGAAGTAATGACTTCTGATTCTAATTATGGTCTTGTCAGCTAAGTACTACATCTCAAAAAGATAGAAGATAAAGATAAACTTTTACAAAAGAAAAGTAAAAGTTGCATTAGAGTTACAGTGGGAAAGAGGAAATAGTGGGTCTCAGTAGACTGATGTACCTTGTAAAGCAATCCCCTCTCACTGCCAAAATGGTTGCTTGAGCTCCAGGCCTGCAGGGCATGACCGAGCACATGTTGCCAGAGATAATTTGTCTAATTCCATCCCTGGACTAATTTCTCATTATCGCTTCATGTCCTTCCGAAGCCATCTCTGTTTCACTTTTACTTGACCAATGTCAGCCAGGAAGGTAATCAGATGGGGTGCCTTATCTTGCATTTTCTTTTGAATTTGAGATGTTAGAAGTTGTGAATGTTTTGGGACTTTGTGACTGAGCTTCTCCCTGCTGGTCCTTTCCCATTTTGGGCTTTGCATAGGTTTCCCTATGCTTGGATAAACACAGTGACTGGAATCAACCACAGAAACAACAGTGGTAATGTCTCATCCAATTAAAAAGATTATGGTGAGTTTTTTTATGCAATGATGGCCTGACACTGAGCGAGACTTTAAATGGAATAATGCATGATCGCACCAAATTTTATTTTATGAAAGCTTGTGTTTAAATCTCTTAAAAGACCAAAGATAGATAAGTGAGATTGATCATTTTCTTTCATTCATTCTTTCATTATTCTGGATTCAGGCTAACGGGGGAGCTGGATTATATCCCAGTTGTCACTGGCCAGGAGGCGCGGTACAGCCTGGGCCGGTCGCCAGTCGATCACAGGGCCACACATAGACATTCAAGTATTCAGTCGCATTCACACATCTGGGCGATTTAGAGTTTCCAGTTAACCTACAGCATGTTTTTTGACCGTGTGGGGAAACCGGAGAACCCGGAGGAAACCAAGGGATACCCAGGCAGACATGGGGAGAACACGTAAACTCAGCAAAGAAAGGCTCCCTGTCCAAATCAAACCAGGAGATTAGATCTAGTTTTCAAGTGGTTTAATACAGTAGACTGAAAAATGCAAAGCAATGTTTTATATATGGGCTATATCAGCTAAGTCTTTGCATATCTCAAATCCAAATGTAGCATCCACTTTTTCCATCTGTAATTGTCTATTAAATATGTATCGTATTAGTTTAAAAATCATTTGAGTTCATCATCATACAATCACAATAATAACCACTGATTCATTGTGTTAGAAAGGTGAAAATAATAGGTTTTCTGTCCGAGACCAAACACTGTGTGGTTTATTGGATCTCTTTCCGGTCCTTGAATAACTGCATTATTTGGGTGGGGGGAGGGGTCAAAAAATCTTTTCCATTCATGCTTGTCATATTATACAAATACATCCCAGAGCCAGGGCAAGCCATAATTTTCCACTTTCTTGGTTCATTGTAAAAATAGTCATTTTTGTTTGCTTAGGGCTTGGTTTTGCGATTCTCCTTTCCAGTTTTCTTAGACAGCCATGTCCTCCAGAGGAGAGGTTCAAAATTGAGGTTGATCATCCACCATTTGATGTTACAGTTATCCTTTATTCTTTCTTTCTTTTCCTCACCACCTCACCTCCCGGTCAGAGTACTTGAAAGTTGAGTGAGGATGAATTGATGTTAGAATTTAGGGAGAGTCATCAGACGATTTGGTTTGTTTTTGAATTGTTGCTATAGTTCAGGTCTTTATTGTAAATTTGGTCACTGAAGGGTTTTCTTGCCACTGTCATTATCTGTGTTATGTTCAGTGCTAACCTTGTTTGGGATTTCCTGTCTTGTTGTACTCAGCACTCTACTTTGTTTCATTCTTGTCTTTTTTGTTGCCAGTTTTTATTTCTCTCCTGTATATTGACATCCCTTGCGTTTTGTCATTCAATCAGTTGTCATCAGCTCTGCTACTCGTGTCTCCTCCTCCAGTCAGGTCACTGCCTTCCCCTTATGTTCTCTGCTTATTTTTTTGCCGTGTAATTAGTTTAATATGAATTGTACTTCTGTCTAGTGTTTCAATTTTTGTCAAATGCTTCTCATCCGTTAATGTCTTAACTTGTTTTGCGTCACTGTGTAAAATTCCAATGAATTCTTATGTTATCTTTGTACTTTCAATTTGTGCTGCTCTTCAGTCATGGGCTTTTGTACCGAGTCCTGATATGGACATTTTTGCTATTTGCAATACTTGTTGTTTTGCAATACAGTGAATTCATCACCTTCAAAAGTCCTGTCTTTCTTACTGTTATTGAGCTTTCTGCTCCCCATCCTGCTTCCAAACTTTAGACAATTTAAATAGACCATCAAAATGCATCCAACACTCGTCTTGGTATTGCTCAATCTCTTTTTATGTTAAAGTGTGAAAACTTTCTTTCTCAGTGAGTTAATCTATTTTCATGCTGATTGTTTAGAGACATTCTCAACGTGTGTGGGGGCCAAAATTCCTACAGGATTTCAATCTAAGTCACTCCCTCCAGCTGGCTCTTATTCTCCTCTGTCTGTCTCTTTCTTCTCCTCATTATCGAACAATTTTTAAAAAATACATTAATTTATGTATTCTCTTCTATAATTCTGATAGCCAAGAAAAAAAAAGAAAACTCAGTCTTAAAACAGAACAATTCTTTGGCCAATTCAGGCTGATAAGATATTGTTGTTTAATGCAGAATATTGTTAAGCTATTTCAACCTCCCATATCTTTCCCTGTAGTCTTCCTCTTCCTATCAAAATCTATAATATTGCTGAAACTTAGATATAAATATGTGCTTTATTTTATTAAAGTGCTATACTGTAAATGATTGCACGACCCATATTTTATATTAGACCTTTGTGTTAATTGATTTGAAATAGTTGTCTTATATTTACAGAGGAGCAGCAGGTATGTGGAAGTTTGAGCTATGCTCAGCGAAACTTTTACTGTACATCCACAGTATCGTGGGTTCTGTAATTCTCATTCTTCCTCTCATGGGTCTGCACCTCTCTATGTACCATCAATCATCGTAGTGACATGTGCAATTTTCAAAATTGCAAGATCTTGTGCCATCTTTATAGACGTTTTTAAAGTTGTTATAGATTGCGAAATACAGGATTTTGTAGCAAATTACAGACAGACACATAGTGCTTAGAACACAATAAGGAATATGAAAGAAAGGCTTCCCATATTCACATATTTTCCCCATATGTCTGTACTCTCACTCAGGGGAGAAAAACAAAATCCTCTGAAACAGATATTGTATTATAACTGGCCTGTGAGGCATGTTTCTCAGAACACATGATTTGAGAACACCCTACTCACTGTGGGTGGACAAACATTGACTGCAAACACACCATTTATCTGTCAGAATTAATTATGCAGCAGCATCTTACTGTAGAGCACTAATGTCAGTTAGAAACTGCCCTAGCAAGCATCAAGAGCTTATAATCTTCTTTCTGTTATTCTATGAAAAGCACTGTAACAGTATGAATATTATGAAGCTGCATACTAGTGTCGGTAATGTACCTTCAAGAAGGATATAATTATCCTCAAATGCCATTATACCATTAACTTAACACATAAATACTCTCTTAAGGATAAGAAGCATTTAAAAGGGGGAGTGGGGCGTAAGTTATTATATATTAATTTTGTAATTTTGAGCTTCCTGTGTTTTTAAGGTAACGGTAGTTGTGTAATTAAGGGTTATAAATAATTCAATATAGTGTGTAATTCCATCTAAAACATAGTTTGAATGTGAAACCCAAGGAGGATTGTGAACGAGGAGACAAGACACTGAGTCCAGCAAGTCCTCAACTCCTAGAATATGCTGTGGGATCACTGTTTCTCTCTTATGTTGCTTCTCCACCCCCCCCCCCCCAAAAAAAAAAAAAAAAACAACTCTCCATATACAAATGCATGCAACACACTCACATGGTGAGACTCTTCCCCCATTGCTCATTGTGTGGCTCCAATTGCTCTGTATCCTCATTCTCCACATCATCTCCACCCACCTTCCCCTTCTTTACTTTTGCTGCATCTGTCATTTTCACCCCCTCTCCATTTTTGATCCAGTGGCTGATAATGATGAATTTCCCTCAGCTGTACAGGAGTTGTCAGAAAAAAAGTTTTTTTTTTTCAGCAAAGTTTTGAAAGTAAAGTAAACGTAGTGCAGTCTATGATATCAGTGAAATTTCAACTCTCTAAGACTAACACGGTCTTCATCCCTTATATTTATAATGAAATAATGAATGAAAATGAAGACTTTTGAAACTTGTCATTGACTTCAGAATGACCCATCATTTTTCTTAAGCTGACCTTAGATTCACACCAGACTATTCCAGAGATGATTGATTTCACTTAAAGCTTCAGTATCACGGGAACTCTTTCCAGCTGCTTGATTGTGTGCCTTAACTGTTTCTTAGCTGAGTACAGGAAGTGCTATGTTGTAGAGATTACAATGTTTAACTTTAAACAGTAGGACTGGAAGATCAAGAATGTAATTGTTTGCTCTCTATGATATGTTTGGTGCATTTATTGCAATGAGTTTGTTTCTTTGCTCAAGTTTCAGCAAAGGACGTTTTTGTAATGTGTGTCTGGTATCATGGTGAATTTAGGAATACAGACTGTCTAAATGGTTTCACACAGTGGATTATAACCAATGTTTTAATGCACTTGCTAGTAGGGAAAGGTCATTGAGTAATGGTAAATATAGTGTGTTGTTATATCACCTATGACTTTAAACATTGAGCTCACTAAAGTATGTTGCTACTTGGGGCTGAGACTGCCTTGCTAACAACTAGCCTGCCTTTTCTGAGAAAGAAAAAAAGTTAAACAAGTTACATATAGCTTTTCTGTTGTGTTAAAGGTATTAACATCTTAACTTATTTTATTTTCTCTCTGACACTTGAGACAGTTATTGGTTTTCTCCTGTTGCCAGACAAAGTAGCCAAGCAGAATTGTTGTTGTCTTCCTCGGCTCATTTCGGATTTTCAGGGGCTGTACAAATGGCTACAAACCAACTGGGTTGACCAACAACACTCCGGTTTGGGATAAAAATACAATTTTACAGGCATGAGACTCATGAAGAGTTCTTTTTTGATTGTTTTATTTTGGTCCTCAAGAAAAACCAACAAAAAATAACAAAACAAACTGTCAAGAATGAAATATGGTACAGCGGCGGCGACTGATATTTTGGTCATGAAAATATAAACAACACCCAATGCTTCACAAGGTATTTCTGTTTTATAGCAGCTATTGGTGGGTTTTAGGGTCACACTCATCAGACTCACAACAACATTGGAAATTTATGAAACAAGTGAAAACAGAGATGCAGAGTAGAATGACATTTAAGCTCTGTTGATTCTTTACTGGCCAGGCTAGTTCTCAGTGTGTCTTTGGTCTGCTGTTGCAAGAAGCACAAATATATCCAGATTACAGTAAATGACTTTTTTTTGAAAACACTACAGAGAATGTATTTTTTTGATAATTGAGTTAACTGGATAGATAAGCTTAGTCTTTGGTCAACAACTTGCTTGTTGATTTTAAGGATGAGAAGTAAGATCTCATAAGGCAAGAGGTAAATCTATTCTCTTCTTTTGTTCTGGCCTGAACATGGAATTAAAACCGCCTGCTATCATTTTGAGTCCTATTGTTTAAGACCACTTTCTTCCCACTCTATCTCGCTGGGCTTCCTCTTACAAACAGTCCTCGGCAGTATTCATTTTGCAAGTCAGAAGCCAGCTGTCAGTTTTGGGAAGAGAATACTATTCTGATTACCATTGTTGGCCCAAGGGGGCACAAGCCAGTGTGCTCCTTGAGCTGGTCCCAAGACTGGATGAATGCCAAGGGCTGTGCCAGGAAAGGCATGTGACATAAAAACATATGCATTAAACCTATGACCTCAGTACCGGAACAGTCGAGGCCTAGGTCAACAGAGACTGCCAGCATTGCCGATAACTAACAGGGCGCTGGTGGAAGTTGGGCCAAGTAGGAGGCCCAGAGGAAGACACAGGATGAGAGCAGATAAATGGATGCAGTGAACGAGGGCATAAAGTTAGTTAGGTGCAAGGGAAGAGGATACAGAGAATAGAATAGGTGGAGGTAGGAGATTCACTCTGGTGACCCCTGAAGGAAATAGCTGAAGAGAATAGAAGAATACTTGTCTCGTCACCAACAGAGGTGACCATTAGTTAGAAGTGAAATGAATGTGTCGTCGAGAAGACCTTCATGTACTTTGATCGTTTTTGAGGTGCACAACTCCGGTCTAAACTCTTACACCCTCTGTGGTACCACAGCAGAATCGGAATTTTAGACTGTCACCAGAGTCACCTTTGCCTCAGGCCATCATTCTTCTGGCTGAAAGTCCTTTTTTCATTTACATTGATGTTCAGCTTGCTGGCATCAACAGTGTTCTTTCACGAACATTAAATGCGGTCTCGGCTTCATGTAACTGTGTTCATTATTGAGCCTGTATATTATAAAAGCCATACACAAAACATAAACACAAGCTGCATTTTTTGAAAACACCTGGTTAATTAGCTTAAAGCCTCCATGTACAGTAATTTAATTTCCAAGCCTCCATTGGTCCTCCTCTTACTTTTTCCTCCTTTCATCATAACCCCGCTCCCTCTTTTTTCTCCAGGATTATCTGCAGGTAAAAGAGCTAGCACAGTGTGGATTAGCAGGGTCGTTCCTCCATGCTTGGTGCCTCTACTAATGTGATTATGCATCATCAAGCTTGTTTACTGTTAGGTATTTCATTGTTGAGCCCTGACAAAAGTTCAGCCCCCTTCAACCCACATTCTGGTGCCTACGCCCACACACTCACACAGCGCTTAAACTGTCAGCCCCAGTGCTCATCATTGCACTAACAAAGTACATTTAATATCCAGCTCAACAAATGAAACTGACACACCAAAGTACTGTTTTTTTAAGACAGAACATGCCGAAAGTCTTTGTTGCCACAATTTTGTAAAATCAATAGCAGTCTGGACTTTTATGGTAACATAAAAAGCCATTTATCATCTGAAGGATACCATTAGACTGAATGCAAGAGATTGGATGTCTGTATATGTTTCCTATATAACCATCTTTAAGTGTAAAAGACTGCCTTTCATTAGCCTAATGAAGCCATCATGACAGCCTGTTTGTACAGACAATGGCCTAGCTCTGTCAGACTTCCCAGCTATGCACTCAATCAGTGGTGAAGGAGCCTCTGTATGGCCTTAGGGGGGTGTGACTTAGACTTGGTGTGTCATTAGCCATTGACGTTATTGGCTCATTATCTCCCAATTAGGCTGCTATCAGAGGTAGCTGGCATTTTCATTACGACGTAGACCTCCGTGATCTAACAAAGACCAATGCCGCTGATTAAAGATGGTTTCAGCAATAACATCTAGTAGGAGGTCTTTGAACTCTCACTGATATAGTTAAAGCGGAGGTGATAGAACACAATGAAGCTGATTAGAAAGGGCATGTCTCTTATTGTGCCACTTACTGAGGTTAAGGCAGAGTAATCCTGATTAATGTATTCTTGGCAGCGCTTTTCGTTAATAATGTACAGTCAATTCTTGAACAGAATAATCAAAGATCTTAAAAATCTACTGTTTGAAAATGCAATGCCCATCATTTTTTTTTTTCTATTGAGGACATTAAGTGTACACCAACTTCATGCTCTCCTTCTATAGTCATTGGAAAAAATGTATGTATTGACCCACTCCGTGTCATATTAGAGTTCTGTGTGAGGGTCTAAGTGAACATGACCTGAAATTCCAGTTCATTGAATTTGTTAAGTGTGGACCATACAGTTTACATTGATCAGTGGATAATACCATAACAATACTTTTTCAGAACAAGGCATATATAGCAAATACATAAATGTTTATTCGGGTAAGATTAAAGCAGTTTTATCTTGTATGTTCACGCTGCCATTTTTTTCTGAGTTCATTTTTACTGTCACCCAATGGGAAGAACATTTTGTTTTTCATTATTCAAAAAGTTGATTGCTGTACATTTCAATCACAGTATTCTCATTCCCTTTGACCAGGGGTTCCCTGCTTACCAGGAATTATTTCTCCCTCATGTTGTATTACTTTTTAAATGAATTTCCCACAAACATATTAGTGATGAGCTAAATCGCAATACATTTCAGATTCTTCGAGCAGATTACCTGCAGGAGGATATGACATATACTAACTTTCATGACTGCTGGCGGTGAGCGTGCATGTGTGTATGAGTGCTGCATTTCCGCCTGTTTACCCATTTGAGGGGTTAGTTCCCTGATCCGTGAGAACTATGTATGTGTCTGGCTGGTGATTAACTCCACATCACAGCACAACATCTTCCCCCTCACTGCATAAATGGGCCTTAATTGAGGGAGCTGGCTCCTTAGTAGGGAACCTCTTTCAGTCTGCGTCGATTAAAACATCATTTTACAGCCAAAAAAGAAACACGTTCCCGATCACTGCCCTTGAATTATTGTTCTGTAGCTTGAGGCTTGTATTTTAAAGTCACTGAATAATTGCAATCAGATTACTCTAATCAAGTGCTGGAGCAGTAATTACAGGTTGCAGTCATTTAAACTGCCCTGGAAGTTCCCCACACACTGCTGGTGCTCATATTAAAAGTTTATGTCATAGAAGATAAATTTAATGAAGAGGATTGTAATCACACAGCTACTTTTAGATAGGTCTCACATATGTATAAGGAGAAGTCAATCTAAAACTGAGCAATAAGACTGGCTATGCCAATGGCAGTTAATCATGGATATTTTCTTACCTTATACAATTCTTCTCCTGCCCCCTCAGTCCCTTCAGTCAACCAAGCCAAAGAATTTATACCAAACCGTCCTCCCGATAGGAGTAGACGTGTTTCCTCCCACTCATCTACCCCCACTGATAACCTCATCTGTGCCCAGGTCTGCAATTCATGTCAAGGCAAACGTTAGGTGACTTAGCGTTGTGCCAAACTGTCAGCGAGGCATGAGAATTTCAATCTGGAGGTCTGTGTGACAGTGGAACCATCTCTCTTAATCCTGTTTACGCACATCCGCATCACCCTGTTCCAAAACCGTAACCTGTGTGTGTGTGTGTGTGTTTTTTTTTTGTCTGGGTAAACATGTGTATACATATATGTGTGTTTATTTTCATGACTTGTGTGTGTTTGTGTGCGCGTGCATGCGTGCATGTGCGTGTATGCGTTCTTGTGTTATGTATTGTGCCAGTGTGGAAGATGGCATATGAATGTATAATTCAATATGACTAATCATGGTGGTGGCTGCCAACCCACCAGTGCTGGGTGACAGACTGGGCCCAAAGCTAATTTGATAAGGTTACAATACCCCTGAGCTGAGATTCACATTCGGCAGCAGTAGCACTGCAACCGCATTAGAACACTGTCTTGCTCAGCTACCTAGGGTACAGTGCCAATTGACTTCTTGCTAGTTCCATAAACCCCCAGCTGTTTCACTCCCAGGTAACTGTACATTTACTATGCGCCACACAATCCTAGCTGCATCAAATGCTTGACATTAGAAGCATTAAAGCATGGGTTTGTAAAAAAAATGAAGCAAAAATTACTTGGTTAAAATAATAATCACACAAAGAAACACAGCACCTGTGCGTATGAAATATACTGGGGATTATGGAAGTTGGCTACAATGAAATTGATCGTAATATCATGGAGCTTAATTAAGTATTGTCTTTGTGTTGTGTTGAAATACCTCATATTTTAATCTGTTTACTGGATGCACATTGATTTAATCCTATTTTGAAAGAACTATTTGCTCTATGTTTTCTTTCAATGACAGACTACGAGACTATACATTGAGACTGACAATTCTTGCACCCAAGTACCATATAACTAAATTACTCATACCATGACCATATGACCTCCCATGAGCACACATACTGTCAACTAAAAGTTTCTGTTGCATACATGCAGTTTTGCATTATTGCTCGTCAATATCTCAGTTAGCTCATCACAAGTGATTTTTTCAATCATATTTGTGATTTCTTTTTCTTGTAGTATCACAGCAATGTTGCTCTGATGATAAAGAAAATACTTACCGCCATTTCAACAAACTGAGGCGCATTAATGGTGATATATTGTAGGTCCACATGACATACAAACCTGAATGTCCACTCAGCCTGTTCAATGCTATTTTTATTTATGTTCATCAACACTTTACAAGAATTTTGTGACTATTTTAGTTTTGGGGAAGATAAATCTCACACATTATTGAATTGCTTTGATTCTGTTTTATCTATATGAATATTATTTTGGTATCGCACATAATTAATTGATTTATAATATTTAGGAATTCAAAATTTTTTTGAATGAGCTGATTTGCACTACATGTTAATCTCTGATAAGGCTATGAGATTGAAAGAGGGGTAACGGCAGTTGCTTGCTTCACTTAGGTATGTGGAGCAGCGTAGCTTTTCGGGGCAGGGAGCAGACCTTTGACCCTCATGGTTCCGTTAAAATGTTAATTATGTTAATTATGTCCACCAACAGGAGTTCTTTTTGTAAGAGACAGTTTTTCTTTTTTTTCAACAGAGGGCCACTCTTACTCTTGTACATGTGATTATGCTTTTTTATTTTTATTTTTTTGCTTTACAGAGTTTGTGCTCTTAGTAGAATTTGCAGGCATTCTCAAAAGAAAGTTGCTCTCAGGGGCCTCTGTGACGGGAATACTGAGAAGGGTGGATTCTGCACTTTGTAAAAGTCATTTCAAAGGTGATGAGTTTGCTGAAGTTGTTAATTGCACATCCTTGCGTTTGAAGAGTAAAACCTAAAGTATTATAAGATTGAATCTAGCTTGATTTTGACTCATCCTTACCAATCAAAATGCATTCCTTGTGCTGAGCAGTTTAGCACAAAGTCCTCTAACACAAGATTTGGACAAACAAATAGGTCAAATTCTTTAGAAAAATAAATAAAAAAGGAAGGAGATCGAGAGAGCAAGAGGCATGGGGTGTTAGCAAATGCTTAAGATAAAACTGGCAGGTTATTATACTTTTTCCATTTCAGAGTCCAATATAAAATTTCTATTATAAGGACAATTAATTACCCCTGCAAAATGGCAAATGTGCATCTTTGTCAGGTGGAGTGTACTCTGATGGCCTTTCCTCAAACAGAGAATGTGAAGATTTGATCTCTTCTAATGGTTCTGCAGGAAAGGGTAATTACGGCATGGTCAAAGCTAATTTGCTTTCTGCCAGATGAACTGTTGTATTTTATTGCAGGCTGACATTTTAAAGTAATTATGGCACTGTTGACCCCAGACAATTTCAGTTGTGGTGTGGTCCTGGGTGATCCAAGCCTTTTCCCTATCTTTTTCTCTCTCTCTTTTTCTGTCTCTCTCTCTCTCTCTCTCTCTCTCTCTCTTTCACATTCTCTTACTCTTTCTCTCTGAATGGAAGTCAGAGGCGTAACAAGGTAATGACACGGACGGAGAGAGCCATATGGGGCTCCTCCATCCAGCTTACAGATTCAAACCTTCACATCATCATTACCCACCATGCATTTCCCATTGACTTTGCATCCAGAAAGAAATATATGCCACCGCCTTTAATGATGGTGTGTGTGGGCATGTGTTTTCTTGCAAGTGTGTGCATGTAGGTTAGAGTCGGTCTTGTGTGTGTATATGGATGAGGATAATGTGCATTGTCCTTTCATCCCTGGCTTGCATTCTTTGCTCATCCCATACACATCCATGTATCGATGAGGGTGTAATTATGTGCCTCGCTGATCATCTCTCTGTTTCTTTACTGCATAGGAATTAAGTAGGCAAAGGTCAGTGTGTACACCCTGAAAATTGCCAGCAGAAAATCATATGGTGATGAGAGCAATTATGTTTTTTTTTTCTTCCCCTCACCTTCCTTATAGTCTTTTTCTCACTGTTTCTCCTTTTTGTCAATAAACCTTTTTGCAGATGTCAATCGATGTGTGCTTCAAGGAGTACGCCGGAGCAACCCTCTCTAAATGATCACTTTTGTATTTGCTAGTTATTGTAGAAAAGCATACAGACTGAGTTGAACATGTACCCTCAATTAAAATGTTGTCAATCAGAGAGAATGTATAGAAAACCAGAGATGATTTATTCATTTAGTCTATATCGGCATGGGGTGGGAGGCAGGTGCATTGGTTAGCACTTTTGCTTACAGCAAGAAAGTTCCTGTTTCGATTCCAATGGACTTGGGGGTTTCTGTGTAGCGCTTGCACGTCCCTGCATGTTATCTCCTGATTCTCCATCAAATATATACATACCTGTAGGTGTGAATGAGAGAGTGAATGGTTGTTTAGTTGTGTATATAGCCCTATTAATGACTTATGACTGGTCCAGTTTTCACCCTCTTTTAGCCAACATTGGTTCGTTCCCTCCCCTTCAGCACATCAGCAGAATAAGCAGTAAAGATAATGAATAAATAAACACCTATCTTATCTATTCCTATCCTTTGCTGTATCTGTCATGTCTTTATTGTCATATGTTTTAATCAGAAAGGGTAATTATATGCCTTGCAAGCTATTTAGTTCAATATTTTTTGAAGAGATTTCACTACAAAGTCATACAGGAGATAAAGTGATAATCCCATAATCCCCCCCAGGTAGCCTTACCAAGTTTTAAGCATTCTTCAGATGATTATTTCTTGAAAATTTTGCTGAAGACGGGCACATCTTTTTCTCAGGTGTCCTTTCTTTGCTGACCATGCTCCTCCATCCACTAATATCATTCAGATTCTAATAAAGACTGACACTTTTGACACTTCAAACATGTCACCACTAACAGCTCCCGCCTAACAAAAGAGCCCCCAGCACTACACGTTTTAATGTGGAGCAGAGCAGGCCGGTGCGGCCCGACCCAGCAGGTGTCTCCCACATATCCTGGTACTGAGAAACACTCCCTCTCATTCAGCCTGTCACCGAACACAAAGACACACAAAGCCCTTGCTTGACATGCAAACAATGGCTACGGTGCACAGACAAGGTCCATAGTTTAGTGATGGTCTATGTCTTCCAGAAAATATGTAACTAAATATGGAACATTGGCACCTTAACCCCGCCTAGATCAACAATATATAGATAGGTATGATATAAAATGAAGGAAATATTATTGTCAAATCTGCTTTTATATTATAAATAAATAAGTAAATATGTTAAAGATGAGGGGAATTTTTTTTCATTTTTTTTTTTTACATTTTGAATGCAGAATAACAGTGTGTTTGAATCAGTTTTGATCAAAATACAACATTTTGCAACATTAAAATATTATGGATCTTAAGCTATGTATGATTGGTAATGAGTACATTAGTTCAGAATGCTATGGTTCTTAGCATATGTATCACCGTTCAACTGCCTCAGGTTATAACCTTCTAATCTATTGCACCTGTCAAAATGGTCGTACTCAAAGTGACTTAAGAATGTGAAATATTTAATGTCTGTCAATCCCATTTATATATATATATATATATATATGTATATATATATACACAGTATTTATACATAAAGCTTGTATCAAGTGACAACCCCCATGAAATGGGGCACCATATGGACTTATGTGCTGGCCTCTTAGATTCTGACTGAATTTCCACCTGCTAAATTGTTATGTGGGAGGCAACATCTCAAGAAGCATGTTGGGTATGAGGCAACCATTTTAATTTAGGCCTAATATTAATGGGTTTGCAGACCTCTACAACCTCTATAAACAATTGAGCTGAAGGATCAAAGGAAACAAGGCTTCTCTCTGTTGCCTGTAGGGGATGTAAGTGAAAAAATAGCCTGCTGTGCATTGTCTGGCTGATATTTCTTCTTCGTCTCTCAAAAGCATGCCTAATTATTAAAGCCTTGTCAATTGTGTGATACAACTTTGATAATGTGAGCCCGCAGATTAATTTGCTGTACATTTATATTTTCATGAAGTGAAGCCATAGTCCCTGCTAAGCACATTCACCTTAGTAATCTAATAATTCCATCCTTCTCATTAGTATGTATTGAAGTCTTTGTGAGGTGATGGCCTTGTTACACTGTAGAAAAAAGTACAGTTACTGCAGAATTGTCATATAGTCGGGATATGTTCAGGAGATTAATTTCTGCTGAAGTTAGCAATGTTTTAATCACATTATGAATGGCCTTTTCAGTGTGGGACTTTAATATTCTGCTTAAGCAGATCCATTAATGGTCCTGCATTGATATGCTCATTTGTAGGTCTGAATACTAAAGACAACATTTTCCTTTAACAGCGGTCAAGAGCTCTGTTTCATTTATTTATTTACACTAACGAGTATGGCTGAAGTGTGAGCGATCTTTGGGAAAGTGAACCCTGACGGTTAGGTTAAGCAAACAGCGTCAGTTTGTGGTTTGGCAATGCAGTGGTATTTTTGTTTTTTATACAACAATCATAACTGAACTACTTAGTTTGAGCTGGTCTTGGTAATTGTCCTAAAGTAGTTATATTTTTTTACATTTATTTTCAATTCTTTTTTCATCATTTGGACAGGTTATAATATAATTCATCCAGTTTTGATTCCATTCTTTGTTTGATTTTTTTCAACTGAGGGATTGCCTGACGAGCTCTTTACATCCATTTCTGTCCTTTCTTGGTCTCTTAGTTTCTACCCAAACATTCTCAGATGCCATTTTTTTGAGAAATGAGGAGGTACTGTGGTGTGGCTTGAGACACACCCAACTGCCTCAGCCATGTTGTTTAGATGAGTGATTATTTAATGAATTCATCCTTAGTTTGGCTTGAAATTTGATTCAAATAAAAGGTTTTTCCCATCCATCTATCTTTACCTCCCTTCCGTACAGACGCAGACCTTCTCCTTTGCTCGGGTTACATTTGACATAACTGCTCGAGGGCTATGTTATTCGAATGTCCATCCTTAGGAAATCAGGAGATTATTTAGAGCTATGTCATGCTTACAGGTAGACCATGTAATCCATAATAGGTGCAACAGACTTCATGATGGAAGATATCATGGGCCTTATTACTAGTATCCTGTGCTGGTGTTTCTGTATGTTTGTTTTTGACTTTCTCAGGAAAGTGGTATAAAAAAAAACTAATTTATTCCTTTATTCATGACCTTAGAGACTGCAACGCAACTTTGATGTGGGTAATGCTGGACATCTTGTTTGTTTTCTCAAGCATAAATGGATTGAAAAAACAGTTTCAGGTCATCAGAGAAGGCTCCTGGTGGGGACAAAGACATTAATACTGACACTACTACTGACATTAATACTTTATTCTTGCCTTTCTGAATTATACTTTTGGTAAGATTATTGGCTTTTTTCCCCATTCAGCCAGATACTTATACAATTTGAATATATACATTTTTTTTTGGGGGGGGGGCTCAGGTAATCATTAGAATTTAACTTGTTAATTTTCCCTGTACTATACTGAATAGGATCATTTTCTACAACAGCATGGTCACTAAATCAAGTAAATATAATTAATATGTTATGATAATATACAGGCTGAGGCAGTGTCATCCTGGATGGAAATGGTGAATATTTTCAAGTCCAAAGTAATTACAAACATTTATAATTTTATGTAATTTTTCTGAATTAATTAGAACAGAAAAAATGAAACGAAGAGAAAAAAAAACATGAGCAAATGTGGTTATGCCAAAAACTGTGTCGGAGATTAATCAGTTGTGTGGGATCAGTGAGATAGTTAGATTTTAAGGAAGTAGAGAGTTCCATTTCCTGTTTTTTTCTTCTTTGTGTGTCTTACATCCAGGTCATCACCCCTTTGGTAACATACCCTATTGCTTTGTCTCATGGCAGGCATGGGCAGCTATGAGCATCATGTGTGAGATTGTGTACACACACACATACACACACAATCTGTGTATGTGTGTCTGTCTTCCTTGCTCTATATGAGCACAGTATGTACAGTGGGGGCAGGGACATTGCTTTCACAGCCCATCACCTTCACTTCCACACCCAATTTGTCATGAGTGTCACGCGTCAGGGTGCCTGCTTCCACATCACAAACGGGTGAAAAGAAGGAGTAATGGCTCAGGAAAGGTGACAGTGGTCTTACAATATGGAAATGGCAAGACTTTTTAAACTTGGAATTTTTCTTAATAAATACATAAACACACACCGGCTTGCTATGGTTATTCCATTTTGAAACCCCTCAAAATTCCACACCACTTACCTGTGAAGGAAGTTTTCCTTAGTGCTGTGCGGAGGCAATACTAAGTCGGTGGGTGTGGTAGCTGACATGGCTGCCAAGGCTGTGACTCTGACTGATGAGCTGTGCGGTTGGTACTGGGCATCTATAAACATCTGCCCCCACTCTTGAGTGACAGGTCATTAGTAGTTTAATCAGATTCTAGCGTCAGCGGTGGTTGTGATTATTGGTCCACCCCCACCCCCATCCCCCACATATGTGCACATACACGCAAGTTGTCACCCCCCCCAACACACACACACACACACACACACACACACCATACACTGCATGGAATTACTGCATTTGGTGGCTTCTGCCATATTCCACTAATTTTCTCGTTTTGTTTTTTAGGTCTCAGCCACAGTTTAAGCTATATATATATATATATATAAACGTGCCCTATAAACAGACACATATCCTGGAGGACAGTGTTCCTGTTGTGAGGAGAAAAAAGGGCAACATGCACTTCACCGACCTACCTGTATGATAATGGTATACAATTAGATGACCCAAAGATATAAATTACATTCACAACCAGTAACAAAATGACAATCCATCAGAGAACCTTAGATGTATAAATCATTTATTACTCTTAAGTTATTTATGTATGTACTTTTTGTGTTTTATTATTCATAGGACACATTGGTTTTGCTAAACAACATTGTCACTGATATACAAGGAATAGATGTGGCCACAATGCAGGGTGTAAATGTGTTTGAAGCTGTTTAACTCCGAGGCATTTTGAGCACTCAGGTTATGATGAGTGAGAAAAGGTTAAAATACTCAAACTTTTTTTTCATAGCAACTGAAGGGGCTCCGTAAGGACATAAAAGACATTTCAGCTAAATGCTTACTGAGGTGAATATTTGGCTCTTGAAAGTTTCTCTTGGTATTATGCTCTCATTGAAAGGTCCGGTATGCAGAGGATTGCAGGGGGGTTGATGGCAGAGGTTTCAACCCAATTAAATCCACCCTCTTGGAGAGTTGACTCCATAAAGGAAGGCAGACTTTCCTGAAGAGCTACAGGCAGTAAGACAATAAAGAGTAGGAATTCATCCATCCATCCATCATCTGCTACTTATCCTGCACTCATGGTCATGGGGGATGCCTATCCCAGCTGTCATCAGGCTAGAGGTGGGGTACACCCTGGACATTTGGTCACCAGTCAATCGCAGGACTGATGGCAGACAATCATTCACTCACTTATTCATTTGGTACAATTTTCCCAATTAACCTGCTGCATGTATTTGGACTGTGGGAGTCAGAATCGAACCAGGGTCCTTCGTGCTGTGAGGCCGAAAGGCTAGCCATGCCACCACCGTGCCGGCCAGAATAGGAACAGAAACAGAAATTTACAATCTTTGGCAACAGCTTTGTCGTAAGGGGAAACAGAACTGTAGATGTTATATGTAACTCATTAAGTGCTAAAGGCTACAGATACATCACTTGAATCAGTACTAAAGAGGAGGATGCAATCTCAAGACATCTGAGTGGCACACGAAGTATGATGGATCAAAGCTCACAACTTTTTTTCAGTAGATGACTTAATTTGCACAGGAAAAGCTGGGCTCTCTCTGGAGAGCAGCCTTCCATCCTCGTTGCCTCTTTCTCTTTCTTCCTCTCCCTCTTTCTCTCCTTCTTTCCTCTTTGGACTTTACCGTGACCTTCATTGGCGTTCCACCTGCAGGAAGCCATGTTTGATTCTCTGTCCACTGAGATGCCTGCTTGACAGCAGAATGGTGTCATAGGATGGAGTAGAGGAATTTCTCTTTCTCTGTCATCATTAAGGGGCTTCCCCCTATGGTGAGGGGGATGAAAAGTACGATTTAATGTTCTCTGGAGAGTGGCAGCAGAAGAAAAGCTCAAAGCCCTGCATGCTGGTTTCTGAGTGGGTCACTCCAGCCCTTGCAGCGAATGGGATGTCCCTGTGGAATTTGCCATAGACCAAACTGAAAGGATGGGGATTAAGACCCTTTTAAGGATGGAAATGTAACAAAAGGAGCACTTTTATGATGTAGCAGCATAAAATGAGGGGGTCCATTGTGTAACTGATTGCAAAAGATCTTTGAAACAGGCAGCCCTGCACCGCATGCTCAGTTGGCCCAGTAGGCTTTAAAGGCTTGTACAAAATGACTTGTCTACATTAGGGACAGAGTGGCCCTTATTTAGAAGGCAAAGTAGAAGATTATTGGTTTGTTTCTATTTTCACTCTTTGCTCCTCCACCCTTTTGTACCTCTTACTCATTCCCTCTACTTTTCCTATCAACACCGGGTTCAAGATGCAGCACCATCCTGGCGGAAGTTGGATCTAGCAAGAAAGTAATTACTATGACCTTAGGCATGGCCATGCTAGAATAGGAGGCACTGGAATGGCTAGGATATGAATGAGAAGCACAGCACCTGGATTTGACCAGATCTTGTCACCGTGCTGACTATGAGAGTGATCCCGTGGAAGAGAAAAGACATGAAGACACATCATTTTCCTTGCAAATTTAAGCATTTAGGCAATTGCAGGTTCACACTGAGTGTATACTGAGAGTATCCCCTTTGTGTGGGGGATAGGAAACTCCCAACTTGACATTTCATTTTTTGCTTGTTATGTGTTGATTTGAAAGTGTTTCACATCATCCCAAAATCGAAAAGTTAACTGACACCTGCGCACTTCAGCAGCAACCTGACGGAGACCAAACTAAGGCCTGTTCTTTATACCTGCCTTGTTTGATTTTCAGGTTTAACACAGATTTGGATTGACACTGGAATCCTGTCTTTGTATGTGCAATCAATTTGGACTGTGACGAAAAGTTTTCCATCAGTAGCAGCAGGAAAACACACAAGAGGATGATGAACACTAGAGGGGGAGCTTACCCAGGATGCAGCCTTAGCTGATCTCACTGAGAAAGCTGTTCGCAGGGCCCCTCTACTTCCATGCCTTTTATCACTCCTCCATCCCGCTCTCTCTTCCCCCATCACAACCAAAACAGGCAGTAGGAGACCTCCAGGGATCATAGGTCAAGGTTCGAGAAGAGCTGTGGGCCTTTTTATTGTCTTTCTCCCAGGAGTAAAAGGGGAGGTGTGTGCATAAATGTGCATTTCAAACCTTCCATTTGTGTATCAGAGGATAAGCATGTTAAAACAAACATTTTGATATAACTGTTTATTCATTACACAGTATAGAAATCAACATTGGGTCTTTAAGTGTGTCTTTTTTTTCCCATATAATATAAAACCAATGCTGTCTGCTGTCATTCTGTATGTTTAGGTCAAATGAGTTTTGGACAAAGCTGTTTGAACTGAGTAGGCTGAATGCTGAATTGGTGAGTAGTGGGGGAGAAGTTTCAGAAGCCTCACACTGTGATATGGAGCCTTAAAAGGCCTCTGGAGGGAGTGTAATATCAAGAGCAGGATTATTCCCCAATCCCTCTTCTCCCCAACCTCCTTCACTCCCCCTCATCTCCTTCTCTTCTCCCTTAGACTGACCCACCACACCTCCTCCCTCACTCCTCTCATAATTTAAATGTCTAAAGAGTAATTGAATGAATTATCATAAAATTTGGACAAATTCATTGACTCTCCAGGGTGAGTGAACCAAAGGTTTTCTTCTATTTACATCGAATAAGACATGATGTTTGAGAGGACTTTCTGTGTTGTTAGACCTTTTACCTTCCCTCTTGGTTTTGCAAACAAACGGCCAAAAAGTATATAATGAGATCTCTTAAATGTAACTCAGACTAAAGATTTTTTAAGGGGAGTGTGGTGACTCCAGCCTGAAATATGGCATTTATCCATCCCACACTCCTACGTATTCAGCCTGAGCTGAATTCTTTTTTAAACCTATTTTGAAGATGAGCTACGCAAACTGAAGCCAGTAGCGAAGTGAAAAGGAACTGTTGTGGGGGATGGAATTTAGCGCTGCACAGCCTGTTCTTCTGACCTCGGTGTGCCCACATCAAAGGGCCTCCCCAACCCACTTCCCTCGATGCAAACTGAAAAGAGGTCTTTAGTGTGAAAGCTTGAGCTTGTGTAACTGCATTTCAGTGAAACCTTCAGGCAGCCTTGTATGTTGCCAATGTTGTGCTAGATGGCATACTAGATTCTTGGACTAAAAAGTGCTTATGAAAAAGTGAAACAAGCCAGGTTTTATAAGTTTTCATCGACAAATAAATTATTCGTTTTTTGTGACATGTATTTGTATATGTTTTTTTAAACCACCAAGTCATATTGTTGCATTTCAAAGCAATACTGTACACTATCTGATGTTCTGCAATTAGAGAGCGATTTCTTACATGTTTTTTACACCATATACAATCACTTTTAACATAAATGACAGTATGCTTGTGCTTGAAATATAAAAATAAATAAAAGAAGCTATCAATAATATAATTTTACTTTGCAGTTAAATGTCAAGGAACAATTTAATTCAGCATGGAATTAAGACCTCAAATTACTCATTCTCAACCATAGTATTACTTATGTCACTCACACAGGAGATTGCAGTTGAATGTAAAACCTATTAAAATGCATTAATTCATTCATTTGATGTTGGATAGACTTTGTTTTGTTTAAAAAAAAAATCTGAAAACAATATGTAATGAGAAGAGCCTTTATAATATTATGTGCTGTTAGCACTCTTCAGACATAAATTCTTTTCCATACTGTCATTTATAATGACTTTATTCATCAGTATCAGCTAATTTCAAAATGACCAACATAATCCAGTAATCCCATTTTTTACGTCAGGTTGTGGAGGTGCTCTTATTTTCTCCCTCAACAAACTGCAACACAGCCTTTATAACAATAGTAATTAAACAGAAATGTTTCTCTGTGAGAATGAATGAGATTAATCAGAAAGTAACTATGTCAGAGACAGCTTATGTGAGGACCAATGAAAATAGTTCTAGAGGAAACCCCGCTGATGGCAGGGAGAATAAAACGAGACCTCTGACTGGACTCGTAGAACTAGTAAAACTTATACACACCACACATTTTGTGGCACATGGAGGTTTTATTTTAATTCAAACAAGATGATGAAAGTCATAATCACATACACTGCAATCTGTGTTTTGCCATAGTAACAGCACCACATGATAACACCGCAAACTTATTTGGGCCACTTTGTTCACCTCAGTCTGCCTCTATAATAGCCTTATAGAGGCCATGGAAGGGCCAAGACCACTCAAACATCAAGACTATGTATTACAGCTAAGATATAACTGGAGACTAAATATTTTAGTTCAAATTGTCAGTATCTATGAGTAGCTATTGTATTAGTTCTATAAGTCGCCAATATCCTGGTCGACATGCATCTTCTCTATCAGGCTAGTGAGGATACTTTTGGTGTACATTAAACAAACCCAGTAAAGTATATGATGGATTGGGTGGAAATCATAGGTTACCTCAATTGGACAGCTTACTTCTAAGCGCAGGAATGTACGACCGTTGCTTTCAAAACTTTTTTTCAGCATTTTCTGCATTTAGTATGGAGTCATACTAAAAATTAATAATTAATTAGCTTCAAAGACACCATATAAAGGTCACACCATGCATCCATATCATGTATCAGATCTCCTATGGTAACTACTCTCTTATCTGAGCTATTTTCACATGCAGATTGGTTTATTTAGATGATCAGCTATTCTGCTTTACTATATGTATTTTTTCTATTATCTATATTTATGTGTGTAATTCATCATAATTTATGACAACCAGTATTGTAATTTGTGTTTATGACCATTAATGTTGTGTCTGTGGCTAAAATAAGGGCAGCATGCGCCGCTGGCCAGATGCCCCATTTCGAATTGAGAGTCAACGCTGTCATTTTGTCATATATTTAGGTTAACCAACATTTAATGTGATGAGTATAGACACACAGCAGCTTGGAAAAAAATGTAAAACGCCCACCCATACACACTCAAGTGTTGCTACAATTCTCCCCAAAGACACTTTTTAAAGGTGGATGTTCAACCGTTTGCTTCAATGAGATGAAGCAGACTGCCTCCACTGCTGAATGTGATACAACAGCTGTGCTTGCAGTGAATTGCTCAGACATTCACAATTGCCAGTGACACAAACATGGTCATATATACACATAGTACACTGAGACATTCACGATAAACGGCTTTTCATGTCCTGTTAACTTTGGCCATCTTCCTCTTCACATATACAAGCACATGCACACACACACACACATGCACACATGTATGCACACACGCGCACACACGCACACTTAAATGATAATAAAACTAATAAAAAAAGCAGCATACTAAGGATGGACTCACACAGACACAGACACACACACACACACACACACACACACACACACACACACACACTGACCTCTGCTTGCTACTGCAAGACTGCCACTGATCTTCAAATAGAGCCAAGCATCAATCAGTTCGTGACTGCCTTTTAGTGTCATTTTTCTTCCTTCCTTTGGCTTTTTGTCCTCATCCCCTCAACCTTTTCTCTGCTCCTTGAGTATTCTTACAGGCGTCTGCTCTTTCTAGCTGAGCCCGCAGAGCATAGGTCATATTTAGTTTATCTCTCAGCTCTCCTTGCAAATCAGCACTGTAAAATATCCCAAAGAGATAGAGCGGGATAATGTATGTAAATCCAAATTGTTGTATCTCAGGCACTTATTTATTCCACTTTTTTATGGAAATCTTTTTGATTTTCTTTTCTCTCTCATCTCAACCCTCCCCCGTCCTGCCTCAAAGTCTCTATGCATCATAAACTTGAACGAAACACACATTTCCCATCCCTGGACTGTAATCCATGTTAGAATATTTCCAGTACAGACAAACATTTTTGAATTGTCTCATAAATAACTTCACTGTAACTCTAGCTAGATTGTTACTGAACACATTTGTTCATTAGTGAGATTTAATGAACATTTTAATGATTTAGCTAGCAATTAAAGCATGATCTAATTATGTACGTTGTCTTTAAAATCCAAAGTTTCAATTAGCTATTACTCATAAATGATAATTCCTTATGACTTATTTTTGACATTCTTCACACCATCATGTTTTTCTTGTAGCATCCCCTTGTTTTATAAAGAAAACCTTAAAATAAAATATGAATAGTATACTTAAAGCAACATTTCAGCTACTTAAAGCAACATATCAGCTACTAAATTTGGAGTTTGTTTTTTTTTTAATTTGAGTTCTTGTTTTTTCCAACAACTTAATAATGCTCACATTCAGAGCCCAATGAAGTGTGACTGTGTTTATTTTTAGCTTTATGGCAAATGAATTAAACTTCTCAGTGGAAGACCATTAGACATTTCCTGGCAGCAGCAGCCTGCCAGCCAGCCAGCTTGCTGCTTTGGGAACGTCAGCACACTGAACACTCACCCCGCAGAGCACATAATCGTGTTTACTTGGTTGAGGTCCCAAAATAAGTGTTATCTTAATTAATAAACAAATTACAAAATAATATAAAAAATCATCAGCAAAGAAGTTCATCAATTACCAGGATTAGCTGGGCAAGAAGCATGTAATCAACACAGAGACATTTATAGGGCAATGATTATGCCACCTTACCCATAAGCCTTTATTGTGATGAAATTTGGAGCAATAAAGCACCTTCTTATTTTCCCGTACAAATCCTCTTCTACCCCTCAAAATCAAAAGGTGAAGCATTTAGCAGTCCACTTCTAATGGATAAAGCTGTGTGACGAATGAATTGCCCTACACATATCCATTGGTGCGGTAAAGAGTGTGGGAAGTCAAGAAAACAGAGTGAGAGGAAATGAGAGGCACACTGTGAGAGTTAGAAGATCAAGCTATTGAATGCAGTAATATACTTGTAATGATTCAAAGATGTTTTCTATAATCGTGTTTTTTTCTTTATGAACCATTCTGGATACTAGGGATATTTATGACATATTGTCATATCCTGCTGGGAACATATTAACTGTTCCTCCTCCACATTTTTTTGTTTTGCCCAAGCTGAACACAAGCAGTTAATTATGTACATTGGAGTGAAGTGCGGGCTGAAACCCACATTGTCTCATATGGCATACTGAGTCCTACTTTATGTCTCGCCCAACACTATTTCTAGTAATCTGCTGATAGAACCTATGGATTATGAACAGTAGCACATCCTAAGTAGGTTTCTGGCTCTCTTACCTGAGAATTTGAAACAGACCCTTCTCATCTTACTCTAGGAGAGAGGGGGGATACATTGATAGGATGCACAGTCAAAGGAAATCTCCATGTTTCTCCTTTGATATGTATATTTCCAACCACTTTCTAAATCGGATATTTATCCCTCCCCTCACCAAATGCCACTCTCTTTTCCCCGCTCTAGTCCTTTTTTTTATATTGAGGATCAGTTTGTGTTTTTACATCATTCTTCTGCATGTGAGAAGACGTATCTAATATTGCATTGATATGCTGTAGACTGGTATTTTTCTCTCTACTTTTGGTGATGCTTGCTTTCTATTTCTTCCATTTATATGTACATAAAAAAGGATACGAGGCAATTCATTGCCAGGTTATTTCAAATATACACCGCAGCCCCTTTCATACTCAATGATGCCTTTATTGGTATTTTCTCTCCTTTGAATGCAGTCTTTTATAATACTTGCCACATCCAGGAGCGGATAACATAAGCAGAGTAAAACTTTTCATGTCTTGTTGACTAGATGTCAGCAGGTCAATTACAAACCATCCTGTATTTAATATGCTCAGTATTGTTCTCTCAATTACCTGCGGTTAATATTTCTATGCCGGCTGAGGTTGATTAACTATGGTGTCCGCCTGTCATCCATCACCGCCTCCTGGAAAGCCTAAGGTTGCCACAGAGTGATGTCCAAATCTTCTTTGAAACTTGTTGTAGATGTCAGCAAAACATTTTAGTGGGTGCATATGTTTTTTTCTTTTTATCACACAAATGCTTTTAATCAACTGGTTTATATTTCGAACCATTCACACCAACTGATGATTTTATCAGTATGTTAATCTAGACCCATGTGTCGTCAAAAAAAAAGTGTGAAACATGTAGTATTTGGTAAACGGTGCATTTTTAATAAAACTTTGAATTTTCACCGTGACATGACCCTGCATTTATATGGACTTTCAGCGTTTGTTGAATATTAAATATTCAGTGTCTTTCATACTGTGCAACTAATGTTTATACCAATTCCATGTATTCAAAGAAATTAATATTCAAAGGTTAAGATATCTCTTCATAAACTGTAATGAGCATTTCTGCTCGATTGTTACCAAAGGTGTTCAAATCCTGGGACTGCACTGGGGACTACATTCAGATAATTTATGACTCCTATAGTCTCCCTCAGCAGGGATTAATTTTGAATAATTTATGCTCTTATGCGCACATAGAGCTGAAACATTTTAGTAGGTGTCAGGCGCTCACTCACAGACGAGGCTAATGTGCGGACTAGCAGGGGAACTGATGGCAGTCTCTTGTTATTTAAAGTCTTGCTTTTTATACTTCCCTCATTCCCCGAGGGAACAGAGGGCCAAAAGATGCAAAAATATGTCTCTTTAAATAAAAATATACAATTGAGGGGGTGGTTGGGGTGATACAGAAATCCGCAATGAAAATGAAAGGAATGAGAAAAGTTCTGTATGCACTTTGACTGGCTTGTTATATCAGAGTATACTTTTTCCTGGGTCATTTGGAAGCGACTGTCCTGTTGTATAGGATGGCTTTGACATGTCACTGACAACAGTGGGTGAATGACTCACAATTATTGTGCAAAAGGAGAAAGAGGAGTGCCTTATTTGTGGAGTGCATGTCAGGAATGAAATCTTTAATCATGTTCTGTTTTTGCACAAATGAAAATGGATGGGCATTGTGAACCTTTAAAATTAAGGTTGCTCCAGGTTAATAGTAGCTTATATTTTGTGCAATTTGTATAGTTAGTCATTTCTAATATCATTAGGGAAATTAGGTTTGAGGTGATTTATTTGTTTATTCATTTAATACATCATTTAAACCCATTCCGAATCTTAAGCATGTAAGGCAGAAGACGAATAGCTAACACACTCTGTCCTTATACACAGGAAGCTACATAAATCAGGTAATAAACTTACAACATGTTTTGCATAGCGCTAATTACTTGTGTTTTTAATTTGTCCAGTTCAGCCTGGGTTCTGTTGCCATGTGTCACATCTCATTGCTCTCTAGTGAGTAATGAATGATGTGATTCAGCCTAATTCATGTTATGGATATTCCCTTGCTTTGTTCTCTTCATGTGTACTAATTAAATATCCTGCACTGGAATAAGGTTGCTTAAAATATGCCAAAATTGATGTAAATTATTATTGGGCTGATTTTCAGCGTGCTTTTTGTAGATAAGGTCAATGCAAACACAATGTAGTTTTAATTTACCACATGCAGGCTGTATCTGTCATCAGACTGTACTTTTACACGCACATATATACACACATACACACACACACACGCACACGCATACACACACACACACACGTGCGCACACAGTGTTCGTTCTGCAAGCCTTATAACTCAAGCCAAGCTCTGTAATTGTGTTGGCAGCAGTATTGTCCTTGCCATAGGATCACTGCTACTATTGCACAGAAAGGTCCCCTTTCTCCCTGCTCAACAATGTCTAATAAATCCTGGGGTGGGGAACATTGATGCTGGGCACTGACTGTGACACAAAAGAGGGGAATTTGGGAAGAGGCTTCATAGGATAATGAACAGTATTTTAACTCGGCAGTTTAACCTCAGAGCCTGTCAGAACTGACCTTTCGCCAACCTCGGCAAGAGTCTGATTTCTCCTGTTACTGTTTTTCTTTTCTCCCTCCTCCTTCACTCCCTTCTCACTCTCTCCTCCTGCCCCTTCCTTAGCGTTCCTGTCTCTTTTATTCTTCTGCTGACAGAGAGTACACTGGTGTAAAAGAGATGGAGAGAGAGGGAGTGTGTATGTGTGTGGGGGGTAGGGGAATGGGATGTGTAAGAAGTGTCAGTCCAAGACATTTACATGAAAAGCAGTTAGTAGTTGAAAGGAGAGCTGTTTCACAATCTGCCTGTACATTTTCTTTTTTTCTTACCCTTTCTCTCTGGCTAAGTCTCTCTCCATCTCTTTTATTGCCATGGTCCATGCCTAGCGAATTGATGTGAGAGAAGGGGCGACCCCCACATGTCTACAGCAGGCTGGGAGGTGTAATTGTCTCTCATTGAGGCCTACATGACCCTCATCCAGTGTGACCTTTACACAACCTTTTGCTTCACCTGAAGTTGACCTTGAAGGAATATGGCTCTCCACATTTATATGTCTACTATCATTAGTGCCTTCCAACTTGTTTTCCTCCTTCATTTTCCCACTTGCCCCTTGTAGCTTCTTTTTATGCATCCCTTTTCTCTTTTTTCCCTCCCTGCCATTCTGTGTTACCCAGCAGAAGGTGGTACGTGTAAATCAAGCCAGGCCATTTTCTATAGCGCGGCTCTGATTAGTGCTGACGATGTTCCCAAAGAGGTAAAAGGGGAAAACTCAGAGGCCACTGCAGCTGCTCTCCCCTATTCACCATTTGGGGATTTATGTGTCTCTGTCTCTCTTCTCTCTTTCACCCCCACTCCTGTTCTCCTTCCTACCACATTTTCAACATTATCAATATCGATCAGGCAGTGCACTTAGAACCTGTCTTTAACAATTGGCTCCTGTGGTTGATATAGGCATTAATGGTGAGTGCTTGCAGATAGAGACGGAGAGTTAGAGTGATTTAAAACAGTTTGAAAGATTCATGTAATTCCACATGAATAACCCACAGATGTCGTGGAAGGTGACTGCTCTCTCACACAGACATCATCATCATGGTAATAGTTACCCAAGTACACCCGCATTCACATCATCATACCATCTTATCTTTGGCTAAATGTTTGCTTTTTATGGCTATTTCATAGGGATATAAGATGAGGTCATAGTTGTGATGCTCTAGTTTATGTTTCTAGACCTGACCTAAAGTCCTGACCCTCTGTTTGATTTATGATCGATGCAGTGTGCCAACGGTTGATGGGTTCCAATCCATTTAATTCAATCACTTAATGAACTTTATGGTGGTCTGAAAAGATCTAGCTTCATCTTTAAATATTTAATCAGCTTTATTAATCTTAATCTTTATTTTTGATTGGGGAAGTTTAGCTTGAAATGTACAGAGTATATATGTATATATATATATATATATATATATATATATATATATATATATATATGTGTGTGTGTGTGTGTGTGTGTGTGTGTGTGTGTATAATACTTTATCCAAAATAAAATAAAGCAAGACTGATTGAAGAATAATAGATTTTAATTTTCACATGAACGAGTAAGAATTAGTCGTTTCTCCTCTGTTGATGTTGTTCTTCTGCAGCAACCCCCCTTCCCTGGAACATAAATAATTATGCAGGGGTGACTAATTCGAAGACACTGCATACTTAGTACACCAATTCCCTTTTTTTCTCTCTGCTCTAGGGTTCGGAAGGAATAACACATAACCACAAAACAAAGGCAACATCAAGCTCATAAAATTAACATAGCAAATGACCTGGAGAGGAGGCTCGATAAATATTCCGATCTTATCACCTCAAAGTACTGCAAGACGTCTAGAGAGCAGCCAATGAAAATACCCTCGTTAATCTTCCATACCCTTGGATAAGTTTTTTTTTGTTTTTTTTTGTTTTTTTTACAGGAAACCATCTTTCTAGCTACTCTACAGGGGTCGGGACAAGGGCGCCTTCTGCCGAAGTTGATAGATATTTTTTGGGTGATCTCCGACTTTTGTTCAGAATGCTACATACTGACCTTGGATTCCAACTCAATTTACTTTTCCCTTTCTCTTTGTATACCCTCCCATGTTGTGATGGAGAAAGTAAAGTGTGAGAGACACCGTTTTAAAAACTTTGATTCTGTATTGAGCCAGACCTACAAAGAAGTGTCTGAGGGTAAAGAGTCTGCGTTTATACAATCCTGGATAGAGGCACTTGCATTCATAGATCGTGTCACATTCCCAACACTCTCTACTTTTACCCTCTTTACTCCTAAAGCTGTTTATACAAGGCAGCGATGCTAAGCTTTGTACAAATTCCAGTGTTGTCTTCTTCACATGATGTTGGAGGAAAACAGTCGTTTTATACAGATGAAGAGGGGATCAATCAGCCTTACCACCTTCACCTGCCACACATGTCATTTGTCTTTTGGCCTGTCATTCTCACTCGCAGCAGATAGATAAAATGCATAATCCCCCTCATTTGATTTCAGCGATGTTTTTTCATGCTAGCATTCAGATGAAAGAGGCAGTTCTCTGTGTCTTGACAGTACACATTGCACCCTGAATAAACTCTATCTGCTCTTTATATCACTATTTGAATACCGTAGTATTCAGTCTTTCCTTCTCCAAAGAGGTTATTTAAATGTTATTTGTTATTTCTAGCAAACTGATTTCTCTTGTGAATAATATTAAAATTAATTAAATGACATGCATGATTTATTTGATTGGGTAAAACATCAGCCAAGTAAATAACCATAATATTTTGATGCAGATCTGAATTAGTGTAATGGTCCAATATTTTTTTTTATTTTTGCTTTATATTCCAGAATATACTGCACAAACCGTTGAAAAAGCTATACTTTTAGCTATAACACTTATTAATTTGTAGGACTTTGTGCAGAGCCCGATAAAATGTTTATTTAAAAGTTGGCTCTTGGCCTTGGCAGAGGTCTGCACTCTGTGAGTGCACTTTCAGTTGAATGTTTATTTTACAGTATTACTGAATTCCTTTCCAATAGGCTTATACAAGAATTTTGGCATTCTCTCCATTTACTTTTGGAAAAATATTTCACAAGTATAACAATTAAAACAAATAATCTGTTTTAAAAAAACTTAAGGCTACTTAGTTTGCCAAAAAGCACCCCCAAGTCATTTAACGCATGGCTACCATCGGTATATATATTTGCCAAATTAGCAACACATTTTTACAAACAATGTAATAACAAATAAATTAGACTGTTCTAGGGGTTAGTGGCTGGCAGCAGTCCAAAATACAAAAAATTTGAGCATTTCAATGAAACCTTTGCTATTATTTTTATTTGCTGTTCTTATAAGAAAATCTAAACATTTCATCCCTAACAATATCCAATATTGGAATAAGATGGAGGATGTGGTTGGAAAAAAAATCAAACAAAAAATAAACCACAAAAAACTTTGTAATCTAATATTTGACCGGATTGTTCCTTTATTTCGATCTCTTCGGTCAGAGTCATTGCTCCACTCAAAACCCAAAGGCTTTAGACTAACTAAAATTGGCCTCCTCTGAGAATATCCTTATCCATGGCATCCTGCAGCAAGGACAAAATCAACATGGGGAAAATTCAGTGGTACCGCGTCCTCTATCAAAGAACAGGAGCATCCATTGCTCTACATTACTATTTTTTCAAGTACTCTAGAGCACCTTTCACAGTATACAAATGTAGTTTTCATTGTTCTTGATCTCTCTTTCTTGAATTCGTATCCAATGCCTTAGTGTATCCAATGCCTCAGTGTTTGTGTCTGTATATAACCAATTTAACTAAATCTTTCTGTAATTACAACATGTGAAGTCACACCATGTGAGGGCTTGGGAGGAGAAAAAAATCTACCAAAGTCAATGCTATGCATCACAACTACTGAGGCTGGTCATTAACAAATCAGTAGAAGCAGAACAGGTCACTTCTTGGACAAAGTGTTATGAATTTTGGAGGTAAGACCCAAACGCAGACACAGGAGTCTGCACCAAAATGGACAGGTTTTCAAACAAGTATACTTTGACAAGGTGAACAGGTACACCCAGACCAGGTAGGGGGACACAGGGCAGATACAGGCAGACCGAGTAGGGGTACGCAGTGCAGGAGCAGGCAGTCCGGGTAGAAGGAACACTCGGGAGGAACGGGCAGCTAGGTGGAAGGCACTAGCATTACCCAACGTTGGAGAGGCCCTGTCAGGCACAGGCAGCCAGGCGAAAGGCGCTGGCATACACCGATGTGGGAGAGGCACAGTTGGGGAAAGTGCTAGCATGCACCGACACGAGAGAGGCTGGTCAGGTCAGGGGCGGCCAAGCAACAGGTACGGGAACGGGAAGCCAGGTAGGGGACAGGCGGCTAGGCGGAACTTACTAGCATACAATGATGATGGAAGTGGCAGCCTGACGAGGTGCGCAGGTTTACACTGATGAAGGGAGTGGTGGCTAGGCGGGGTGCGCAGGCTTGCACTGCCAGGGGAAGTTGCGGCCTTGACTGAGCCCAACCCTGACACTAACCCCTTTTACTGCTGTTCAATTGCTGAATGACAACAACAAAACCGAAACTGGTATGGTCTCTAGAAAGCAAACAATACAGGAGATTAAAAGTGTGTGTACGTGTGTGTCTTAAGGTCATAGCCACAGGCCTTGGTGATAGTGCTGAAAAGAGGAAGAGAGGTTAGTAAAAAGATAATTTTTCGTGTGTGAGCATATGGGTTCCCTCCACCTTTTTGTCTCTATTATTGGTGGAAGAGGGAGAGAGAGAGAAGTATTGAGGTATAAAATGAGAATTTGAGGAGAGTCGCTGCATTTTCAGCCACTGAAAAAGTTCCAAGATACAGTATGTGCACATGCATGCACATTTTGTCTTTCCTGTTTGCATCAAGAAGATATGATTTGGACTGACACGGGCTCTTGACTTCCTTACAGTGTTGAGCAGGCTGACCTTGTCTCAGTCTGACTCAGTATAACCTCTTGTCCTGCAAGGCCCCTCAAAGACAATGCCTGAATAAGAGAGAGAATGTCTAGAACAGTGTTTTTGTGCACACATACACTTTAGTCTTGAACGGCTGCAACACAGTCTCATTAAAAAAAAGAAAACCTGGTGGCTTCAGGAGGGTATTAGGTTTTATTCAGTATGCACAGAGCATAATTCTACAGTACCCAGAGAGAGTAGATTGAATGTTATGTAAATGAGCTGAGCAGCAGTGATGTCTTAACTTCTACGGTTGGTAATGTTTTAATCATCGAGCTTGAAATTGAAACTCTAACCGGCAGGGGTTGCTGTACACCTAAAACCGCCTATTACAAACATTCAATATCTTTCTCCGTTCATCGTGGTTTAGCGCAAAAATATCCGGCAAATAATTTGACTTCTGTGGTTGGAATGTTTCATTACTCTTATTTAGCTTATTCATAATAGCTGAAATTGAAATATCTCTGATTACTATAAACCCCTTGCAAGGAATGTTGTTGTTATTTTTATTGAATAACTTCATTTTGGAAGAGCTGCCACAAATCAAACCAGTCAGCCAAACTGCCAGACTTTGATTTTCTGTTTTATTGAGTGCAGGTCTCCAAAAATAGAAAATGAATGTCTCATTATAATGGACTTGTGAAGAGCATGAAGCACTGCAACTCACTGATTTGAAAAATGGAGAAAGTACGCATTATGTCAATGGCGTGTACCGGTACTCTAGAAGCTGCTCTGCAAGTTTAGGTTCTGGACCCACAGAGTTAATCATAAAAAAATATATATTATTGTTTGTTACCTCTGATCATATGTGAACAATATATTTACTGCAAACTACTTTCTGCTACTTTATATGAGCACAGAACTGCGACACATTATGTAATTGAATAAGAAATCAACAAACATGGAAGACCTGCCAGACATTGGTTGTACAATGTATTACAGTTGATGGATGATGACAATGGCAGTGATCAGCCATAGCTCTTTTTGCCATGCTTGTTACACGAACAACCACATACATGTTAACTGCACAGCTTTGCACAAAGAGCATGGTAAAACACACACACACACACACACACACACACACACACACACACACACACACACACTCAAGCACAAAGCTGGTAACCACACAATTTTATACATTACCACAACCGGTCAGTGACTTATCAGCCTGTTACTCACTGACACACATACACTATAGTGTTTATTTTTTTTGAACACACACTATGGTTGAACAAAACCATATAAATTTATGCCATTGTAAATGCATTTTATTGTCTGGGTAGATTTTATCTGTGGGCGGTTAGGGTTAATGTGTTTGGTCTATATCTATATTGTTTTTCTGTAGATTTCCTGATAGTGGGTTTCAACAAACTGTTTAAGGAAAACTCAAAGGCTCAGGGACAATATTTTATTGAAATAAAGTAAAGCGAGCTGTGGGTTTTCAGCCTCAGAAATAACGGGCAGACCTTTATTTTGAGACTACAGGACAACGGATGATGAACTGTTGACTTAACTAAAAGTGTCAACTCTGGTTTAGCAAATCACATCTCTGAAGACCACTCTTGGATGCCACAATATCTACGTGCATTTGGAAAAACCATCATGTGTAGAATTGATTGAGTAGCAGGCCTCATACTAAAGCACATGTTAAAGTCTATAGATTTTTGATTTAGAATACAATGGAAATCATAAATGTAACATAGGAACTTATGTGTTAGGCACCAACATCATAGTTTATAATGTGTTTCAATTGCATAAAAACATGAATAATACTTAAAGGATTTCAGATTGTTAGGTGAAACATCAAAGTTGATGCCATCATTGTGAGACAGAACAGTTTGTTTGATGTCTCGGTGTCTGCAGTCTATGAGTCCCAGTAAGAAATTTATCGTGACTGATCAAAAAGGGTGATGTGGGTTTTCTTTTGAATTTATTGCTGCTCCAATATTTAATTGACATCCAACACAAGACACCTCTGACATGACTCAGTTTCCAGTTGCGTTGTACTCTGTGTTGTTACTGTCTATCTACATAAATATATTGTCTTTACTTTTATCTGAAACTTAAGTGCAATTATCTGCACAAGTTCAATCATTTAGATATATGATGTAGATGAAAATTATTTCTGCTTTTCTAAGTACAAAACTCTGTACATTTATGTGCTAACTGTTTTGGCACAAAAGAAGTACCCCCACTTACCGAGAAATCTCTTTGCTCATTTACAGACACTAAAGAAATCTTTACTTGCTTTTTGTCTTGGCGCATAACCAAATCACATAAAGCTTCAATCATGTGCATAGCTCATCAACCCAAAGAAAAAAAAGGCTCCCAACGATCTTATAGCCATCACAAAAAACATTTGTGAAGGACTCTTACTGAATCCTCCTATCCATTCACTTTGGGCCGTCAACAGGTGGACAATATGCAAGCAAAGTTCTGTGGTTCTCAGTCATCCAGGTCATGGTGAATTCTTGTTGAAATCTTCTTGTCTTGGCAACTGGACTTGAATTTTTTCACTTGAAGATGATTCACCCCTCATCCAAGAGGCTTCTTCAGTTCAAATAACCTATGTGGCTTTCCGAATATAGCTGCCAAGTTTTTGGGCGGGTCTAGATTATGGTGGCATGCTGTGTAAGCGGAAGACTTAATCTGCAGAAACTAGGTGTAAGGGAGGGTTGATATGCTAATGGTGGTGTCGTTTGTTGGGACAAAATAGCAATTTACTGGGATTATCTGGATTGGAACATAAAAAGGTAAAGCTAAACAAAAGAGTGAAACTTGTTGGATCACATGAATTTAGACTTGAATTTCATTGTGAGACAGGGATGGATAGGATCAGCAATGAGTCTATCAGAGGAACAACATGTTAGATGTTTTGGAAAGAAGGTCAGAGAAGCCAGACTGAGATGGTTCAGTCATGTACAGAGGAGGGATAGTGAATATATTGGTAGATGGATGCTGGAATTGGAGCTACCAGGCAGGAGGTCTAGAGGAGGACCAAAGAGAAGATTTTTGGACCTAGTGAGAGAGGACAGTTGGTAGATGGTGTGGGAGAGGAGGATACAGAGAATAGGGTTAGATTGAAAAGGTTAATTTGCTGTGGCAACGCCTGAAGGGAAGAGCTGAAAGGAGAAGAAGAGATTCTCTGGTGGGAGCTAACTTAAACTTTTGTCCTGCATAATTTCTTTTTGTGTCTTTGCTGTCAGACAGTAGAGAAAACAGCAAGTGAAACTTGGATTTTTAAGGTCATGAACTGACTGAATCAGGTGTGGAAGAGAAAGTGTTACATTGCTTTTCAACCTGGGGGCTTTATTGTGGTGTCTGTGCACAGAAGGCTGGGAGTATTTTTGCTAGAAATAACCACATCTTGTGCAGTCTGGCTCTTGCTTGCATGACTCAGGTCGGAGTGTCGATAATATTGTGGACATTCGATGGGATAAATGTATATCTTTTTGAATGTCTTTAAAACTAAACCATCAATTCATGTTCGGCTAATGATGTGTCTATAAACTAAAGAGAAAAGTTAATGACAGGATTCAAGTTAATATAATGAACTGCTATACAGCCATGCTGTAAACCATTATTTGTACCAGCTACTTTCAAATTCAAGGGTATTTCTTTTAAATCTTGCCCAATATCTTTATTTTTAACTTTATATTTGTCCGCAAGTGAAATTATTGTTTTTATTTTAACAGCTAAGGTGGTCAAGTTTACAACAAGATGCATTGTTGTAGACACAAAATAAACTTCTTGTTCTTCTTCTCCTTTCGGCTTTTCCCTTCAGGGGTCACCACAGCGAATCAAACTTCTCCATCTAACCTTATTCTCTTTATCCTCCTCTCTCACACCATCTACCTTCATATCTTCTCTCACTATGTCCATAAATCTTCTCTTTTGTCTACCTCGAGACCTCCTGCCTGGCAGCTCCAATTCCAGCATCCTTCTAGACACAAAATAAACTAAATTCATGAAATAGTTTTGTCGTGGTGAAAGAGAAATTAGGAAAAAATGGGGGTAACAAATGGTATTTTCCCTGATGAACACATGTACAAATTTTTCCTTATGACCTTCCTATATAACTAAGTGCACCACAATTAGATATGCCTACAGGTAACAACAACTGTCTGGTTTTGTGTGTTTGTAATATCATATTAAGTGTTTTTATAATTTGTTTTGTTACATTGCTAATAATTAGTTAAAAAGCAAGATTATAGTAAAAAATGCATGATCTTGGTCTCATCAAGAGGTATATGAATTGGATTTTATTATGTTATTCGAGTAAAAGAGGAGTTTCTGGATGAAAAACTGAGATACAAGTTAGTTGATGTGTGATGTATATATCTTGACAAGTTGTATTATTTATTAATCATGAATTATTATTACGTACATATCTGTGTATGTATCAATATGTCTGAACTCAGATATTGCCAACAGTAACAAAAGGCAGGATGTACTTTTGAACAGGAGGAATGGTATTTGGAGTAATGGGACACACTGCAGGTCTAACTTGCCTCCTGCTTGTAATAAATGATGCCTAGCAACTTAATGACAATTCAATAACCCCCGCGCCCCCCCTTCATGTGCAATCATTCTCTGTCAGAGAAATGTATATGCACATGTATTACCAAATAAGAAGCCTAGGCCCTATCAATACTGTCTGATTCCAAGATTTATGCCACAACTATGGAGACTGGTACACATTTGTGAAAAAAACACAGCCCAGCCTTTCATTCAACATCAAGATGTTCCGTTACAAAGAAAGGGATGGTTGCCTTTACACTAAACAATTTATTTCAAGGATGTTTTCGAGTTTGCTCTTGTCTTAAAACACAGTAAAAGTGTCCATGATGTTTTCATGATACACCTGTGAGGGCCCCCAAGATACTTCAGGAAGTCAGCTTGTCTCTTGAACTAAATGTTGTGAATGTCTCCCAATTTCTCACACCAGACACATTTGCCCTATATTTGTCTTTTTTCCACACATGTCTGCTTGTTGTTTACTTGCAAGAGAACCACATTGTTTGAGTTTTTCTGCATTATCCTCTATTTTATGTATATTTTCTCTTGCAGTCTTTTTTCCATTGCCGTTTTGTGTTTGCCCTGCGAGGATAATACTAAAGTCAATCACAACAAAAGATGTATGGGTCCCAACAGGGGTGAGAGCATTAGACCTTCAAACATGTGGGGCCAGTTAAATCAGGAGCAGATCTAAAAGTGCACTCACTCACTCACTCACTCATACACACACACACACACACACACACACACACACACACACACACACACACAAACCAACACTATTTTTGTTAAAGGTGGACCTCTAAGTGTAATTTGAATTTTTTTAGCAACCTCTGAATATTTCCATTATTGAGAAGAGTTTGAAGCATATATCTATCTACATAAATATTGGTTATTAAACAATTATGCCATGATATTAATCAAGAAATCAATCAATTCTGGCTTCACCAAAGGTTGATGTATTCTCATACTCCATATGATTGCCTCTAAATTACTAAATTTGTCCTTGTCTGTGCGCTGACAAATGCCCATATTTAGAATGTACCAAATATGCTTAAATAAACTGAAGTCCAGCATATATTTTCTTAAGATGGAGCTGACACATCGATGATTTTGTTGTCAATGTCCAAACATTTGAGTGGGAAAACATTTGAGACAGATCTTGAGGAGTGTGCACAATCTTGCAACATTGCAGGGAAACAAATAAAACAAAACAAAAAGCAACAAAATTGAAATCTCTCAGGCAGTGGCCAGAACATCTGGCACACATGAAAACAGCTGAAGATATCCTTGATTAAAATCGTACCTTTCCCTTTGAGCCGTGACCAAATGACACGTAATATCACACGTGTTAGAATAATAAAACTTAAGTCTCATTTGGGCATGCACAGCTGAAATTCCGCTCAGACTTTGCATAGGCTGTGATGTCTGTTAAGCTTTCAAGTTACACACTACCTCAGTGCTAAGCAAACCATGTTTTCTTCTCCCCTCTGTAACTAATTTGTTTGTGGACTTTTTCAATTCTCATAATTTCATCTTCAACTATCCTCTTAAACCTTGACCCTCTGAGTTATTGTCATGTCCTGTGGGCTGAAGTGCAGGCTGGGTGGCCAGGCCTGAGATGCAGGAAAGAGGAAAGGCTCTGCAGACTCTTTAGGATCTGTTTACACAAATGGGAAGCTTTTTTTGGTGGGAGATTAAAGTTAGTAACAGCAGTGAAGTGCTTTTCCCATCGTCTCTGGAATCCTCCTCCTGGTGACTCTTCTCCTGTCACTTTAACAAATGTTTGGTTTAGGAAATGGTAAACAATGTCTACATTTCAATTTCAGTTATCTTCTGATGGCTATGACTTGAAAGATTCCAACTAAAGACTTGGCATGGAGTTTCTGCTAACATGCCAAACCCGAAAAATTTGTCGTACAAATAACAATCACCAAAGCGTATTGTATCCTTGGGGGACTTGTGATAATGAATGTTATTTTTGTTGTTTTCCTTCATCATCCAAATATGGAATAAGACAGACTTCTGTTGTGCTCATACGGGAGTGTGAACATAAACCAAATAGCTGACTACCTGATTAAAAAGATGGCTTGTACAAATGAAGCCCTCTACCTATGACCCACTGTTTGTCTGTGTAAACCACTACACTGTAATCCCGTCAGTATGGAATTAATCCACTCACTGCTGTTTCAACCTTATGTTACATTCTGATTTGTATAACCTCTCACATAAGCCCTCTGTATCTGTGTTAGCTCAGCTCTTGCTTTTTACCATCAGCTCCACCAGCAAAAGAGACAGGCAGCAGGGAAAGAGCAAAGCAGGAAGGGAGGGTCAACATCATCTGTGATGAATGCCTTTCCACTGAAAAGCTGTACGGAATGTCCTTGACTTTAATCAAAAGTATTTGTTTTTTGGGGCGGCTTGTCTGTTGTCTCATGCGCTCATGTCCACTGATAGCTTGACATTAATAACACCATAAATCAGGACAAGTGATGCTGGGTATTTCAGTAATGTTTCAGAGTGGCTGCAGAGATGGCTATCATTGAGGAGGATGAGGAGAGCGAAGTGTCTTTTGGAATGCAGGAATATGTGAGGGTTAACTAGACCCTTGAGAATAGTGTGTGTGAGGCAGGGCTATGCTGGAGCCAAAAGAACCAAAGTAAGGCCATTTTTAATACGTACGAGAGAGACAAGAGCTACATGGCCATGTTTTGTCTCGAATGTTTTATATTCTGCAAAGTGGAGAAGAAAAAGAAACGTTGACACTTGACTGAACAATAGGAGTGGAACAATTGAAATGCAGCTTATTCACGGTACATGATCCTTTGCTTTCTCTGTATCCATCCAACAGTCAAATAGTAACATTTATACTTCGGCAGCATCAAAGACTTGAGCCAAACACAACTGATAAGCTGCTCTCCTTGGATATGTGAATGCCATGATTCTTTGTTGCACATCCTTCATCCTGCACTGTGATGGTCTCCTCACATAAACACACAAGTCTTCTCTTGGCCAGGATCTAAACAAATTGACATGATTGATTTGACAGAGGGTATGAGATAGCTGTTCATTGGCCAATATACTACGAGTACAAAGGCCTTGAAACCCTCACAGAGAAGGGATGGGCCAAGAAAATACTGCTGCCCATTTGTATGTTTGAATAAAGGGGGAAGGCTGAACAGCTGTTTGGTATTTCAAAGGGTCAGTTAGTGTAATTCTGTCTCAATTAGCTTGGATTTCAGGCAGTAAGATTGTCTGTTTCGGGTCATTGTGAACTCTCACTTACATTTAACTCTGTCTTGGAACTGAGGCAGGAAGGCTGCTGTTGACTCACTGTGATCAACTCGTAATCATAAGCTAGGATGAGGTAGACAGCATGGAAATACAGAAATTGATTTAGGTCAGATATGTTTGCTGTGAATAATTACGGAAAATCTTTTTTTTTTCTGAGTAAAAGTACATCCCTCCTACAAAAGATGTCGACATAATTCGTCTTTTTTATTTCTTTAATTGTAAGTACATATAGCGATTTGTAGAGGCACAGTAAACACTGTGTGTATTTTTCCTGTCAAAGTCAATGCAAACTAAAGAGCAGTACATAGATCACAATCACAAGAGCTGTTTGGTTGAATCTTACATCGCCAAGAGAAAGCTATCTAGACAGTGCTGCCAAAAGGAGTCTGCATTTCTAATCCCTAGATGCCTCATAGGCCCAACAAATCTTATCTATCTACGTGTTGTCAAAAAATGTCACTGCCATATCAAATAGAGAAGACTGGAATACCTGAAGGAGAGGTGCTGCAGGGAGAAGGAAAAAGAGAAAATGTACGACAATGCACATTTTCAGCGGTGCATATGCACACGTAACACACACAGACACTGATACAAATACGCCGGAGAGACATGGAGCGGTCGTCAGTTGATAAACAAATGACAGACAAATGACGAGTTTGAACACCTCCACCAGTTTTGATAGTAATCACCCTGTGAGATCGTGCCAAAGGCATCTCTCAGGGTAGGAGGGAGGAAGACAGAGAAGGGGGAGAGACAGGGATTGGGGGGCAGGGCCTGTGTGTCATTTTGCACAAACAAAACCTCTGCCAAACACAGGATCTGATTACTTTCACTGTCAACTAATCTAATCTAATCTGTCTACCAATCTGGGTTGCCGGGAGTGACATAGTTAAAGGAGAGATGATGGAGACGTGGAACGTTTAAGAGAAAGGGATTTCTTATATTTTTCACTAGACGATTTGTTAAAGCTTTGGCAGTATACAAGCATATTATTACACTTGTAGTTATTATTTTTTTTCATTTCTGTTTTGAATGGTGACATTTGAACAAATAAAGAAAACGTAATCCATCAATAAGCAGATTATCATGACCAAAAGAACAAGGTCACAGATCCAAGCGGCTGAAATTAGCTTTCTCCGCAGGGTGTCCGGGCTCTCCCTTAGAGATAGTGTGAGGAGCTCAGTCACCCGGCCGGGGCTCTGACTCCAGTCACTGTTCCTCCACGTGGAGAGGAGTCAGATGGGATGGCTCAGGCATCTGGTTAGGGTGTTTCCCGGACGCCTCCCCTGGTGAGGCGTTCTGGCCTTGTCCAAATGGGAGGAGGCCCAAGGAAAGACCCAGGACACGCTGGAGGGACTATGTCTCAAGGCTGGCCTGGGAACGCCTCGGGATCCCCTGGAAGACCTGGACCAAGCGGCCAGGGGGAAGAAAGTCTGGGCCTCTCTGCTTTAGCTGCTACCCAAGTGGACAATAGATAGATGGATGGCATGCTGTTTTTCATAACATTTGAATGCAGGATTGAACATGAGCAAACAAATAAATTTAAAGGGGGTGCATTTATTGAGATTTTTTTCCCTTTAAACATATCAAATTGTAGATTTATTTTATCAGGAAGCTCTTCATTAGAATTTGTTAATTATCTGTGTAATTATCAAAGTCAAAGTCAGCTTTATTGTCAATTTCATACAGAGGAATCAAGAAGATGGTTCTCACAATCCCACAGCGACATGAAATTAACAAAATAATAATCAATGTTATAATTTTTGATTTTATGCCAGATGTTAGCTTGACAGCTTGGCCCCTGAGTTTGGATTGGGTTCGACATAATGATGAAAATGATGATGATTTCATTGATGGTTTCCCTCTGTCATTTTCTTTTGCTCCCATTTGTCCACATGTACATGCCAAGTGACTGAATGTATTTGGATGTGAGTGTGTATGTGTAAAGGAGGCATGTTGCCCCCATATACAGCAGGTGTCATGTATCCAGCAGTGAAGCCAGTGGATAATTGGCATCATGGTGCGACTCTCAGCAGCCTGTGCTGACCCGAAAGCTGTAACAAAGTAAGACAGTGAGAGTGAGAGACAGGGTGAGAGAGATGGAGTGTTATTTAATGACAGAAAGTCTGAGTACATTCATAATACAGAAACCATGTTCTTTTTTTCTTTTTTATGGATCTGAGTGGGGCTAGGAATATATATATATATATATGTGTGTGTGTGTGTGTGTGTGTGAGTTCAAGGTATCTGTGTGAGTTACAGGCACATGTACCATTAGTTAGAGTGCATGGATACCTATGCTCATAGTGTATAGATACAGGTCTGACCATTAAAGTGGATAGCAACAACATGTGATCAATAGTCAGTGGAATAGAATAACTTCTTCTAATGATGCCACTGATAGTTGAATGTGCAATGCATTGTTGAACACTTGTGGGCCAGGCTGAGCTTTGCTCAGCAGTCCCTGTATTTTTGTATGTGCATGCGAGCATTTTGATCAGTGCAACCTTAGGGGGGCACAGCCCGGTGTCTCACTGAGCCAGCCTCAGAGGGACAGTGCCAGTGTCACTGTCACAGGCCAGTGTCTCCCTGAGCTGGTCCAAAGTCTAGATAAATGCAGACTGTTGTGTCAGGAAAGGCATCCTACATAAAACTTTTGCCAAAATTGATACGAATCGAACCTAAGAATCTCATTCCTCTTGGATCAGTAGAACCCTGGGTTAACAACAACCATCATTGGTGCCGATAACCTTCAGGGTACCAGTGGATATTAGGCTATTGTCGGTAAAAGGAGAGGAGGAAGGCGTGTTCAGAAGCAGAGAAAGAAGAGGAAAGGCAATTTTCTGGGACTGGGAATAGGGACTTTAAATATCGCGACTATGACAGGAAAAGGTAGAGAGTTGGTTGATGATGCAGAGAAGGAAGGTGGATATACTGTGTGTCCAGGAGACCAGGTGGAAAAGCAGTAAGGCTCGAAGCTTGGGAGGAGGTTTTAAATTGTACTACAATGGTACTGACAGGAAGAGAAATGGAGCAGGAGTTATCTTGAAGGAGGAGTTTGTGAGAAATGTTCTGGAGGTGAAAAGAATGTCAGATAGACTTATGAGTTTGAAACTAGAAATTGAAGGTGTGATGCTCAATATTGTAAGTGGCTATGCCCCACAGGTGGAATGTGAGTTAGAGGAAAAGGAGAAGTTCTGGAATGAGTTAAGTGTTGCAGAATATCCCCAGAGGTGAGAGAGTGGTAATTTGTGCAGGCAATAGATGGGATGAAGAAGTGATGGGCAGGTTTTTTTATCCAGGATAAGAAAAGAGAGGGACAGATTGTGGTAGACTTTGCAAAAAGGATGGAAATGGCTGGAGTGAACACCTTTTTTCCCCAGAAAAGACAGGAACATAGGATAACTTATAAGAGTGGAGGTAGAAGCATGCAGTTAGACTAAATCTTGTATAGATGAGGTAAGATCAATTACTGCAAAGTAGTGGTAGGTAAGAGTATAGCCAGACAACATGGGATTGTGGTTTGTAGGATGACTAACAAGGAAGATCAAGGAAGATCAGGAGGACAAAGGCAGAGCAGAGGGCAACGTGGTGGAAAGAAGAGGCAAGGGTAGAAGAGGTGAATATTGTAGACCACAAAGTAGCACAGATTTGTAAAAGTGAAGCAAGGAAGCTGCTGAAGAGGATGAAGAGTGGAGAGACAGTTGGTGATGATATACCTGTGGTATGGAAGTGTCTAGGAGAGGCAGCAGTAGAGTTTCAACCAGGAGAATAGGGTGGAATGGTGAGGCTACATGGAGTGGAGATGAAGAGGTTGGAGGATTTCTAAAACTCAGGGCCAACAATCCAGAGAAACAAAGAGAGTGGAAAAGAGGTAAAGAAACAGGTTCAAGCAGGCTGGAATGGGTGGAGAAAAGTGTCAGAGGTACTATGTGACAGAAGACTATCAGCCTGAATGAAAGGAAGGGTGTACAAAACAGTGGTGAGACCAGTGATACTGTATGGTCTAGAAACAGTAACAATTACAAAAAAACAGGGGGCAGAGCTAGAGGGTATCAAGATGAAGATACTGAGGTTCTTTCTGGGAGTGACGAGGATAGGTCCGATCAGGAATGAGTCCATCAGAGGAACAGCACATGTTAGATGTTTTGGAGAGAAGGTCAGAGAAGCCAGACTGAGATGGTTTGGTCATGTACAGAGGAGGAATAGTGAATATATTGGTAGACAGATGCTTTAATTGTAGCTGCCAGGCAGGAGATTTAGAGGAGGTGAAGGTGTAGAAGCGTAGAGAAGACCAAACAGAAGATTTATGGATGTAATGAGAGAAGATAAAGTTAGTTGGTGTGATAGAGGAGCATACAGAGAATAGGGTTAGATGGAGAAGTCAAAAGGAGAAGGAGATGCTAGCATTATGATCACTGCGATGCTGGCAGACTCTGTTTAATGTATGCTTTTACCTCTCCCTTAACTCAATCTAATTCCTCCCATTGCAATGGCCTCTTTATTCCAATTCGATTAGTGGACTAAAGCCATCAAGATTTCCTTGACAAAATGAATGCTTGTATTAATCCCAGCAATTTCCATTTAAAACATGAGGGTATCGACTCGATTAATAAGGGCTGATGCTGAATAATTACACAGCAAACACAGAAAGGGTTATAGGGAAAGCACAGCTGGGCCTGCCCCAAGCGGCCTCTGGGAAACCATAGAAGGAGGGGTCAAAGCAAAGCAATGGCAATGACTTAGGTGATGAATCTCTTAGCTGGCCCCTTATGCAATTAACAAGCAACACTTCTATTAATTTGGTTCCCCCAGAGTGGTGACTGGTCAGATGTCTCAGGGTCAAAGGTTAAAGGTTGAGTGCAGAGGTCAATTCAACAACAGCACAGAAAGATGGCAGATAGGAGATTGAGATCTAGATGCAAAGAGGGGAAGATGCAAAAGGGCTTGATTAATTCCTGCTTTATTGGGGAATAGTTGAGTTTTGTTCAATTTTCTAATATTTCCACATTGTGCAGTAGCATCTTTTATTTGTCCTGTAAATTGGTGGGTCCAAGAGCAATATGTCCATATGAAAGGATTCATTTGATTGGGAGGAATCAATAGTTTTCAAGCATTCAATTAAGCTTTAATCAATGGCAAGGTTGGACCAGAGAGGGAGGGAGAGAGAGAGAGAGGACAAATGTTGGCATTGTTCTTTGAGAAAAAGATTGCAAGTTAACATTTATTTATTCCCAGTATGTTAGGGACACGGATTTAGTCATAATCTAGTTGCTTTTTCCTGCAGCTCAGGGTGCTGGTTAACCAGATAATTACCTGCAAACCAGGCCCTTTGTGCGATGAGGTGCCTGTTTTATGAACAGCACACACAGTAATTTCCTTTTAATGATAGAGATGTTCATTTAAACCAACCCTGGTACTTTGACCCATCAATATTCATAACTCTACCATTGTATCATGATAAGGGTCATTGATAATATACCATTGTTCCTTTTAGCCATTTTTTGCTTTTCCTATAAACTTAATGCAACCTTACGGGGGCATTGGCCAGTGTCTCCCTGAGCCAGTCCCAAGTCCAGATAAATGCAAAAGGTTGCGTCAGAAAGGGCATCCAGCATAAAACTTTTGCCAAAACCAAACATGCTAATCAAACCCAATAATGCATGCCAGATCGGTTGAAGCCCGGTTTAACAATGACTGCCATTGGTGCAGATGACCCACAGGGTACATTTGGAAATTGGGCCACTGTGGGTCAAAGGAGGAGAGGAGGAAGGCCTGATCTGATGCAGGGAGAGACGAGGAAAGGCAAGAGTCTGGGACTGAAAGAAGGGACTTTGAATATCAGGACTATGACAGGAAAAGGTAGAGAGTTGGTTGACATGATGCAGAGAAGAAAGGTAAATAAAATGTGTGTCCAGGAGAGCAGTTGTAAAGGTTGTAAGGCTAGAAATGAATACTTTTTTTCCAGAAAAGACAGGAACATAGGGTAACTTATAAGAGTGGGGGTAGAAACATGCAGGTAACTACATCTTGTATAGATGAGGTAATCTGAAGGAGATCAATTACTGCAAAGTAGTGGTAGGTGAGAGTGTAGCCAGACAACATGGGATGGTGGCTTGTAGGATGGCTCTGGTAACAAGGAAGATCAGGAGGACAAAGGCAGAGCAGAGGGCAATGTGGTGGAAACTGAAAAAGGAGGAGTGTTGTATGGTTTTCAGGGAGGAGTTGAGAAAGGCTCTGGGTGGTCAGGGAGAGCTTCCAGATGACTGGCCAACCACAGCTAATGTGGTCAGGGAGACATGTAGGAGAGTACTTGGTGTATCATCTGAAAAGAAAGTAGATACTGTAAGGAGACTTGGTGGTGGAAAGGGGAAGTACTGGAGTATATACAGAGAAAGTGATTAGCAAAGAAGTGGGACATTGAGGGGACTGAATAGAACAGACAGAGAGATACAGCGTAAGGTAAAGATAGAGGTAGCAAAGGCAAAACAGGGCATATGATGACTTGTATGCATGGTTTGACAGTAAAGAGGGAGAGCATAATCTATACAGGTTGGCGAAACAGAGAGATAGAGATGGAAAACATGTACAGCAGCTCTGGGTAATTAAGGATAGAGAGGGAAATGTATTGGCAGATACTAGAAGAGTGATGGGAAGATGGAAAGAGGACTCTGAAGAGCTGATGAATGAGGAAAATGAAAGAGAGGCAAGGGTAGAAGAGGTGACTATTGTAGACCACAAAGTAGCACAGATTTGTAAAAGTGAAGAGTGGAAAGACACTTGATGATGATATACCTGTAGATGTATGGAAGTGTCTAGGAGCATTTGAGTTTCTGGCTAGATTATTCAACAGGCTCTTCGAGAGTGAGAAGATGCTTGAGGAATGGAGAAGTTTGATGGTGCCCATTTAAAGAATATCGTTGATGAGCCATACAATGAAGTTATGAGAAAGAGTAATGGAAAGTAGACAGAGAGCAGAAGTCAGCATTTGTGAGAAGCAGTATGGCTTCATGCAAATGCAAATGCATATTTGCCTTGAGAATGCTGTCAGAGACGTACAGAAAATATCAGAGGGAACTGCATTGCGCTTTTGTTGACCTAGAAAAGCATACAACAGAGTGCAATGAGGGGAACTCTGGAATCGTATGAAGAATACTGGAGTGGCAGAGAAGTATGTGTTAACTGGTGCAGGACATGTATGCTAGCTGTGAGACAGTGGTGAGGGGTGCTGTAGGTGTAACAGAGAAGTTCAAGGTGGAGGTGGGACTTAATCAGGGATCAGCTCTGAGCCCCTTCTTGCTTACAGTGGTGATAGACAGGCTGACAGATGAAGTTATACAGGAATCTTTATGGAGCATGCTGTTTGCAGATGACATTGTGATTTGAATTGAGAGCAGGAAACAAGTTGATGAAATTTTTGAGAGGTGGAGGTATGCTCTGGAAAGGAGAGGAATGATGGTTAGTCACAGCAAGACAGAGTATATGGTAGACAGATCCTGGAATTGGATCTGCCAGGCAGGAGGTCTAGAGGAAGACCTAAGACAAGATTTATGGACGTAGTGAGTGAGGATATAAAGTTAGTTGGTGTGAGAGAGCAGGATGCGGAGAATAGGGTTAGCTGGAGAAGGTTAATTTGCTATGGCAACCCCTGAAGGGAAAAGCCGAAAGGAGAATAATAATGAGAAGCTTTTCCTATAAACTCAATCGAATATTCTTGTTGAAATCTTCATGTCTTGGCAACTTCACTTGAACTTCTTAACTTGAAAAATTAATGTTTTCTAGCTAACCCTGCTTGTAAACTTTTCTTACTATTTTGACATCCGGATTATTATATTAACTTAATCTTAAAAATGATTGTTGTCCTAGAAATTTACAGTACCTTATGTTTTCAATTGTGATAAATAAATAATAGTTAAATAATATATAATAATAAAGCTAAATAAAGGAGGTTAGATTCTGTCAATAAAAATAAAATTGTTGGTTTTGATTTACCTAACTGAAATAGTGAGAGAAGAAAATTGTGGATCTATGGTGAATTGTTTTACAATTGCAGAATACATGCCCTGCATACCACCCAGCTAGTTTGTCAGTACTGCATATTTTGATTATCCCCCACTATTCAACTGCACAATTACCAGGGAAAAAATAGATTAGATGAAATTAAAAAAGTAATGGTTAAAATTAAATTTAAAAATAATGGAAAAATATGGGTGAATACCATCACAAAGAAACTAATAGTAGTTTTCCATTTTTTTTCCTCTCTCAGAAAGAATCTTCAGGAGGAAACCATCAAATGCTTCCCCTCTGTGCACTCCAGAAGGGAACTGTTTTCCCCTCTGGAGTGGGCAAGGCTGGAATATGATTTGCCTGTATGTTTTATCTTTGTTGGTTTGGTTTGTACAGGATACACTGTACATTTTAATTTTTTATTTTGAAATTGTCCCCCATAGTTTAAGCCAATATCAAATCACTGAGTGCTTTGTTTGTCATTCTGCCCACCCCGCCTTTCCACCCCTTTATATATTTTTTTTCTAATTTTGTCCAACAACTTTTTTTTTGGGTGGGGGGTTAACATTTAACAGACTTTATCGTTTATAACTCCATCATACTTGGCTATACAGGTTTGGGGTTAAAAAAATGGCCATAACTCAAAGTCAGAGCCCACAATTCATTAATAACTCTTAATTACAGACTTACTGACCTCACTCTGGATACTCTCATGCTAAGCAGAGAACACTTCAAAAGAGGTCATGCGGCCTCAAGGTTAATGCTGTTTCAAATAAAAGGAGAAGTTGTTAAAATTAACACTGTGCCAAAGCAGCTCTGTTTCCCTTTAGAATATAGAGCCTTGATCCTTTTATGTATTTGAGAGAAAGCATTCCCATATGTTTTCAAATATGGGGAAAATGCTCCAGGGATGGACTGTCATGACTACCTCCTGTATGGCTTCAAAATACCCCTTTGTTAAGTGGCAACGGAGGAGGAAATGAAGCCTGACACTATTTTGATTCTGAAAACACTATCCGGACTTGCCCTGCCCTCACGTTTATCATAGTTCTTATAAGTGTTGCAAGCATGGAAGGAAACCGGGATGTGACAGACAACAGTTCGTACTCAAGGTTCAGCTTAACTGCTTTCCTCCTGTTACGGCCCTCCCTGTACTCTATTCACTTTCTCAAATTCTTCATGCGTTGTTCGCTTGTTGGTTCTTACCAAGAAGTTCAATACATACTCACATTTTGTTTTTAACTATTAGTGTGGAAACATGTATATATCCATATTTCTTTGATCTGTGATTTTTCTACAACAAAGATATGACTTTACGTACTGTTGTGCCTTTATACATTCTGTTTCAATGGCAGGTTACGGTTCAGGTTACATTAATTTCACATGCATATGGATTTTCTTGTAGATAAGAGCCACTGTTGTCAATGATTAATTTTGCCTTTGGTTAGCAAAAATACTCCCTTACCCATTTTCTCAGTAATAAGCATTTTTTCTCAGTAAGTATAGCAACACAGTGAACGTAATCTAACTTAATTAAAAAGACAACATCTAATTGTGCTCTACTAATGTGTGGTTCACAGATGACTGCCATTGTTTTGTTTCAGGAGCACTTTTACCATCTGCCACTAAATGCGCTGGATTCCTTTCATAAGGATGTGAAGAGAGCAGGCAGCATGCATGTGACTGTGTATGCATTAGTTTTGAATCTATATGGTGAACATGGAAGTGGGGTCTGTCATGGTTTTAGACAGACATGACAGTAGTATTGATCTTGCAAACACTGAGTCTTTACTTGAGATGCATTGGGCAGTCAAGGAAGAACATAAGTAGTGTGCAGGGACCCAGATCAAGAAGCAAGAGGAACTGAAGAGCATAAGCTGTTTCGTAGCAGTGGTCACATGTTGGAATTTTTTATTTTATTTTATTTTATCTTGTTTTATTTTATTTTATTTCGGGGTTTACACCCAAATTTGGAGAAAAACCCTCTATTTTCCTCAGCGCTCTTGAAGGCCAAAAGGGTCTTTGCCTGGCTCAAGGGGCTTATGCAGATTCAGTGACCTTTTTCCCTGGGACCAAATTTTACACTTAAATCACCATTAAAGTGATGGTCTCCCTTGAGGGACCTGCCGACAAACCCAACCCCCAGCAGGGGTTAAAAGCCAGAGTGGTACTGTGCCTGGGCGGCATGCTAAATGATGTGGAACACATGTAAACTACAGAGTGGCTTGACAATGAGAATTAAACAGAAGACAGCCACAAAGGAAAGAATGAGCCTTGTTTTACACTCCTAGCTTAACAGAGAAATAAAGTGAGCTTAAGATTCATGTGATGAAGAGTAAGAAAGGGCTTTTTATGATAACTGGTGGCTGCACCATGCAAAAAAATCTCCTGGACAATGGACAATGGCCTGAAGCAAATGGTTTTCAATTATTATGTACTGTTGGACTTAAAACTGAACCTTAAATTGCTCAATAAAATGTATTAATATGATCGACAGAATGATTTTAGCCTTTGACATATCATCACTTGCCCTCATTCTTAGCTTTGAATTCTGCTCACACAAAAAGGCCCATGGAACCTCATGGGATTATTTTTACTATACTGATCCTGCAAGCTGAGAAGGACGAGAGGAAATGGGAAAACTGCAGTTCCAATCTTATTACATCCCTCAAACACAGGAAAATAATTGCACCCTTCACATCTCACACTGCATTTCTTGTAGTGGGACAGAAGGACAGACACAATTTCACTTCTTCTCTCTGTGGCTACAGGTTTGTTTGTCTTTAATTCTGTGCTGTGTGGAGGTAATGGAGACTAAGTGACAGCTGTCATTCTGCCATGACATCAACCAAGTTCAGATCAGTAGTGGCATGATGATTGTCAGGATCCGGTGTGTATGCATTTCTACATGTGTGGATGTGTGTGTTCTGCATGCTTATACACACAATGTGCATGGGTGAAAGAGAGAGAGAGAGAGGAGAAAGGGAGGAGGAGGGCAGAGGGCACATTGGATGTGAAAATAGTGGTTAAATACTGAAAGGGACTTCCTCCTCTTCAACACCCCCTAGGCCCAACAGCATGCCACTCTGAATATGTTTATTCAGTGAGAGACTCATTCTGACAGCAGGCCAAAACAAGACTCACATATCCACTGGTTGATGTGACGGAGGGCATTAGGAACTGGAATCGCAGTATTCAAGCTGAAAGGAGATGGAGTTTCAAGCGTTTCCTTCACACATTATGGGTTAAGATACTTTGCAGAACTTGATAGGGGCTGGTTGATCACAGGTTTGGACACAAAAGGGAAATACTTCAACAGTTACCAGCTGATTTTTATCTCAGCCTTTGTTTGTTTTGTTTTTTTATACAGGACAACACAATATTACTCTTCAAACTCGATTCGGATATTCCCCACTGTTTTATTGTACCTCTCAGCTCTCAGATTTTTGTATCCAACAGAAGAGAATGTAGAAATACAAGAAGATGGTACATCCAACTGAAATAGCTTAGTGGTTAGAAACAGAGAATGGAGAGCAACAGTGTTCGTCGTTTACGTGGATTTTGCTTACTGACACATCAGACCAGGCTGTGAGGTTGGTGCTCAGTTCAGCAGTCCCACTGGGAGTGGGTTACTGCGGTCAAAGTCTCGTGTTAGGCCACAGAAACAGAGCTTTGCTAAAATAAAGGTGGGAAAACAGTGTGGGTGGGGAGGGGAACATACATAGCAACATCTTCTGTCATCTTCTTTCTTCAGTTCACCCTGATTCCAACACCTTCCCTTAGTATCATGCTTGATCCTGGCTGGGCCTTCCAGGACAGTATGTCTCTCAAAGTGAGGGGTAGTGCAAGTGTGTGTGTGTGTGTGTGTGTGTGTGTGTGTGTGTGTGTGTGTGTGTGTGTGTGTGTGTGTGTGTGTGTGTGTGTGTGTGTGTGTGTGTGTGTGTGTGTGTGTGTGTGTGTGTGTGTGTGTATTCCCAAGCCATTGTGCATGACTCATCCTAATTGGGAAGGTCTCTGCCCAGCAGCAGATCCCTCTCCTGCTGCTTCAGCCTGTTTAAAGTGATGAACCCGGGATGAGATCAACAGTCAGACACCACAGCTTTTATTGCCTCTTTGAGTGACCTCACTCTGTCTTCCTCACCTTTGTGTATCTGTGAGTCTGTTTGTGCATCGCCAAGTGTGATTGTTGTGTGTGCATGTGTGACCCAAGATCACTCACCTTATGATGGTGTACAGAATACATGATGTGTGTGTGAGAATGAATTCTAAGAGCAGAACAGTTTATATTGAGGCTGTCTACTCTCTTTTTCCCCTCTCTTGCACACATACACACTTAAACACACGCTCACCCCTCTAAAACGATTATATGTCAGCAATCCCCACAATTTGGTTCCTGCTATAGCTGCTGTGAACTCATCGCACCCATCTGGGGAATTATGCAAGCTTTAATGCAGGTCTCACCTGCCAACACACAGCGTAAGGCCAGCAGTGGGACTGGCCATCATGTGATAAGTCTGCCCTGACCAGTTCAAAGCTGATTTGGCCAAAGGCTGATTGCTGGCAGCTAATCATTTTAGCAACCTAGCAGTAAGTTCAGAAAGGTGAATAGGAGAACGAGAGGAGTCAGATAGGAAAGACAGTGCAGGGAAAGTAACAAGGGAGACAAAAAGAGATTAATCGTTTTTTTTTAACCTCTTGGTTGTCTTTCTGCTGAACTTCTCATGAACTCAGAAGTTCAATTTATTTGATTTTCAGAACTTTAATACAGGTCAGTATTCGCACAGTGCCATTTTTGTTATCGATTTGGATGTCTGATATTTTGGAATGTTTTATGAATGATAATATTGAGGTTCAACAGATCAACCACTTTGTAATACTTATGTGTCATGCTAAATATTTATGTAGACGTCAAATCAAACAAAGTATTGTTGATGAGGATGAAAATATTCACCAATTAGAAATGGAAGCCATAACTTCACCTTTATCAGCTTGATAGGTTTTTTCTTTTATATAGTTGTCTTTTATTCAGCTGGTGCTAAGGCTGTAATAACAGCAAAAAAAAAAAAACTTTGTCACAGAAAACTCAAAATATGGTTCTACACAATGTTAGAGAGTTTGGTCACCTCTATGATCACCTGAATCGGATGCACATGTAAAGGTATCATGCCATAGAGGTGGACATTACCAGTTTTCTCTCAAGTCAGTCAGATATTGACATTGTTACCTAAATAAACCCCATATGCTAAATATATGATTTTATCGTATATTGTCAACTTCTGCTTAACATTTTTTTTTCTCATTGCCACTCATCATCTCCATTCATAAAAATAAGAGTACTTATCTGTTTGTCCTGGCCTCTCTTTGATTGAGACATCTTTATGTGCACAGCCTCCATGTGTAGATGTATGCAGCGGTTTTGGCAAAAGCCCACCATCTTCTTATCCCAGTGGGAAGCAGGCTCCAGCCATACCCAACGTGCACTTCACAGCCTTTGATAAGCACCTCAAATGGTATAAGCCAAAGGGCCAGAGAGAAAAAAGAGACAAAAACACACAGGGACTTTGTGTGTGTTAGAGGTTAAGATATTAAATGTCACTTTAGCGTAGCACATTAGGGTCCACTTGTGTTTGTGTGCTTTGGATTTAGTCGATTAAGAGTTTCTTTGTGTTAATGCCCCCCAAAAAATATCCTAAAGAACTTCAGTTCTGCCCCCCCTCATCTATCATACACTAGGCCTAGCTTATCTACGTTGATTTTTTTTTTTTTTTGTGTGTGTGTGTGTCCCCATCATCAGTCAACACTCGGTATGTCACAGCAGGCTATGATCTGAACGCCCCCTCAGTGCTTATCTCCACAAAATGTGAATCTGTTATTCTACTGTAATGGAAACCATGTTGGTAACATCTTAACATATTATATTCACTAAAACACACTGTGAAACTCTATCTTACCGCTGTGTCAAAGCTCTTTTATACTGCGGGAATGTGGGGGGGATGTGGTGAGACACATCGTTTTGCCCAAAGCACAAACTCTATGTGAATGCACACACAGACTACAAGGTTTCTTTTTTATTCTTTATTTATTTCTTTTTTTTAAGCGGACAATTCAAAAAAAAAAACAACCTGGAAACACAAGAGTATTGTGTGCTTTAATGTTTTGAAGCTTGTGTCTGTCTCTCTCTTTGCGTTTGCAGACTAGCAGCAGTTCAGATTTCTTGAGGCAATTTGTTTCAGGTAACTGGAGCTTTCAACTGCAGTTGAGTGTATCCTGGGAACTATTAGGGAAAAAAAAGAGTGTTCGAGCTTTTCAAAATGTTGATGGATCCAACATAATGAGCATGTAACTGATCACAAAGATAGACAGATAAGGCCTTTTTTTTTCTTTATCGGAGCAGTGTACTGTGGCGTAGAATTGAAAGGAGTCAAACACAGTGCTCGACAGCAGCAGAGATGCGATGCTTATGAGGCTCTGAGTAGCAAATTCTTACTCACTTAACTGTTCCTTTTGGGATAGCTCCAGGCTGTTTAAGTCATTTTTTTTCTGTCAGAAATCTTTGAATTGAATCAGTGCAAAGTCAGCATACTGTCGGAGCAGAGTGAGAACAGTTAAACATTCAATTTTGTCAGAAGCGATTTTAATCTGTGTTGACAAGTTTCTGTCAATGCATACATATGTAATGTAGGGTTGTTTAATTTGCCTATGATGATTTCAGCTCATTAGAAAATGCTTCATGACTACTCCCATCACCTAGTCATTTTGAACACTTTCTGTTTAATTTTTGGGATATGAGTTGAACAAGAAGAAGGAGGCCCGAGGTATAAAATTGCTATTTAGGGCATGGATTCCATAGAGGGCATCAAAGAGATAAGAGCTTGGAACAGGTGTTTCTAATGCAGACAGCTATCATTTAGCCTCCAGTCTTCTGTTCGAATGAGAAAGTCATCACGCACTGATGTCTCAGGTTTAGAGGACATATGGTAATGAGTTTAGGCTGACTGACATGTGACTAAAACCATTCGGGCAACTACAGCTCGGACAGGAGGGCAGGTTTAAAACAGACTATGCCAGGAGTCATGGTAGGAATATATCAGGATGTTAGTCCCTGGAGCTGATCTGAGGCTAGGTCTGTCATTGAGGTAATTATGCCATGGTTATGGTTTCTGTAAGGACGTCTGATCTGAGACCAAACCTTGTGTCACCGAGGGTGTCCTTGAAGCTTTTTCACAATGGGAAATTGTAGTCAAGTTAAGAAGGCTATAATCATCAACCATCTACAGCAGCTTTGTTCACTTAAGGTTGGCAGGGAGGCTCTGCTTATTTGACGTTCTGGAAAATGCAAGTTTTATACAAACTGTCCCTGAACGTCAGGGCACCTTGGAGCCTGGCATGCACAACAGTAAAAGGAAATGTGCTGATAGAGGAGGTGGGCGAAGAGCTGAGAGACTTAAATATCTGAAGTAGGAAGTAGTCGGGTAGCAAGGCCAGGCTAGTGTTGTTGCAGCAACACTGAATGAGCCTCAAATGTTCATATTAACTGCCTAATGCAAGAGGCAGGTCATGAATGTTGAAGACTGAAAGATACAGACGATATGTAACTTTTTATGGACCCATGCCTCGAACTATATTGCAGAATTAATTTTGGACAGAGGAGAACATTTAACTATGTTGTTTCTGCAACTATATTCATTTTAGTTTGGCAGTGTTGCCCCATAGACCGTATGATCACAGAAGGCACTCAGCTCTTAAAACCAAGACCTGTGGGAAGTGCAAATTCACACAAAACTAACAGTATAAAGAGAAATGAAAAAATACCACCAAAGCATAAACTCAAAAGATGTACTCTGAATATTGAAATGTACATCAGGGAAAGACACTCTGCTGGTGAACTTTATTACAAATGGATTTAATTAGGAGATTAAGATTTATGGTGAAATCAAATTTCCTTAGGACTTAGTGGACATATAAAAGCTAAAAGAGAGTGCACATCTGACTTGTGGTTGACAAATGGACACTAAATTAGTGACTCTTGCTGTATGAAAGCTTGCCTCATATAATTTTAGAAGATGGTTGAGACACAGATGAAGATCTACCACTTATGATATTAAAAAGCTCCAAATTATAAATCTTTGTTTGAATGAAATTGACAAATAAATGAAACTGAAAATGGGCGAAGATTATTCAGTAATGTTGAAGAAATCATTATAATATAACGCAATTGTACCTTGCAGTTATGTGTTAAGATGGATTAAATAGGGTTTTTCTAAACCTCTTTTCAAACCTCTTAGAATTATATAACGATCTAAAGTAGTTTTCATCTGTCTTCTGCCACTTATCTTGAACTAAGGGTCACAGGGGATGCTGGAGCCTATCCCAGAGAGGCAGGGTACACCCTGGACTGGTTGCCAGTCAATCGCAGGGCCACATATATAGACAAACAATCATTCAGTCACTCATTCAGGGCAATTTTCCCAATTTTTTCCAATCAACCTTTTTTTTTTCCAATTAAGTTTTTTGACTGTGGGGGGAAAACCGGAGGACCAGGAAACTGGAGAACCAGATAGACATGGGGAGGACATGCAAACACCACACAGAAAGGTCCCCTTGTCGGAATCGCTAACCACTGTGCCATTGTACCACCGCGCCACTTTCTACAGTAGTATGGATAATTAAATTCTATTTATTAAGTGTATAAATCTAATAAATAAATAAAACAATTACATTTGCCTCGATACCTAACTACTCAACTCTATGTGTCAGATTTTACATTTTAGGATGGTGATTTTTCAGTGTAGAGAGTGGAGGAAGGGGAGATTATGAGAAATAGTGGTGGACATTAAGTTAACCCCATGTGTTTGGATCAGAAGTACAAGTATTTTGTCACATCTTCATCTAAGTTGGAACCTCCTCTTTAAGTGTAAGCCCACTTTAGGGTGATGGGTGATTCAAGAGGTGGCTAACGATGAGTGTCACAGCGTAGGAGCATGAAAATGACTTTACTGGGAATAGTAATGGCGTAAATGGTAGAATTACGGATTAATGTGCACCAATAAAGGAAGGCACCAAGCATTCAAATTTTATAGACTGAAGACAAATATAAATAGTCCCTCAATTTTATTTACAAATGTAGTACAACCATTTAACTGCCTAAATCAATCCTTATGTAACTGATTACTAACTTTGAACATCCATCTTGGAACTCAAGGAATCATTTATTTCTGTTCTCTCTTTGCACCATCAAATTTAACTGACTTGGTGAGGTTGTATGTGCTGGTTCAAAAAAAATGACTAAGTGAGAGGGCTTTTTCTTTCGGTGCACTAGCACTGTGGACCAGTGTGCCTCGTCAGGGAGGCATATCCTGTTGACAGTTTATAAGCTGAGCTTAAGCTGTGTTTTTGAGTGTTGTTGTTGTGTCTTATAATGTTATAGAGTTTGCACCTAACAGCAAGAAGATTCCTGGTTTGATTTCTGTGTGGGCCTCTTCTTTTTGGCATTTACATGTTCTCCTCATGTTGTGTTGGTTTCCTCTGGGACCTCCGGATTCCTCCCACTGTCTAAATACATGAAGTAAGGGAATTGGAAACCGCATCCATGACTACAGCATAAGCAGAATAGAAAATGAATGAGTGACATTTTATGTTTTTAATTTTCATTGTGTCCGACTGTTCCGCTTCTTTTTACAGCACTTTAATGAAATGTTTTCTATTGATATATATGTATCAATCATGAATTCATTCATTATCCTGCACTCAGGGTCAAGATTGGGGCTACCCCAGTTGTCATTGGGTGAGAGGTGGGCTTCACCTTGGACTGGTCACTAGTCAGTTACAGGGCTACAACCATTTACCCTCTAATTCACCTCTTGATAATTTATATTTTCCAATGAACCTACTGCTTGGTTTTTGGAATGTGGGAGGAAATGGGGGAACCCAAAGGAAACTCTCTCAAGAGGGTCATACACAAGAGGGTCATACAAACTCCACGCAGATAGGCCCCCAGTTGGATTCAAATCAGGAACCTTTTAGCTGTGAGGCAGAATCACAGACTACTGTGCCATCTTTATAATTTTTTTTATTTATTCATATATATTAATTAATACACACATCATTACCATTTACTAATAAATGATTTTACTGCATGTCCAAAATGCCAAAATTCTAATATTACGGCAGCTGGCACGATCATGTTTATTTTCACTTGGGCAAGAAGATACGGCTCACACACATAAGTATAAATCTTGAGAAAAAGGAAATTTCCAGGCAGTTCGGAAATGAAAATGACACACAAACACTCCATAACAGAAAAAAACTGAAAAAATTTAAATGAATAGTATCTGTTGTGGGTGGCTCACTCTGCCATCTCCATCATACAGTACATCCCAAATCAACCTTCCTTCGCCCAGCATGATTGATTCTCTGCCCAGAGGCTGTAAAGCCTGAACCCTTACTCTTTGCTAACCTTGTGTCTACTTTCCTTTTTTTGGTCTTGCTCCCATACCTTCCCCCTGCATCTGCCCGTTTTTCTCTCTCTGAATAGACTCATCTGCTATGACAAGAGAATAAATCTCTGAGCAGTGGCCGTCATCTAGCATCTAAGTGGCATCCATGACAGCTCTCAATAAACTCTCAAAGATTGTTTTCTTTCTCCTTCCTTTTTTAATCTTCAACAGGAGACATTGGGATCCTGCTGTCAGCATAACTGAAGCATATTAGCAGGGCTGGACACACCTGGACCCAACACTTCTAGACCTGTCCCCTCCCTGTAATTATCCCCTTGCCCCTTTCCCATTAACCTACTCCTTTTGATCCCCACACAAGCTGATATTATGCAAAACTGCTGAATAGAGAGACTAGGATGGTGCAAAACAGCACACAGTTATCCATGATTCTGATTTCCTCACTTATTCTCTTCTTCTTTTTCAAATTATCTCTTCCTATTTATCTGTTTCTTTGTCATGGATTAAATTGATTTCAAATGAGCCTGGGAGAATAGAAACGGAGGAACAAAAAATGAACAATAGAGTTGTGGGGAAAGAAAAAATACAAGCCATTTAGAATGAATATGGGATCTTGGGGTGGGAAAACTGCCACAGAGGAACTATTTCTTTTAGTCCCCTCTTGCATGTATCAAGTAAAACATCTTCATTAGGTCTGGGGCTTAAAAGCAAATATCAGGGTCTGTACAATGCTGAAGGTCTGTGACTGACCTTTTATTTGGTTTTAATCATTGCAACTCTTGACAGCTTAATAAGTTGAAGGTGCAGGGTTGCAGCCGAACTTAATAAGACCCACACCAGAGCCTTGGCCACCTATGATTGCTCCCATAAGTTTTAGCACATCTGGCACTGTGTCCTTGGATGAAAGATATTTTCCATAACTTTCCGTGTGCTTTGAAGGTACCTTCGGCTTTTGTTAAGAACTAGGATGATACAGTGCATAATGTCTTTTTGTGGTAGAACATGTCTATAATGCATTGTTCATAATTCGACACCATAGTCAGTATTATCCTTTCAAATGGCAACTAGAGTGGACCACTGCTTCATGGCATCAATCTGTGCCACTGTTAACAAATTAAATGTTCCCATAATTTATCAGTGTTCTTAGTAAATCACTCCTTGATATTTACATTTTAGCAATTGAGGAATATATAGTTAGGCAGAATCTATGCTGTCCACATTCCTTAGTTTATTACATCCATAGATGAATTACCTACCATTTATGATCCACATTAGGTGTATAATTCTATTTGCAGTAAAGTTGGATTTTTATGACGCTGTAGCATTTCACTATCTGCTCATCTTCACTTGCCGCAACCCACAAAAGAAGAAATGAGTCCATGGATAAATAAGACATATCGCATCTTGCTATATTCATAATTTAAGCTCTCTTCAGCACTTGCATTCTTAAACAGTTATTTTCTTTTTTTCATTTCTGATAACTTTTCATGATTAAATAACCTTGAAAATAGTTATTTAAATAAATATATATTATAAATGCCATGTTTACACACACTCTACTATAGGTCTTCTTTTCCCACTTCTAGACACCATTGCACAGGTAAAGATACTGAAATAGATATATTCTCACCACACACAAAGAAAACTATTCTTCATTACCAGATGTCTATTGAACAAATTCAAATGCATGGCCAGAGCACCTAGTGACACTCTGGCATTTAATCTAATAAAAAAACAAGTGAGACTTTGACAGTACTGTCTTTACACTGCAGACTAGTCCTTTAAAACTCAAATATCAGACCAAGAAAGTACATTTTTGCAGCCCAGGTTGCAAAAATGAGAAGAAAAAAAAAGCAAACAAGACAGTTTTTTTTTTATAACTGCCAATACTCAAAATTTTATGAATGCATGTTTGAGTACATAGTAAGATTCAGTGATATGTTTGTAGATACAGCGTCTGTACAATAGCATTTGTAAATGTGTCAACATTTCTAACCATTTAAAGAGTTTAGCAATTTTATTGGAACTAAATTGCAATTTGAATGTATATACAAAGTGCACAAGTATCACAAGTATTCAAAATTGAAAAGTCAAATTCACATGCTGCAAGAACTAAAAAACAGACCATTAGTTGGTAGTGAGGAATAATGTCACATTCAGTTCCTTGATATGAATATAGATTTAAAAGGGAGTGACAGCTACAAATGTTTTACTGATATCCAGATATGATTAAATACTCATAAAACACAATTAGGCAGTCCTAACCTGCATTTTCAAATAATGTTAATTCTATAGTACCACTGTAGTATTTGTAGTGAGTAATTATTAGGAGTCACATTGCTAAGAGAAATTGGGGATTGCTTGAATAGACTGATCACCTACTGATTCTCCATATTCCAATCCCCTCTTAATCTACTAATATCATCATTTGTGTTCTGACCCAAGAGATGAGTTGGTCAGACCACTGTATATTGGACCCTTTGTGCCTTGACAGTTTTGCAGCTTTAAAGTCATGTGTCTTCCTCTGTCTCTGTTGCATACCTATGGTTTGATCCCTGTGATTTGTAAGTAAAAAGGCTAATGTAGTAGTAAAGACCTATGAGCATACTGCTGGATACATTTTAATGAGAAGCCTTTGTTTGGGGTTCTGGTCTCCTCCAAGCAATCGCCATAGGAGCTGTGCAAGAGCGTATGGCTGATTGGGCACTCTCAAAGGTAAGCATGAAAGCTCTTGCTGGAGCCACAAGGGGTTGAGCAGGGTGATGCAGAGGAGGAGAAGATGAAGAGGAGGTATGGAAACTGCATGAAGGCATTAAAAGCAGGCCCATGCTCTTTTAAGGCCCATAACTGAGACAGTAGAAATTTAAATGTAAATTGCCTATTAGATTTTTATGTAAAGCATCTTTATCCTCCTTTGTAAGTGTGGTCGGATGATGACTCACTTCTCATGAATATAACAATAAGTCAATTATTTGCAATGGCACCACCATACTCATTTCCTTAAATTAGTTTTTTTTCATTTACGATCTATTGAACCAGGTGGATAGTGCCGAACATAAAAGTTTGCCATATAAGCTGCATTTATGTCATAAAATGTCCAGAACATTAGTAAAGATTCACTATTGAAGCTATTCTTGAATTTATTTAAATTTAAATATAAGAGCAGCTCTTGTATTTCAAAGTGTTCTCAGTGTTAAGCCTCTTATTACCTCTGCCAAGGATGTTAGGTTTTTTAACCATCACCCACTTTACCTGTCTGTTAGTGTACATCAGAAGTATAGCAAAACTTACAGTATTTTACAAAATCTCTTGAAGTGGTGAAGCATTGGTCTCTGTTGAAACCTAATTAAGTGTTGCCGGATTAAGATTATAGAGGCCGATACAAATAAAATGCATGAACCATACAATAAAAAACAACTTATCCTTGAGTCATGAATAAAAGCTTAACCATCTGCTTTCTACGATTCAGCAATTATTGAGGTATTCGAGTTGAAGAAAGAAAAACATTCTAGCTAGCAATACAATATAATTGTTTGTACTTTGGTAATCGCATCCTTTGAAATAATGTCATTTAAAACTTCTCAATGCTTAGGAACTAATAAGTCGCACTGAATGGGAAAAGTAAAACATCCATCAGTAACACTTTGTGCCTATTAACTATTTGTACCAAACAGGTACAAATAGTTAGTAGATTTGTTTAAATGTATTTATTTATTGACTCAATTGAATTCAAATGAAATGAAATAATCGATTCATTTATCATTTTGTTATCATAGCACATTGTATGTGTTGGTTTGTATTTATTTTTCATTTGTGCTTGTAAATAAATAAATAATTCCATCCATCCATCCATCCATCTTCTGCCGCTTATCCGAAGTCGGGTCACAGGATCAGCAGTTAGAGCAGAGAGACCCAGACTTCCCTCTCCCCAACCACATGGTCCAGCTCTTCTTGGGGGATCCAGAGGCGTTCCCAGGCCAGCCCAGACATAGTCTCTCTAGCATGTCCTGGGTTTTCCTCCCAGATGGACATGTCCAGAATACCTCCCCCGAAAAGGCATCTAGGAGGCATCCTGACCAGATGCGTGAGCCACCTCATCTGACTCATTGGAGGAGTAGCAACTCAGGTCTGAGCTCCTCAAATGCAGACCATGCTCTGGCACCAATCATAAAAGGACCATACAGCCCATATTACAGCCTTCGGTAGCCCATATTTACCCCAATAGGATTCCTCCTGGGACACAGTTGAATGCCCTCTCTAGGTCCACAAGACACATGTAGACTGGTTGGGCAAACTCCCACGGACTCTCAAGGACCAAGCCGTGGGTGTACAGCTGGTCCACTGTTCCACTACCAGGATGAAAACCACATTGCCCTTCATGGAGCTCAGGTTCAACAACCGTTGGACTCTCCTCTCCTGTACTCCTGAGTACAGTGTTACCCCCCTGTATTTGGAGCACAACCCTTTTTAAAGAGGAAGATCGCCACCCCAGTCTGCCAATCCAGAGGCACTGCCCCCCACCTTCCTTGCCTGATCACCACCAAGTGGTGCTCAATTGACCTTACGGCATCAAGTCCGATAATAGAACTGTAAGTCAACCATTGAACTGTAGCTTAGGGTGTGTGGGTGCCAAGTGCATATTTGCACACTTTTATATATGAACATGGTGTTTGTTATGGAGAGTCCATGATAAGCCCCTTTCCACTATTAGAAAACAGATCAGCTTCAGATTGGGGGGACTGTTCCTCCCAATCACACCTTCCAAGTCTCACTGTTTTTGCCCCTGTGAGCATTGAGGTCCACCAGTAAGATGAGGGAACTCTCAGTAACTCTCTAGCAACCCCTTTAGGACCCCAAAAAGGATGGGTAGTCTGCTGTTGGGTGCATAGGCAGACACAACAGTCAGAACCCATTTACCCAACCCAGAGGCAGAGGGAGTCTACTCTGTCGTCCACTGGGTCCACTGCCTGTTTTGATCCTGATATGTCATGAAGTAGAGCAAATCATTGCATTGAAGTAGAACAATGAAATTTTCTGTGTTTTCCATAGAAGATATTTACAAGGAATTGTATTAGAAGCTTGGGTCAATCAGTGTTTAGTGTGTGTTGGGGGTTACATTCCCCCTGACATTTGACTCAGCATAAGGAAATCTCGAAAACCAAACCATGTGTATGTCACATGTGAGATATCAATGAATCAATAGTTCTGTATGATGTGTTTTATCAAGGATTTTGAAAAAGCGAAAACCTTTTTATGTCTTTTCTGTTTTTTTTCTCCTTATTCATCTTTGTGGTTTGACTAAATTGTCAGAGCGAGGCACCAGTTAAGGCTAGATCTAGGTTTTGATCAGGGCTTTGAAATCAGTGATGACAGAAAGTTTTGTGATCTGGTGAAATTTAGATTACAATGTTGCAACACATTACACAGAAGGTTTGGCAAGTTAGAACTTAAATTAGCTTTTCACTAAGTTTTTAATTTTATATTAATAATATTTTTTACCCTTTTATTCTAAGAGCTTTCTAGGAAATCCAGCAATGTGTCCACAGGACAGTACCAAAAACTCAATGTTTTCTTCAATAATGTAAATCTTTGAAAATTCATGTAGCTTGTCTGTTGAATCCAGAAATGTACAGCAGCAGGGTATTCTACTTGTAAGATGCTGTTCCTTCAGTGTGCTGTCATACCATATCAAATTCCTGTGTATTTTGTACATTTGGTGATTAAAGAGATACTGATTCTCATTCTGACTTAATTGAGAAAAAAACAATGCTTCCTTATACTTAACATATCAACACTCACTTTGATTTGTGCATTCAGACACCTGTGATTTACTGAGTATATTTTACACTGATAATTATCAATTTCAGTAAGATATATACAGTATGTATATAAATATATTCTCTACTTAGAGACTGTCTGGTTTTGAACATGAAAATGTTTTGTTCCGGGCTCATCCATTTTCATCCATTTATTAGCACCTGAACACTTGATCGTGATCAAAAATCAACTTTTTCATTCTGTAATTAACAGTATTTTAAATAGCTTTAAAAGAGAGGTCACTTTTTTGAACTTGGCAGTTTGAAAAGTGATGTAACAAACAACTTTAAGGTTTTATTTGATCAAAGGCTCATAAGCAGTAGTGTAAATTCTGATATAACATGTCAGTTTCAAGTTCAGTTTGTGTTGGGAATTAAGATCTCCAAGGAAATACTGTGTATGTGTGGATGGTTTCATCTGGATGCAGAGTATCTACTGTAAGTCTACAGTTCAGCCCACCTCTGTAGTTAAATTCAGTTGTGTTTGCTTTGTATTTTATTTTGCTGCCTTTCTCCTTATGTTGCATTTACTTAACCTCTGGTCTCTGTTCTGTCTGTTCTCAACTGTGTTCAAACTGGTAATTAGACTCGTCTATCTTCTAGTGTTGCCACTTCCTGTCACCAGATTGTCATTGATTGGCATTTCAACTTATCTGTTGAAATGCCTCCAGCTTTGATTTTTTTTCCAGTCTTAGTTATGTGTGTTATGACTTTGCCATTCTTTGTTTATTTCTTTGGGAAACTTTGAATGTTCACTATGCCTCTGTTTCTGTGATAGCATGCGTTATTGGCCTCCCCCCCCAAAAAAAAGTATTTTCAACTACACCTGGATCTTTTTCTTGTATGTGATTCTGTGTTATGGCTCAAAAAAGCACATGCATATTTGTGTATGTGCCATATACGTACAGTTGCCATACAACTTTTCCAGACACACTTCAGACACACAACTTGGCTGACATTTTAAGACAATGTATAATTCAATACAATTTTTAAACATAATTTCTACATAACTGTTTTAATAATATGTGGCTCCACAGTATATCTTTGACACCTCCCCCACAAGATAAGATTGGCTGTCTTGGCCAGCCAACCTGACCCATCCTTGGTAATGCCACCTTTTTTGGTGTTTTAAATCCACCATGGACATTATATTTGGTATCAATCAGAATTTCCCTCAACCCTTGAAGGGGAAAATCTTTATAGGGGTCAGCCAAGGGACATAAAGAGAGATTCAGAGTGTGAGAGACAGAGAAAGAGACAGAGCAGAGGAAAGAAGAAGAGAAGGAGATAAGGGGGAAATAAATGTAACATGGACAAGAGAACATTATTAATAGGATTAGAGGCTCATAGATTTCAACATATCATTCTTTTGAAAAGGGAGTAAAAGTGTCTGGGAATACAGAATAAAGGGAGAGAACAAAACTATGTTAACACTTATATATCCAATGTATATAATGATGAGGTCAGAGGATGATCAGGCCAGAAAATGTTTTTCCAATGACAGAATTTGTTTGTCTTGAGCATTTAATTGAAAGAGCACATGATAATCAAAGCACATAATTAAGTATGATATTTCATCATCGTTAATAAACTGTGATGGTTTTCTTTTCAGAAGAGTTTTATTCTCATCGTGGTTTTATATTAGAGGGGTATAGACAAAATGTTGTAAATAGATAAACATTCTAAATTATATGGTTCTTCATAAAATTACATTTAGTGACACTATAACATCAGTGCAGAGCTGTGATGATTCAACTTGACAATAAAGGAGGCCACCACCTTTAATGGGAGGAGCAACATTTGCTTATCACAAAATTCAGCAGTTAACCTCTTCTGCAGACCTTAACTGGAGCATGTGTTAAATTTTGTTTCTATTGCTTTCTTGCTACCTTAACGATAGCTGTAGCTTGCTTAAATATGATATTGCTATTTGGTAATGAAACTTTTTCATGGTTCATTAGACATAGGCCTAGAAATAGGGTCGAGAAGATTTAACATATGACTCAAATACTGTAAGGCAAAGGCAACTTTTTCTTTCTCTTACATACTGTTACTTACATTACTCAGTCTTAGATCCATCCACAAATATGGCGAGCTATATTTTTTTAATGAAGGAAACAAAGATGGCAAAACAGATAAAAGCATAAAAGTGATTAAACATAGACTTTAGTTGAAAGGGGCTGAAGATGGTCTTGAACTTTTGAATTAGTTGTTCGTGACTGTCATACATACAATATAACACAGTAATATATTTTACACCTAAACTTCTTTTTTTCCAAATTCAAGAGGTTAACTACATTGGTTGAAGCCAATGGCTGTCTTTTTCTAATGGTACTTATAAAGAAGGCTCATGCCAATGCTTCTCAACATGAGCAATCCTGCAAACTCAACTCTTTCTTTTACAAATTTTCCTTCAGCTTCAGCAAGCTTTTTATGTTCTCTCATATAAGATTTAAGTTAAAGTTGTCTACTGTCACTTATTATCCATATGTCACATTATATTTCCCACAGTGGAGACCAGTGGAGATGTGTTCAACAGCTTTCTCCCTCTCTTGTGTGATTTGGAATAGTTCCAAAGACTGTGAACATAGTACAACTTTCCGAGACTACTTTTAAGAAGGATTGCTTTCTAAGTCATTTGAAACATGAAGAATCACTCTAAAATGTTTCACAGTATCCCACTCGGGCCATGATAGCGAGGCAATTGCTATTTTAAGCACAAAGACGAAAAATCAGCTATCATTGAGTGAACATCTTTTTCTACTGGGTGAGGGGGTGGAGAAAGGTTGGGATTTTGAGTGCCTCATTTTGATGAGCTTTGACAGTAATGCAGCCACATTGGCAAATGTAGCAGATTTCTGTGACACGCGTGTCATAGGGCTGTGGTTATGCCGCTGCTCGATCATTAGAGGAGACTTCTTAGAAAGACATGTAAGAATGAGTAATGGTGTTGAAGCTAGCTTGTATAAACATGTCAAGGAGCAGAAAAGTTCTCATGTCATCTAGGTATTTTATTCTCAAAGAGTGACAAACTAAATAGCTAAAATCCCCCAGGGCAAAAATCTCCTTGCTCTACCACATGACAGTATTGGCTTCTAATGCGTTACAAATGTGACAATTGCATTTTGAAGCATTTTACATATTCTGTGTCAAACAGCCACCTTGTTAGCAAACTATGTTTGTTTTTCTTTCTTCTTCCCCCTCTGTATTTCTCTGCAGGCGCGGCCTTGGAAGTGGTGATGAATGAGTGGAAGTTGACTCATTATTAAAGGTGGGAGATGATTTATAAGGACCATGTGTGTTTTCCTCTGTAGTGTAAATAAAATATATCATTCATGTAATGCAAAGCTGAGCTGGGAGAGTGATTTATGGTGTGTTAAAATGCCCAGAGAACCAAAGGCTGAAGTCCTCTCAGATACACAGCCATGACAATGCCCTACCCTGCTCCTTTTATGTGGCTTCCAGATCTCACACTCCTGCTCTTGCTATCGCTCTCTGTTTTCCTTATCTTGATTTCCGCCATGCCGGATATATTTTTCTCAGACATTCATGATAGTTCCTAAGATTTTTCTGAGGTCATTCAGAACTAATATAAATGAGACCTTTAAACCTTATGTAGAGAATCTAGTTGTGTGTGTGTGTGTGTGTGTGTGTGTGTGTGTGTGTGTGTGTGTGTGTGTGTGCGTGTGTGTGTGGGTGCGTGCGTGTGCGTGTGCGTGTGTGTGTGTGTGTGTGTGCGCACTTGTGCATATATGGGTGGGTGCGTGCAGTAGGATTGGGGTATTTTGTGGCATCATGTATTTTTCCATCTGGAAGTAACACAGAAGAATAAGTGTATTTGTTGTTTTCATCTTGTTCTCGTGTTGCTTTTGCTGTTACATGTACATAAATAAAGGACAAGTAAGAACTGGTAAAGTGGAGGATGCATGCACAGCAATGAACCTGGCTTAAAAGTGGCACTTTCTCATCCTTGATGTCTGTAAAGAAGAAACATTCAACATCGCAGTCTTTTTGGCAGATGGACACCAGTCTTCAGCCGATGTATTGATTTACTTTGGGCCTTATTTCATATCTTAACTTCAAATCCTGATGGAGTGTCTTAAGGTAGACTTACAACAAAACACATCTTACTTGGATAATATCCTCATCAATCTCAGTCACTGATTTTAATGTGTACAATTCTCTTGACTCCTCCTTTCCCGTGTTTGCAGACAGCACATGCTCTCATGGACATGTATGAAATTGAAGACGCGACCCTCCTTTGTTCAGCACAACACAATTGTGTAGTCTTACTGTGATCAATACATCACCATGAGAGAGAATGAAATATAAACAAAGCAGTTATTCAGACATTTTCCCCTCCAGAAAACAATCTCTCTAAAATTGCTGTGTTTTCAACCACCCTATTTTTCTCTATCTGAAAATTCTGGTTTTACTTAGCATTATGGCATTTCTGGTTTATAATATTTTCCTTCCTCTCATGCAGAAACATTTTCCTCAGTCCTTTTCCTGTCAACAATCAGATGGCTATATGCTTGTTTTAAGGCTAGATAATATCAAGAAATTAGATGAAATGTACTTTTCATGTCTGCATTTTATCTAAGCTTGTCAAACTGAGCGTCTCATTGTGTGACATACCTATTTGTTTTATTTAATGATCTATAATCAATTTTTCATAATACAGGACAATCAAAATATGCGACATGAAAAGCATCACTTGTTAGCACCAATGGACTGCTGTTCGTTCTTCTTGACAGTCTGGCAAAAAGTTGTTCAGTTTAGTTCACAGTCCGTGTTTTGACAGCAACTTTTCTTGCCTGGCAATAAACAGCATGGTGTTCTGAGGACCATCTCTATTGAGCAAGCACCGAAAATAGGGAATATATCTGTATGTGCTATTTAGGAGTAAATGATTATTTCTGGTAATAAGCCGACAAATCAGCTGACTGCTAATAAACAGCAGCATCAGATATCTGAGATTTCTACTCTGGAAATGCACGTGTGTCCCTGTGCGTGTTTGTGTGAGAGAACTATTGCAAGCAGAATATGTGTATAAACACAGAACATGTGTGGAAGTGTGTGTTTTTGACATCAAAAAGACTTACAATGGGACCTTGAGTAGCCACATGATTCAGTATCCTGCCCATTCCCTACGGTTCCTGACCCTGGGGGAAGGATCTGTCTGTCTTTTGGCAAGCTCCATAACCGCTGCCCTCTCTCGCTGCAGTTATCATCACTTCATCTCCAATAGGAAAATAGGGGCACGAATGGAAGCTTGTGGCTCACTGAGGCTGTTTTTGGGTTACAACTGTTTCTCAGTATTTCTTTTTAAGTCAAGCCCTTCTAGGCCCACTGATGGCAGCTGCCTATTCTGCCGTTCACTTGGGGCATGCCCTGGTTTCATGTGTGCTGTTGTGGCAAGAGTGTTGGGGGAAAGAAAAGTGGAGGAGGGGAATAAAAATACTCCCGTTGTGCCACTGTGCTCCAGCCACAGCTAGGGTGACACACTTACAAGCCAATATTCTTCCAACCCCCCTTGATTCCACAGAAAAAGCTTTGCTCTTCCACCGAACAGGAGTGGTACACGGATAACCTGTTGGAGGAGATTCCTTGATCACGCTGCTATGGAGATTGATGTTAATGTGCTGTCTCAAGGTCTTTCAGTATATAGCTGGGGCTGCAGTGTCTTGCTGAGTGAGGCTACAAGGCAGCGATTCCCTCATATCCTTTGTTTACACAACCAGCTACTTTAGTTAGGCTACTTTACCTGGGCCGACTGAGTTTGCTCAAATCCTTCAATATGTACATGTGAACATAAGAAGCTTAGCGAAAATTCAGTCTGCTCTCTCGGTCATCCTCTGGAAATGACAAATTAGAAATGTTAAACAGTCTGCTGTGGGTATTATACCTAAAGAAGTATTTTGGGGAGAGTTATTGCCATACCATAAGCTCAAGCTCAGGCTTAGGTTCAAGAAATATGCTCATGGAAATTGATAGCATACAAAAACACACTGTTGTACCATACTGTTTTATTGACTTAATTTAAGCATTTAGAATATGGCTGATATTTGTTGCTCCCTTATTTTTCTGAAATATGAACCACTTCCTATTATAACACCACCATACAGAAAATGTTACTGGAATCACATAGATCCAGATGAGGTATCATTCAAGCCAAAATATAACATCTGCATGGAGTGGGTGTAAGAGACACCAATTCGAGTGGGACAAATACTGGAAATTAATTATCAGGCATTTGTGTATTAGTGGTTTATTCCAGAATAAAGGAAGCTAATTTATTCTTTTTGACACAGAAAATTAACTAAACGATAATTACAAAAAGCTATTTGGTAAACAAAAAAGAATATGTGAAAAAAATGTCCTCACGCTATGTTTCCCAGACTCACAATGTAGGTATTTAGTTTTTGTTTAGGTGTAGCTTTTACTGTTATCTCCTAGCATCTACTCAGGTTCAGTATTTTCCTATCATTCCTATAATTGAATATCATGCTGACTGGAAAAAAAGATTGAATATTTGTGAAGAGAATGAGTTCAAAGATGATGGGGAAGAGAATGGGTAGGAGGCCTTGCTGCTTTGGGCCTTACCCAGAGGATGAGAAAAGAAAATGTGTTGAGCCCACATAAGGCTCCATGAGTAGCAAGAAATTTTGTTCTCAGTTCTTTCTGGCCATGACATTTCATACTTGACAAAAAAAAAACAAAAAACAAATGCAGAACTCCGGGGAAGTTCTCATAGGGCCCACCCATTACAGCACATGAATTGGAGGCATCTGACAGAAACAACACCAAAGTTGCAACGTGGTGGAAAAAGGAAAGATGTGTTACATAGATTTTCATACTTCCTCATCACCTCAGCCAGCAGATTCTCAAACCAATTCATTACTGTATAACCCTTTGAGCCAGCGGAAAAATAATGAATGACAACACTTCTGCATTTTTGCATGAACCACGTCCACTTCATGTCCCCAGTCACATAGAAGATCTCAAATGCCTCATGGGAAAAAAAAAAAAGTTCTGTCAGTATGATGTGACAAGAACAAGCTGCTAGAACTCCCAAACCAGGGCTGCGAGAACAAAAATGATATAATTTTGTTCTCGCAGCCCTGCAAGCAAGAGCAAGCAACTTGTGGTGTACTGTATGTAGAGGCCTTTAGATTGTGACGGAGAAGAAGATCGAGTGGCAACATGAGTGGAGGGAGTGGAGTGGTCAGCAGTAAAGGAATGAACGAGAAAGCGAGAATGCGCAGAATGAAGAAGAAACTGCCATCTGGCATGTGGTGGCTGAAGGACAGGATTCAGCGACATTTGATCCTGATCTCTTTCAGCAAATACCTGTATCGCAGTACTTCAGACTTGATTGAGAACAATGACATAGATCAGTTGTGATTGCAAGCTCTGTTCCAATATATTGTGATAACTGCAGCCTGAAATTAAATCCAAAACTTGACAGACTGGAGACTCACTCATGAGTTCACCATTATGGAAGTTCAGTTTGTGGGGAGAGAGGGAGATAGTGTTGATCATTTAGTTTTGTATGATTATATTTTAACAAGGTTTCATTAGGCAAAAATGTTTTGACCTTGCTTCATCAGAATCTTTAAGACTGCTCTTTTCTGTTGGCAATTGTACTTTTAAGTTGCTCAAATCAATAATAGTGGACAGGAGTGAGCGCAGTATCAAACACTATGACAGTCCTGGCACTGCTCAGCATTTTAGTGATGGAAAAAATGGAAAGTAATAAGAGAGACTGCAATTTTTTGGCTCTTGAACAATAATAGAAGACATGTAATACATTTTTTGTGGTCCAAGGTTTCAGTTTCATTGACGGTTATTTGTTTTGTACTTTTGGTCTCTTAAATATTCTAGCTACCACTAATCTCATGATCGATAAAACAATTATTGAGACTTCTCGGGCCACAGAAAATAGGAAAGCCTTCACCAGCCCAGCACAGTTTTTATGTCACTAACAAATATAATGTTTGTGCAAGATGTTAGCATTTGGTTTAATCATTTTTTTACTCTGTCACGCACACGTATATATCCTGAGCATAATTAGTATGTGGCAACATTACTGACATGCAAAGGATTCCTATGGATATTCAGCCACCGTGCCTCCCCATGTGCACTATTGTGACATCACAAATACTAATATATGCTGGCTAACATGGCATCTCTTTGTAGGCGGCCTGGAATTCGAGACATTTACTCCTATTGGGGACGGGCAGCATCAGTAATGCTAACTATGTGGATCATTGTGAGAAGATTGAGCCACCGCCAGTAGGCCTGCATAATAATGTTGTGCAGTTGAGCAGTACGTCTCAATTGAGCGCTGCAACAACCCAATGCCTCCATTGTTCCTGCACTCCTTTGTGATGCAGTCAGGAAAAAAGACTTTAGATTGCATTTATTTTCTAATGGCATGAAAAGATTTCATTGAAGCTCAGATTGAGTGTGTGCTGCCTGCTGTTGTGGAGCCAGGCCAAAAAATTAGTGTTCCCAAAAATGCCCTGGCTGGGCAACATCATTCCAGCACTGTTGTTAATTGAGCTATGCAGTGTCATAGCAACCCAGAGAGATGCAGAAAAGATGACAACATAGACAACACTTTGACATGTACTTTCACATGAAGACATGTGTTGGGCTCATTTTAACTTCTGTCAAATAGAACAGTTCTAACCATGATGTTGATTCGAGTGTTAGCCCTCTTTTAGTAAGTAAAAGAATAGTCAATGTGGATTCCCTGAAATCATCTGTCCATGTTTCTGCAGGCAAGATTACATTTATGTGAAATATAACATCTGTGCATTTTCATTCTCCTCACACTTCTTCTTAAATGCATGGATTGTAGTCAGCAGGGCTGTCAGTCTACCTAATTGCTGTCTACTCTGTACACATATACCAGAGAAGATATGCTCTGCTCTGGTAATTCTTGTTGGATGCATATGTTCTTGCAAAGCATAAGTTATTGCCTCCTAGTCCGTCTTCTCATACATCTCAATGCCCACAAGACGCATTTCTCTGTCAGTATGGCGCATAGTGAGACTACTATAGTGTTTAACTCAAATACCCATTTCAGTGTTACTTCTCATTACTCCCAGTTTCGTCGTACTTCTTTTTTTTTTCATCTGTATTCATTCTCTGCAGTTAAACCTTTGGTGGCCTGCAGGAGTACAAATGACAGACATCTCTCTTGTTCAAAGTAGTGTGCGATAATACTGAAAATTGCTTGAGATGTTTTCATGGTGGCATGCAACAATAGTCCACACTGAACTGGACCATTTTGAAGCCACTCAGATATATCCCTGGACTTTCTTTCTGCTTCCTGCCTTACCCCTTTTTGCCTCCAGCACATTGTAGAATCTTAGTTTGAGAAATGTGGACAAATAAATTCCCAGAAAGCAAGTGAGCATGCGGGCATGTGTCTACAGGAAAATGTGTTTTTTATGTACAACAAATGTGCGTACAGTGTGGGTATAAGATGACAATCTTGCAAGAATGGGACGGGTGAATAAAAAAGCAATATTGTCCTGTGGGGCTCAGACACTTATGAAATAAATCTATTATCTCCCAGAGCAGCTGCTATGTATGATACAGGGTGCTTTTTAATTCCCGTGCTGTTATGACACCATGACATTTGCCCATTCACCAGGCTCGCTGACACCAACAGGATCTGGCCGTGTTGCCAAATTACGGTAACGAGTGGCGAAATAAGAGTGGTGGCATCAGCAAGGAGAACCTTGAGAGGTGGGATAGATTTCCTTCTGTATTTAAAGACCTAACCTAAGCACCTTGCCCGGGGGCTTTTTATCAGCTGAGGCTAAAAAACACCTTCAGGAAGAAAACAATGATATGGCCGCAGTGAGTTGTAATGGTTTGACAAGGCTGAAGTGTCCTTGCACACCTCTTGACTTCCCTCCCTCTCTCCTACTCTACTATTCCTACTCTTTATGCCCTTGCTCTCTACCAAACTGGGTACTCCATCTAAGGCGCTGTCAAGTTTGGAAAGGGCAGGCTTTAAATGTCTGTTGCCCAATGTCACTGAAGCAGCTACATATGGGGTGTCCAGTGTCACAACACAGACTGGACTCTGTCAAGGGCAAAATGAATTTGTTGGAGGTAGAAAGGTGGAGGGGAAAGAGGGAAAGAGAGCATAGAAGGTATATATTACATCGAATGATGAATAACCCAAGGGTCCACAGATACTCCACAGAAATGATGAAGAGAAAAGTGGGGTGAGGTGATGGAAGCAAAAGTGGGTTGGGGGTGGCTATTTCTCGATCAGGCTCATGGACAGTGGTTGTGAAAACAACACATTATTATTTATTTTAAGGTGGTCTGCTTAGAAGTTGCTGAAGGTCAAGAGATGTGTCTGCTTCCCAGCTTTGTTATATGATTGGGATCATTTTATGAAATATCTTTGTTAACAGTTCTGAGGATGTAATCATCTTCTTCCTTCGGTACCTGTGCAGTGACCATGGTAACCCCATCTCTGTTGCTTTTGTTGCAACACAGTTATAGGATAACAAGGTCTCTACATTAACCCTTTGAAGAAGTAAATGTGACAAATGTAATTCTCTTTAAGCAAGCTCTGTTGGCGAGTATAAGCGTTTGAGGGTTTCTGTCCGCACATTTGAAGGTTATTTATTGTTTAACGGCACAAACAGAGTTGACATCTTTTGTAAGTCAATTGAAAGCAGTGTACATTTCAATAGTACATCATAGCTTTAGTCATTATTTTATTCTGTATTGCTTCACTGGAGCATGTGTTGTGATTGATAACCACCTTTTAATCTAATGTGTTACCGTGTGTACACCACCGTGCATTGTATTTACACAATATGCATATTGAATAGTTCACATAATTTATGTGGCACTTATTTGTGTCTTTGCTTTTAGTATGTCAAGTCATTGGTTTGGATTCAAAGTCGCATAACATGATAGACCAAGCGGTTGAAAAGAACAAAAGCTCCTTGTGATTTGATTTATTGTATTTTCCATCTACAAAGACAGACTGCGGATCATCACTGTATCTATACAGTACTGTATATACTGTAAAACATCTATACAGAAACATTTTTTTATTTCTTTATTTTCATTTGAATAGTTCCTCTGATAATTTATATCACTTTATAGTCAGAAGTGACCAACCAAACACTGTTTATGTTCTGCATCCTGATTTGTGCTTAAATCGACTTCAAAGTTAAAAACAAAAATACTCATCAATGTATTGTGTGTGTCATATGTTGCCTGTTTTACATAGACGGTGCCTATGAATCTTGTAAGTGTTACTCTGTCTCATCTAATTCTAATTCTTTGGTAGGTGAGGTAGATTGTGGCCTGGATCACTGCTACGCCGCTGGGCCTTGTAGCCTTTCTTTGGTCAGCAAACCAGAGGGGGATGTTGGCCATGTATATCTCTGTGCATCTCTCCATTCTCCATTTGGGAAGCCTTCACACAGCTCAGTTCAACCCCCAAAGCATGTCTGATCAATCTGATGAAACCATAGTGTTTGAATGGATCCCTTTTTACCCTGTGGTTCAACCAGAGTGAAATAGGATAAGAATATGTTGTTTGGAAAGCGGTTACACATCTGAGTTTAATAAGGCTTTTTTGGTGGAGACTGGTCTCATTGTTTGTCATATCTTATTTGAACTGAAAGTAATCAGGGACAAACAAGGAATGGGGCAAACAAAAAGTGGGAAGACATGGACACAAGCAAATGTCATATTAATAAATTACTCTATTTTGACCCCTGATTAAAGTGTTTGCAAGTGCTCACGGCAGTTTGAAAAGGGAATCCAAAGAAATCCAAAAAAACAGATCATGAAAGATCTAGTTGTTGATGTGCATTTTGTGACACAAATAAAGCCTTTAGAAATATCAAACCCAAGAGCTATGACTGTATAATTCCCTATTTTTGGATCAATATAAACTCATTTGTAGAACAAAGCTGCAATCTCTCTATCAATCCTAACTGCTTCCTTTTCTCTCAAGTGACTGAGTGAGTTTGACAAGTGAACTCTATGTGTGCCCAGTATTTAAAATAGCTTGTCTTTCCTTCTCTCTTGTGGTGGCATATTGAGGTCTCCCACGCACACATTATTTTTACGAAATACTTAAGTGCTGAGCATGTGCTCCTTGCCCCTTGAATACCAAAACTCTGACTTTGATAGCGAATTTATTTGATCCATATAGTTGTGTGCCTTCACCCTTATTCAAACTGTGGATTCATCTAAATTCTATGGAATCTACAGAAATATTTTTCTTTTTTTATTTTTCTCTCTTTTTTTTTGCCCCTCAGAGTTCAGAAGCTTGTAGGTCTTTAATTATGTATAATAGTCTTTTGCCCTGTTTTATGGAAACTCCAGACTGGATTCGCTCAAGTCATCGACTTGAAAGTTTGAAAACCTCCAGTGACAAGAATATTAATGTGCCAGCAGTGTCATATCTGTTTCAGCTCATGCATATTCAATGTCCCCCCAGCTCTCCAAGATTTATGTCAGACTTTGCCGGAGTGTAGTTTTCCACCATTGGAGATAATGGCATGCTAAATTGATGTTATCGGGGGCAGGTTTTTTTCCTCTGTACTCCTCTCCAGGTCTGGTTAGGAAAGGGGAGAGGGGAGTGACCCACTCGCCTGGCTGCTATTCAAACTGTTGGCGGCTTTACTACTCACCTCCACCCACTGGCCTGTTCTGTTAGTAGCAGTGGACTGAAAACCTCTTTCGTGGGGGGAGGGAGGGGCATATTTTGGAAGGAGATTAAGGGGCGATCCTGTGGATTATCTTTTAATTAAGGACGGTTGAGTTGTGCCCACTCTGGTGGAGCAAACGCCCAGCTGCTAATGAAGTTTAAACAGACATACTTTATTTAATTACCGCTAATCGCTGGGGCCCAAAGTCCGGCCCTCTTTGATCTGCCTGTCGCACTGTAATCTTCCTGGCAGATACCATCTCCCGTTCTACCCGGATCCCTTTTAGAAGTTGCTACGGGAGGTCCAAGATTAACCATGGGTTAATTGAGACAGCCGGTTTTTGTGGTGTGTGTGTGTGTATGTATGTGTGTGTGTGTGTGTGTGTGTGTAACTGAGAGAGAGAGACCGAGAGAGTGAGTGAGAGAGAGAGGGAGCAGAGTGGTCAAAAACAGGAGGGAGGATGGGCATCGAGTTGATTGATGTGTTTGTGGTTCCAAAAGTCATCCTGTTTTCTTGGCCTCTGTGCTCTCTCTCTCTCCCCCTCTCTCTCTGTCTCTCTCTCTCTCTCTGTCTAAGGGTCAGTTGCTACACCATGTACTGGCTGCACATTACCTGACTGTTTGACATCAGGGACACTGGGGGGGCTTTGATTATACTTGACCCTTGTAAACGAATGTGTGTTGGTGTGATTTCTGTTTTTCAGCTCTTGGCAGAATTTAGACATTAGAAAAAATAGTGATGTTGAATACAATATTATGGGAGGTTTGTACACATAAAAGCCACTGACTACCGCTGATGTCCATTTTAAGTGGATGGTGACTTGATATCTTCTTTACGTTCAGTTCATATTCAGTCTTAGGTGCCCCCTACACCCACCCCTGTGTGTGTGTGTGTGTGTGTGTGTGTGTGTGTGTGTGTGTGTGTGTGTGTGAGGGGGTTTGCCTTTATCTGACCTGGGGGAGGCATTGGCTTCCTGTTAATTGGGTTAGCTCAGCGACCAGGGGCAAACTGTGTGAGAGCAGAAAAACACTATGAGAAAAACCCTATGAGGCACTTTTGTCTCAGCTGAGACATATGGCAAAGAAGCTGTGAGCAGAGAGTCTTCATCTGGAGGGAGCAAATGAAGAGGGTGTGTGTGAGAGGGAAAGGCAGACAGAGATTCATGATTCCTTAAATTAATGCAGTATCCTCAAATCAAGTGAATAAGAGCCAGAGGATACATTTGCTGTGAATGTTTGCACACACACACACACACACACACATACACACACACACACACACACACACACACACACACACACACACACATATACATACATGCACACAGACACTCAACACCCTTTGTCTTTTTTACTCTCTGCAATCCTTTCCACTACTTCATTTCTAGTTCTTTCAGTATGTTTCACTATATTTTTTATTTTTGCCTCACTTCTCCATTCACCATAGCTGACAGTTTGCCAATAGATGAGTGATTTCTAATCCTATAAGAGATGTTCACCAAAACTGCTTTATGCATATTCATACTTGATATTGCTGATTAATGCTGGCTTCACCTAAACAAAAAATATGTATTGGTGTTTTTTTCATTGTAACATGAACTACAGAGTCAGTAAAGGCCGGTACATGCCTTACTAAGAGATTTACTGCTTTAATTAACCAAAGTAAAATGGCAAAAATTATTTATAGCCCTGCTTAAAACATGGTGGATGGAATTATGCATTGCAATTTGTGAATAATTGAATCTTTCCTTCAGATTGTGACAGAATAGTTAATTTATTTATAGACGTACACAAAGTCGAGTCAAAGCCTCTGTCGGTCCTGCGGGTAGAACTGCTTTCAAGAGAATGAACTCTTGTTAAATAAGTTACAGAACACAGTCCTGCACAGACATCTGAGCAGCAAACAAAAGACAGAACGGGGAGAGGAGGAAACTGATCTAGAGAGAGAGAAAGTGTTAGAGTTTCTCCACTACCGTGTGTTAAACACAATGACGTCTCTGAGGGCTTGTGGTAGAGAAGATGAAATATTCAACGGGTTAGTGTTTATTAACAGGATGAAACAAAGGGCTGCTTCCCTTTGACTTGTGCACATTGACACTTGGCACAGAACAAACAAAATCAAATATGGTATTGATCCATAATGGATGAAAAAGCCAACTTTAAATGAGTAGCATTATTAAAGAATTAGGAGTGGGAAGAAGCTAAGCAAGGAGACACATTGTTAGTAAACACCAACTTTTGTTAGCATCTTCAGTGACACACAAGCCTGGTTTAAGCTACATAACTATGTCATTTTTCAGTGTAATTATTTATGAGTTTCTTTCATAATCAAAATATCATAACAAATATTGATCTATTGTATGTGTTCTATTGAAACAGTAACAGTTTTGGCAGTTAAAATGAAATTGTTTGGATTGAAATACACCCTTTGCAATACAGTATTTAATAGTTAATTTTTAGCCTCGTCTTTTCCACAGTAGAACATGGCTTAATTGACATTAAATGTTTGCAATTTAACCCATCGCCCCTGTCCTTGAGGCCCTGTCATGTCCAAGTGGCACCCCGAATAAACACTTTTGACACGGGAGCTCTTGGCTTGCAACCTCTAGGACCAAAGGGCCCCCCTTCCATTGATTGCCCATTGCTGTTATGCAAATTCAAGAGTGACATTGTTGCTCAACCAATGAAGGCAGGTCTTTGTATTTCAGAGAATAGAAAACCTGTCTGTCAGAAGCCTGCGGTTTTTCACTTATACAAAGTCCTATCATTTTTATTTAGTCTTTCGGCTGAACTTTCCAAGACTGTTCCCCCTGTCCTGCTACTGTTTCAATGGGAAAAAAAAGTAAAGCGAGCCAACTCTGTACGAAAAGATAACGTGACATGAATTGATTTACATACACATCAGCATGTGCATGCAGAAGTTCACTTGTTACCTTGAAAAAATATTATAATAAATATGCAGTTGAGCCTTCAAACTTATGCTAATATTCAAAAGGTGAGCTGATTTAAACCCTTGATCGATACTTGAAGAAACAAAATACTTTAAGAAACAAAATATCCAAAGATGTCACATTTATAAACTAGTAATTAAAACATCTCCCCTTGAAAATAATCGATGGCACAGTGTGTCTCTCTAAATGCATATACCAGCAGCTACAACATCTTCAGTGTTTACTTGACCCTGTCTATGCAGCCTCTTGCTCCTTTCCTCTTGTATTTTTTGCGTACCCCTTATTTGTACTCCATGTATCCTACAAGAAACTCAACAAATGCCAACGTCCTACTGCGTGACCAGATGTATCTACTCTTTCATGCCCTAACTTCGACCCTAAAATATCTGCGTCAAATTAAACTGATAAATAATCACAGATTTATGACTGGATGATACCCTTGTATATGGGTCCATCAAACGTCTGCCTTGCTGACTAAGCTCTCACATTGAGGTTCTTTGCTATCTCTTTCAAAGAGCTGTCAGATTCCTTCTCCTTTCTGTCTGTGGTATTCACCTGCTGCCACCAACTTGTTGCTGGTTTGCTGATGAAGGCCAGGAAAGTGCCAGTTTCTACGATGTCAGGGGAGAAAAGTAAAATGAAGTCTTTTTGGCATGCAATATTTTTTCCCAGTCTAGATACTACAAGAACCATTTCTTATAAAGAATCACCATAACACAGCTGAGGTTACAGAAGACACCAATGTCAAATGTAACCAAGGTAAAGCTGCTGTGATGATAATTAAAATGTTAATTTGGTCCAAACGGCCTCATACTCAAAATTATAATTTTCTAAATATTGTTGGTTTTAATTTACCAACAAATCATCTGTCAAGAAGACAGTTTCCAAAATGTGGCATATATCCATGGAAAACAGTCTTTCCACAGCATTGGGGTTGGTGGGTCTCATTTGAATATGGGGATAGCGCCTTCCATTGTCCATTTCTCATGAAATTCATCAGAGCAGAGTTCACTGCAAAAGAGCTAAATATAAAAGTTCTAAACCTGTGTCATTATGTTACTCTAAGAAGATGGCAAGCAACACTACCAGGCGGAAGTGAATAAGATATCACTTTTGCAGAATGGCTCCTGAATTACATTAGGAAGATGGCAGTGGACATATCTGGAATTATTTCCTCAACTAACAAGCTGCTCCAATGAAGCACAGTGGCCAATGGTACTCTCTTAGCGCAGAAAAAAACACATCCCCTATAGCCTATTCCCCCTGGTTATGGTTCATATTCTTCGCCCTAATGTATTCCCCAGCTATGTGTTTGTGTGTCTCTTGGGAGTCCAGGCATAGCTGCTGTACTGACCTGATAACATCTGGGAGTAAGTGATGGTTTTACCCACATGCTCCAGAGCTTCAGGACCCCACAGGCGTCCTTACAAATGCCTGTCTTTCTCGGACCCTTTCAACACCTCCTCGACACCTGCTTAATACAAATTCCACAAGTGAAAATCCAAACATCCTCAGCGTTTTATTAAAATCTAAGCCTGTGGGACAATTTCCCATGATTTTTGAAGTGGGATGTTAATGTCCCTATATGAGAGGGGTGAAAAAGTGAGTCTAAAAATCATCCCCGTTTAATATGGGGTTTTATCTGCGTAATCGATCATCAAAGTACATGCAAACAGTGAATGAGTAAGATGGGAAAAGTTCCCATATTTAAATAACTTTACTTTGGTTTGAAGATATAATTTGGGGACTCTAATTTTCATTATTGTTTTACATATTTTCATAATTGTCGTTATGGTTAAAACCGTTAGAAATTCCTGAGCTGAAAGGAGAGTTTCAATGAAGTATTGTTGAGAAACAGTTGCTCTTGTGCTGGTTCATGGCTGCAATGACCTCCAAATGACTCAAGGTTATCAAGGCATCAGAGACGCCTGTCACGGGATCCAGAGAGATGACATTAAACTAAGCAGAGAATGTGTTTATCTAAGGCTGATATGGTGTTCTTTCCTCCAAATTCACTGCAAACTCCTCGGCAGGATATTTACATATGTTGCTGTTGAGAGAGTTGTGGTAAGAGAGGAGATAGGGAAGAACATATAACATTTTCGTGTCTGTTTTATTGCATGGCTCTCTGAAAGCAATCCTTGAGGTATTGGTAAACCCCATCAAACTGTTAAAAATTGGTGAATTATTTAATCTTCCGGAACCATTTCTCTGTTCCGCTATCTTATTCACATTTCACATGGTCCTTCATTGTGTATGCACTTATGCTTGAACTCGTGTCAACATCCAAATGAATACCAGAAGGGAGGAGATATGGCCATAGTATTGGAGAAAAAATAAACAATAGTGGAAACAGGAGGAAGAATTGAGAATAAAGAATTATAAAAACAGCAAAGAAGCATGCCCATTCTTTCTCCAGCTGTTTTCTCATGGAAAAGCACTAGTTTTCTTTCGCAGCTTGTTACAATCGAGTGAATGAGCCTGGTGGGATCTGGAATTGACAACTTGTGTCTGCTTAGTTACACTAGTTAATGACCCTAATTATCCTCCTCCTTGCTGTGAACAGTCAATAAACAATTAGCCTAGCATATGCCCCCCCACCCTTATTCTCCCAAATTTGGTGTTTTCTATCTCCAAGACAATGGGGTGTCTCTTTCTGGTAGCACTAGTGTCAGAACAGGTTGATTAAAACATGTGGGAAAGTAATCAATGACCAATCCAAAGGCTTGTGAACACCATTCTTTCTTTGTAAGCTTTTTTTTTCTTTCTTTCAGGATTGTAAGCTTCGACAAATGGAAGGATCCTGTGGGTAGAGTCCATCCATATTTTATCTCATGATTTGTTAGTTAAAAATGAAAGGAGACAAGGTGATCCTTGAAGTCATTTGCAGAAACTTAAGGCCTTTGGCAAGCATGCCTATTGTCCCGCCCCAGACTACATATCTTCCAGGCAGCTAGGACCTTGAACAGTAGATGTGTTTGTGAGGTCTTCCTTTGAATAACACTTTCTCTCCTTGCTAGTAATAGACAGACAGGAGAAAGTTAGCTAGGGGCAGAAAGAGAAATATCAAACTCTTTGAATATGGATGGAGTTCAGGTGAACTACACCTGAACTCTGTCTGTGATGTCTTTATAGAAGGGTTTTTTGACTTTCTTTTGCTCTTCAGCCACCATCAAAAGTTCAGGAGGCAATAATGTTTTGTATGCAGGGAGAACAGAACCTTTGAAACCTTTGGGATAAAAGAGCTGCACAGTGTCAGTCTGAAAGGTAAAGGAGATGGAGGGAGGAGGGCTAAGAGGTTGCAGAGGAAGGAAAAAAATATAATCTTTATTGTGCCATTTCACAACTCTAATCTAAAATAAGCACTTACCTCTATGGGGAAAAAATAATTGCAACCATTAGTGAGGATAAGCAAAACGTAATACCACTAATGACCTTTGAATTGACATTAACACTTGATATTATGCTGTCCAATGATAGAGGAAAAAATTAAAACCATTTGTCGATTATTTAAACTTAGCCTACTAGCATAGGAATTGATATTTCAAAAAAGCATTTGTATGTTTTTATTTTGAAATTGTTTATTTTTTCACAAAGGATCTCTAAAGGAATGTTCATTGCATTGCTTATACATTATCTATGTAAAGACATGACTTTGCTCTCTGTATTCTTGATGTTGAGCTTCATGCATTTCAGCAGGAGATTGTAATAACAAGGAATTACTATCCCTTAACCAAAGTTTTGTTGACGCACAGATGGTAGCTTTTTATGGATTTTGACAGGGAAACTACCTCACAGAGCAAGTAAAGTAAAGACACAGATTTTAGGATATTTATTAACAATTGACTTTAGAAATGGAAAAAGGAAAAAAAATGCAGCCTCACCATTCTGAAGTTATTCGTCACTGCTTGTTAAGCTCCTCACACTCTGTAAAGGAATGCATTTTTTTGAAACAACGATCAGCTCATATCAAGACATGATTGATCTGTTGGTGGCAAACTTTTTTGACAGTAAATCATCCGCCTTCAACTATAAAAATTCATTTCCAGTTGTTTCCTGACATACGAAACAAGGGTTATTGTTTCATGCAAGCATTCATCAATTTTAGACAGAAATGATAAAGACTCTATATTATTTTAAAATATATGTCATGTTTTTCCCATGATAAATGTATTTGTAGCAAGAAACAATAAATTACAGAAATAAAAACATGATGTTTTAAGTGTGCCCACTACTTTAACATGTTTCTTCTTTGTACATAATTAGGCTAAACCAGTGCTTCAGATTTAAGGGTATGACTGCCGGCTCAGGGGATTAACTTAGCCGTGTTGGAGAGTTAGTAGAGGGGCCTGCTTGTGAGAGGGCCTATTGTCCCACCAGGTCACTGATCTCAGGTTTTATACCCACTCAAGGCCTGGACTTTACCCTCCTTGCTCCACTTCAGCAAGCAACAGAATTGCTTACATTGTGTGATATGAGGTGGAAAAGCATCCACTGCCCCACCCCTCCACTTGGGTCTTGGAGTGTGTTTTGAGCAGTGCTCATCACAACACTGGTTGTGCTCATACACTCATACACTTCCAGCTGGGAGAGCCATTGATGTGGTCTTAACACACCAGTTGTTTCCTTTAAGAGAGGGAGGAGCAGTGGGAAAAGTCTAGGCAAGTCAGTAACTCCACCCCCAGGCTTTCAGAGTTGCCAAGCAGGTGTAAACATCCAGCAAACTGTGTTAATCAATAAGCAGGGGGAGATATACCCCAGGGTAGATTAGTCATATTGCACCACCGTAAAGGGATTACTAAGTTAAAAGTGAAGAGTGAAGAAAATTATACATAAGAGGTATCAAAAGTTAAAATATTGTCAGATGATCTGTGGACTATCAGTCAGTAAAGGAGGCAGATAACCTTAGTTAAATAGACAGGTGTATTGCATAATTTCTTCTATCGTTCTGTCTGGCCGACCAACAGCTTCAAATAGAACTGGTAGAAGTTAAGTGAAGGTTGACCAGAAATTATTTTTTCAAATTGATACAGTTTTAGCATATGATTTGTAAAAGCAATCACAGAGAGGTTTGCATTTGTTTATTATTTTTTAGCGATTCTGGCCAAAGATGCTGCCTTCACCACCTCACATCGCTAAATCTACAGTATATCTTTCCATGCACAACTCTCTCTCTCTCTCTCTTTATCTAATCTATCTGACTTTCTTTGTAAAAGAGATACAGAAGCGTGCACACACACACACACTCCACATCATTCTTTGACACTGTCAATTCTAACAAAAAATAATAATAATTTTGCAAAGCCAAACTTTGTACCATATGCTATACAAATGCTGAACTCCCTCTTGAATGCTACTGATACTTCTCTCAAACTGTGGTTTTTGTTGCTCAACAATGTGTCAGTCATCTGAAATGTACATTTCTTTCAGTTAAGAATGAACTTGTGCATATTGTTGTGGAGGTAGAAAAATACATGTTTAAAAGCTTCCAGTATTGTATTTTTGGTCCATAAAAATCTCACAGATCAATGCAACAGCATCAAGGTCTCCCTGCTATACTGGATCACTGTAGAGACACAGTAAAGACACACACAGTTTTGCTAATAAGGATTGTAGTTTTACAACTATTACACGTACCAATGTTGACTTCAGCTGACATCACAATAACATTTAATTTAATAGCGATAAAATTACTTGTATCTCTTTAAAAGAGGAACAGAATACAAAATGCTTGTTTATCTAAATGTTTAACTTTCAATTTGATGTTTAGTTAGACAAAGAGGATGCAATTGCCTGACTATAAAGTTCTGCCTGTCTCATATGGTGCAAAAGATAGGGATAGAAGGAAACATTGTGATATTGTCTGATATCCTTTTCCTGTTGCTGGGTAGTTGATGTATGACAGAGCTGTGTCTTCTTGCTCAAGTACAGATAAATAATGTCATTTTCTGGCATTAGCATCTGTTGCCAGCATAGCAAAGCTCCTGTTGTGGGTCTTGGGCCTATTGAGATGATGGAAATTCAGCCCGCAATGATTCATCTCCACTTACTTAGCTACGACTATCCTATCCCTGCCAGTTTGGAAAGCGATACAGCAATGGAGCTTAGCTTGTCCTTGAATGGAGCTCTATGAGAAGTTAGTATATGTTTGAGATGCTTCCGATGCTTTTAATGCATACTCTTTTGGTAACGCTGTTGGGATTATAGAGTGGAAAGAGGCAAATATGTCGACCAGCATGCTGTTTATCCGCTGGCTCCACACCCTCCAAACAGAACCGCATTACACAGGCCAGTTTAGAGAGGCTTAACACCTGTGTTTTTTCACCATCTCCTATAAACTCATTCTCTCCCTCCCTCTCACTTACTTTTTGTCTTCCAATGCAAAGAGGATGAAGCCAAGGGAATGAGAAGAGCTCCATTATTGCTGTATTTTCTTTCCAGAGAAACGTTATTTACTCGAAAGATATCATCCTCGCTTTTAATCCTCTTAGTGGTGGATTGCGGTTGTACTTACAGCGCCATGCACCTGCTAAACTGCCTTCTCTTAAAGCTGTATAAACACAGCCGCAGGAGCTGCTTCCTTCCCAAGACGAAACAATCAGCTTTTTTATGAGTAAAGGAGAGTGAGAGCGCTCATGCGAAGTTTAGAGGACACTGTAGTGACGGGTTGGTGTTCGGTGTCCTTTGCTGTACAGTTGGTTGTTGGTTGGAATCCACTTTGTGCCTATCGGTCTTAGTATTTTATGTGTAGAGGGGCTAAAACCACCACTTCCCATCAACACACATATCTTCAATGTTTATATTCACCTTATAGGGCTCGCTCACCTTTTTGTGTCGTTCACTGTTATGTGACTCCATTCTGGTTAATTGGGTATGGGCAATTTTTAAAGCCTTAATTTAGTTCCATAAAATTACGTAATAGTCACCGCGATGCATCATCTACATGATATTAATAAAATGAAGCTTGAGCAAACTGTTCATTGCCCCTCCTCAGAGTTCTTGATAATGGACATTATACACAGCTGACATGACAGATGCACTCCACTAGATTAACATTACTTTGTTCTTTTCTAACAGGGTTACAAGAATGATCCTTACACTCACGGGACAGGCAGAGAGACAGATAACAGGCAAAGACAGAGAGTAATAGAAATAGAGAAAGTAAGCATTTGCTTGTGTTTGTGTGATGTGTGTCCGTATGTCTGCAAGGCTGGAGGGAGGGAAGTTTGACTGCAGGCAAACAATATGAAACCTGAAATATTAGCCGGTGTAGTGATTGAACATTGCTCCCTTATCGCTGGGTTGCCAGGTTAGCGGGCTGTAACAATGACTTATCACACAGCTGAGGAACATGGAGTATATAACAAGATTCTCTAACATGACAAACACAGCCCTCAGGAGTGGCAGCTCAAACAGTGGCCTCAAACCAGGCCAGGCAGGACTAAAGATGAAAATGTTCACAGAAAAATCTCATGTGGAGTTGCATTTCAGTGTAAAGCTGCTGCATGCGCTATTGTACTTGTTTGGAAAGTGTGATGCCAGGTAGCATGCATGCCAATAAATAAATACATAAGTGATAAGTGTCATGTATCATTATCAGGTGTGTGTGTGTGTGTGTGTGTGTGTGTGTGTGTGTGTGTGTGTGTGTGTGTGTGTGTGTGTGTGTGTGTGTGTGTGCGCATTAACAAAATAGTATTACAGTTCCAAATCCCCCTTAGAAGATGAGTCACAATAAGTATTGGTTCAGACTGTTTCTTCATGTTGTCCGCCATGATGTAATTTTGTTTGCGCATGTGCAAAAAAGAACTACAACTATGGTGGCATTGAAAGAAAGACATTTAAGCACAGCCTTGGATTGAATGTAATATTGTGAAAGTCAGGAGCCGATAGAAATTTAAACTAATATTGGGGAGGGGGTCAATATTTTACTGTATAAAGCTAAAGGGTCTATTTTTCTCTGGTGCTCCAACTATGGCTGCTCATAACCCAAGAGTCATGAACTTTAACCTTGAGGTTAAAACGAAAACAGATGCCAGGTGAGTTGAGTCACATCCGCCATTCAGTGGACCAGTGAGGAATTTTTCACCCTTTTTTTTCCACAGTGTTAATGCCTCATCTCCTCTTCCTGTGTTTTTTTTTTCCAACAGTCACACTTCTTGGCCATGAGAAGCCCACCCCCTTAACTATGTCTTTTCTTTTTTCTGTCTGTATTCTTTCTTCTTTTTTTTAATCTTTCATATTCTCTCTTGGGGTTTCATTAATTATGCTCCTTTGCCAGGAACTTGTTTGCTTATTCTGTGTCTATGTATTGCTGGCATTGGAATGGATTTTGTTTATAGATGTGACCCTTGCTGCTTGAAGTCTCAAAGCAGCTCTGCTGTCAAGAGCCAAAACTCTGGCAAGGTCAGCTCATTTCTGTTTACTTTTTGAGCACTATTTACCCTCTGGGGCTTTTAAAAGCACTTCTGCAAAACATCACATCCAGGACAGGGAGACAGAGGGAATAGGGATGGGGGGAGTCTAAATTGAAAAACTCTGAGGATTGCGATATGGTTCCAGGAGTGACACTGTCATAATATGCTGTAGGAAACGTGTTTATTCCTCTAATGTATTGTTAGAAATTGCAGATTTGTAATCTGCTTTAGGTAACTATAATAATACCGTTTATTGATATGCATACAGTGCATTAACAATAATGTGCATAATTTTCCCCAAGCAACATTACTGGCTTGCATATCACCAACATAGACTAATGTCTTAATACGGAAAAATAATAATATAATTTTGCATTATAGACCCTAAGGCTGTTGCCTGAATGCAAAGCCATGGAGTTTGGATTAACCCATCAATAATCACTATCTGCTGTGCCATGCATTTGCCCCTGTAGAGCTAATGATTAATCTCCCCTATAAGGGACTGATCTCTATCAGATTGATGAATGCGCCGACCAATCATGTTCCTGCAAATCCTTGGTATGTACATACACCAATAAGTGATGATGAACAGCCTGTGTTGTTGGTTATTTATGCTGGTTTTATGGGGGATTTCCAGAGGTTTCCAAAAAAAAATGGTCTACTTAAAATGTCCCTGTGTATGTGTATTTTTTTGGGCTTGTGCTTTTAGATATGAATTTTGGTGTATACAGTGTGAAATGTGATGTGTTATAAACTAAAGGTAGATAACGTTTGGTTAACCTCTCATTATGGTTCAGATCTCACAAACATGCGGCAGGATCCAAATACATCATGCCCTGAACAACCAGTGCAAACGCTATTTTTCTAGTGAGTGAGATTGAATGAGTGAAAGATGTTGTGTATGTGCTTCAAGGTGTGTACGAATGCATCACCTATATGAACAAATTTTGTTCCTCCACGTAAGATGTACTGCACCATCCCTTGAATGATTGATGTAGATTTTGACCTTGTTGCTTGTTGTTGTTACTCTGGCTGGGCCTCCGTGTGTTCCATGCTGATGTCCTTGTATAGTAAAGCTTGGGTTTATTTTCTCTGACTGACATAGACACCTCCTCTTGAACTTTTATAGCTCCTCTTAGTGATGTGTATCTGAGAGAGTTGACCCAGGTCACCAAGCTTTACAGGCTTCCGCCTGCATCTCATTCCCAATGTTTGTTTTTGTTTCACTTTACTTTTGTTTCATATCATGGCTTTTTTTTTTGTACACATTTGTGGATGAGTTTATGATAAAATGGAAACAAAATGAGAATGATTGTGAGATTCAATAATGCTATTACAAAATACATTATGTACTTTATGAACTGGTTACAAATCAAGGGTAGAGTGACTCGGTTACATATTATAACATTTGTTTAGGAGTCCTAAAACTGTGCAAGAACATTTCCATGCTTATTCTTTAATGGATAAGCTTGTCTTTTAATAAGCTTATCTTTTAATTTTCCCACTCATTCTTGGGTTTCAATTTCGAAACCAAGTACAGTGCTATGAGTGGGAAGTAGTGCACTTGTATATTGCGAGTAAAGGTGAAAGACATTTTTTGAAATTGTTGTATTTTTTTTCCTCATTGAATGTGATTAATATATTTTCAGGATGTTATTGTACCCCGATATTTATCTTTTTACTTTCACTAAGTAAACGAATATTAAGTAGTCACACTGAAGAGCAGGGGGCTAATATTTTGCTTTCATGGGCTGGTATTCAGTCTGGATCAGAGTGTTCTGGAAGCTCGTTAAAGACCAAGTGCAAAGCATAAAATAACACAAATGCTAAAATCACTAAAGAGAGCTCAAAAGATTTTCAGCCAACTACAGACCAACAAATATATTTAGAGCAATTTCTGTGATACCTCATAGTCACAACTTTGCACACTTCTCAACTCTTCACCATTCCCAGAGACCTTGTGCTTAGTTTGTAGACAGGCAATTTGAGTGGGAGACCGGGGCTTGGGAGAGTACTTCATGCAGAGGTCCACCTCTTCATAGGGGCCATACACTAGGAGGTGAGAATCTGTGGGCCTAAACTAAAGTGACATTTATTGGCCCCTCTAGCCCCCAAGAAAAAATTGTCAGGGCATTTTCTATTGTGTCACATTTCTTGGTGGGAGTTCCCATGTGTTTGATATGCCAACATGTAGCTCTGGACTTGTGAGCCCAATCCTTAACTTTACTGTATACAATATATTTATATAGAATAGTTACATTTCAAGGTACTTGTGTATTATACAAGCCTCAGTGATTTTCTTACACTTTAAAATGAACCGTAAAGAAATGGCCCTTATGTTGTTTGTGGACTGGCTTCTTTGTACAGTCAATTAATAAAATATCTATGCTTTCTCTGATTTTTTTATGACTGGTAAAGTATGTCTCAGAAACAAAATCTGATCAAAGTGAAAATACTTTGAGATTTGAGATGTGTGTTAGGAATGATGAAGATGAGTTGTGGTAGAAATTGTTTGGTGTGTGTTTCCAGTAAGATTGGTTGTGATGCCTGGTTAGACTCATAGGAAGCATTAAACATATTGTCCTTGTCCTTATCTGGTCACAGTTCACTATATTCCTTTTTTTAGCTGACCCCTCTGTCTCTACAGATCTACTGTTCCCCATTGACCTTGAACTGTGTTTTTCCCTTATTGCAACAATCTACCTCCTTGATCCAGAATTATTGAGGGCACGTGGCTCAGGACGTAGAGCAATCGTTTCTGGAACCGAACATTCCTGGTTTGATTCCCAACACCTCCTAGTGTGTTGAAATGTTGTTGAGCAAGATACTGAACCCCTAACTGCTCCCCTGGTGCTGGTCGACGGCAGCCTACTGCTCATGGTTCATCCATGATGGGTTAATTGCAGAGAACGAATTTCCCCATGGGGATTAATAAAGGATGAATTATTGTCTTTTCAAGCACACTTTGATATTTATATGAACAAACAGCCCAATCAGCAACCGAGATCTGTCCGAATGACATCAAGGATGTCATTATACTGTATTTTTTGGGTTAAAATATCTAGGGCCAAATGAATAATCTGTCAGACATGGATACAATCGGCAGGAAAGACAAGAGACCACAAAGGGGTTTGTGTATGTGTAGTGTATTTGTACAACATACGGCATATATGCTGTGTATATGTAGAGCAAGAAAAACAAAGACACAAATTCCAGAACACAGAGACTAGACAATAATAAACAAATGTCCTGTTGTTCACAGAAAGATTTAGCCTTACTCCAGATCATCAACATCAAAATCATATTAAAAACTAAATTAACAAAAACGTACATCACAATAAAACATGTAAATCTTCCTCAAACATCCTTAATCATTGTATGAACTGTTCAGTATTTAGACTGTTTGTTATCACATTCAGGATTTATTTGCTCTTTTGACTTTGTTTTTCTGTCTAAATGCATGGTGCCTTCCCTGGCACGATGAGGTATAACCCTGTTCTAGATCAGACTAATTTCGTGCAGCAATTTCAACACAAACAGTTAATTGTGTTTAGACTCTGACTGAGCTGCCTCTGTTTTATTAAGTATGCTTATGTTGATGAGAGGTCCTGTTTGGATTGGAGGGTGAGATGAATCATGGTCGTACATCAGTGTGGGAAATATGTACCAAAATTAAACAAAAAAGTACTGCTCTGAGATGTACTGAAAACATAAAATATTATTTTGTTAGTTACTTTCAGCCTTCCACATGAACTCCTTTAAGCTTTAGATATCCATCACACACACATGTTGTTGTTTAGAGTTGAGATGACACATCCTGCTATTGATAGCAACTTACATGCAGAAATCATTAAGGGCTCCACAGGTTATTTGTGAAATATATAAGTCATAGTTGATGGTTTCTCCATCACTGTGAAGGCCAAAAACACACAGGGGGCCAAGCACTCAAGTGCCCCCTGTCAAGTGGCTAACTTACCATTGAAGTATTGCAATTTGTTTCTGTGTTGGCGGTAATGTTCCTGAGAGACTTTCAACCACCACTGTTAACCACCAGTAACAATGAACAGTTTACAGATCAGAATAAGAACAGATGAATCAATTTTGTCAAATTCACCATGGTGAGCTTTTGGTGTCTGAAGTTTTGTTCAGATTTAGGGCCAAGACAGAGGCTGCACACCTCCCACTGTATTTTGTTGTATACCTGCCCTCAAGTGATTATTGTCAATAAAAAGGGGTGTAAATCTAAAGATGTACCAACAGCTAATAAGAAAAAGGAAAAAAATCAGTGATGAGTGGTCGGGTAGGAAGATAGTCTGATCAAACAAAAAGGAAACTTTGCAAAAGACATGGTGGTCTATTCCAATTAGCAGACAGTTAGGTCTAGTTAAAATATTTGACTAGTCTCAAGGGCACTGTACTGATATCATAATAGAAGCAATTTATCGAATATCTGATGAATATCCTCATCAACTTGAAATCTCTTGCTCTGTACCCTGCATCTTTATATATTTCATGTTATTTATACTACAATTTTAAAGATCATACTACATTTCATCCATCCATCCATCGTTCCATCCATTCATCCATTCATCCATCCATCTTCCCACGCTTATCCGGAGTCGGGTTGTTGGGGCAGCAGCTGGAGCAGTGAGGCCCAGACCTCCCTCTCCTCCGCCACACAGTCCAGCTCCTCTGGCGTGACACGAAGGCGTTCTCAGGCCAGCCTGGAGACATAGTCCCTTCAGTATGTCCTGAATTGTCCCCATGGTCTCCACCTAGGTGGACATGCCCATACCTCCTCGTCCAGTCGGCATCCTGACCAGATGCCTAAGCCACCTCATCTGACTCCTCTCAATGCAGAGGACCAGTGGCTCTACTCCGAGCTCCTCAAGATGATCGAACTTTTCACCCTATCTCTAAGGGAGAGTCCGGCCACTCTGCGGAAGAAACTCATTTTGGCCACTTGCATCCGCAATCTCGTTCTTTTGGCTCATCACCCTCTTCACCAAGACAGACCGGTACAGAGTCCACATCGTTGCAGACTCCTGGAGCACCCCCACAGGATTGCCTACGGTACACAGTCAAATACCCTCTCTATAACCACAAAACACATGTACTGTAGACTGGTGGGGAAAACTCCCATGCCCCCTCAACAACCCTGCTGAGTGTTTAGAGCTATTCCACTGTTCCACGGCCAGAGCGAAAACAAACTGCTCCTCCTGGATCCGAGTTCAATGACCTGGCAGACCCTCTTCTCCAGCACTGCTGAATAGACCTTACCAAGGAGGCTGAGGAGTGTGATCCCCCTGTAATTGGCGCACACCATCCGATCCCCACCCTTTATGCCTGAACATGGTGTTTGTAATGGACAATCTGTGACAAGCACAGAAGTCCAATAACAAAACGCTGCTCTGTTTCAGATCAGGGGGACCATTCTTTTCAATCACGCCCTTCCAAGTCGTACTGTCCCAGAGGGAGTCCCCAGTATGAGCACTCTTTAGCAGCCCCTCAAGTGACCTAATGAAGAGTGGGTAAACTGAACTGTTGTTGGGTGCATAGCCACAAACAACAGTCAGAACCCGTCCTCCCACCTTAAAGCGGAGGGAGTCTACCCTCTTGTCCACCGAGTTGAACCCTAATGTGCAGGCACCAAGCCAGGGCACAATCAATATGCCCACAGCTGCCCAGCAACCCTCACCGGGGGCAACTCCAGATTAAAAAAAGAGTCCAGCCCCTCTGGTTCCAGACCCCATGCTGTGCTTCAAGTTGAGTTTGACGATAACTAGTGGGAGTCTCTCAGCCTCGCGCACCAGCTTGGGCTTCTTCCCCATCAGAGGTGACATTCCACACTTTATTGTTCATTTCAATCAAATGATTTTAGGAATCGCAGAGAATCATACAATCTAGAATGTATATGATTATCAACTCAACAAGGAAGGAGATTAGCAGACATTGCAACAAAGACTGCAATTAGACTTCAATTGAACCTTTAACCTTTGTGTTTGTAACCATTTATTCTCAACAGAACACAGTGGAAGGTTCAGGTGTTATTGACACATTTACTACAATGGTTTTGCTATAGAATCAGTTTAGCATGGAAGTGGCATACTACCGTTGATGTTTGCCAGCGCAAGCAAACAGTTATTGTAAGTTACACATGGGGGGGAGTTGGTTTGAGTATGGTTTTGTATTTGACATAAACTAGGAATGGCTCATGAAACTACAGGCCCGATGCAGAGATAATATCCTGCACAACATCAAGATGCTTCCTTGAATGGGTCTCTATGTCATTCCATATGTTCATGTGCTAATTAACACCTACACCTTGTCTTTGCATATGGAATGGTTGACAGAGTATGTCATGTTAGAAGAAAATAGTCATTGGCTAACCTCTACAGTATGTGATTGTAGAGTTCAATACAGAGGTGCTCCCACTGTCATTATCCAGCTGTCTTTCTTTCTCATTATGGCGAACAACAGTGAAATTTATACTGTTTTTCAAAGACTACAGTAGTACCAGTATCTTGAGATGTAAATGATGTCTTTTCCTCTGTCTGGATCTGCTCCTTGAATTGGTTTGTCTCAAACACATCTCTATGGTGGAACTAAGTACAATTATGCTAACTGTACGGCAGAGGGCCATAGTGCATGAGACCTGGTTTATAGTTAGAGATTAGTGAACCGCAGGGGCTTCCTACTCAGGCTGCAAAGTGTTCTACTTTACATCCCCCCATCCATTTCCCTCTTTTTTCTGCCTGTTTTCCTCCCCCTTGGCTTTCCTCCCTCCACCTATCTGCGACCTGGTTCTTGATCCCTACACTGGGAGCAGATACCTCTTGTAGGATTAATATTTCTGCCACTTTGATGTCAGAACTGTGTTTCACAAAGGCAGAGTTAGGATGAGGGGGCGATGGAAAGAATAAGACAGAATGAATGAAAAAAGAAAGGGATAAAGACAGAGAAAAGGAAACTGAAATGGTGGCAGAGATATGAGGGATCCTCACTTGGCAGCCAGATGTATAATCTTATGATGTGTGTTTGTAATTTTGCATGCAATTCGTTGTGTGTGTGTGTGTGTGTGTGTGTGTGTGTGTGTGTGTGTGTGTGTGTGTGTGTGAGAGAGAGAGCGAGATAGAGAGAGAGTGAGTATGCATGTGTGTTTGGTAGGGGGGCAAAATCTGTTGGAGGTTACACAGTCCTCCTAAACCAGCTGGTGTTTGCAGAGGCGTGTCACCAATGCTGTGGACTAGCAGAGGTCAACAAGGGGGTACAGGCAAGGCTGCTTTTCCTCATTGGCTCTCAGATAGAGGGTCTGGCCTCACCCATTACGCCAATCACTCACAGCCAGCTGACCCCTAACAGCCTATCAGCTTACTTGGCCTGGAGCCTGAGAGCAAATGGACAAAGGCAGAGGCGTCAGGGTGGGTTGCGGTATTGGAAGGGATGGTAAATAATGGAATGAGAGAGATTTGAAAATGAGTAAGACTGTTTTGCATTGTTTTTGCCAAGAAGCCAAAGGTGAGAGCAAGTGGTGGGCGAGAGCGCCCTTAATCTGTGGCTGACGAGGGCACCAGGAGCCTCCACACAATAATTACATTAGAGTCAAATGGATCCCAGTATCTGAAAGCAACACATTTATGCCCCGCAGGAGAATCCTTGTATAATTGTAATCCACCAAGACGAGGCGAGTGCAATAAGTACCTACCTTTTAAAGTGAAGAGGTTTAAGAGAATGCTTTTGTGTGAATTATAGTGCGTATTAAGTATGTATGTGCCTTTCTTGTTTCTTGACTTTGACTATGTGTCTAATGGTGAATGACTGAACAAGAAGCAGCATTGGGGAAAATAGTATTGTTTTCATTTGAATTTGAATTAATCCTGCTTCTGGAAATGAAGTATGTGCATGATATCATGCCTTGTTGCGTGTATTTACATGCGCTATGGCACTTGGCTGCGGTGTATGCCCACCATATTGCTTATAGCCTTGCTTGAAGGATAGGTGGATAGTGGAATGGCAAAATGGATAGACTACAAGAGAAATGGATGGATAGAGTCAGAGACGGGGGGTTAGTATATCTAGTGAGCAGAGGCAGGCGCAGCCGGAGGGGAGGAGAGGTTGATCTGTTTAGTGTCCATCTCCTGCCAGCTTTCACTGGTCATTAAAAGTAAGCTGTTATCAGACAGTGCAGGGAGGACTACCCAAACAGCCAGCACAGTGCTGCGTCTTCAGGTAACAGCTCCTTATCTTTTCACTGATTGCCTTCACGCTCCCAATCCGTCTGACGTTGGCATCTCAATCAGTCTTTAAATAATCTGCCTCCTCGTGGAGCAGCAGTGCAAGGAGGTCTGTCTCTACACCTCCATCTCTCTCTCTCTATATATGTCTCTTCACTGTCTCTCTCTCTCACTCTTCTGCTCTCTATCGCTTTCTCCCCTTGTTGTGTATGAGCTGATGCTGAATATTAATGCAGGAAAGCATTCTGTCTTGCACAGTTAGAGGAAATAAACAAACAAGTCTCTAAAGCTGCCTGGGTGTGCTGTGCTCCCTAAGAGCATATGTACTGTGTACAACTCAATCCTACTGATCTGAGTGCTTGGATTTGAACTAAAGAGCCGTCATATTGTTAGTGAGCCTTGCCTCTGAGAGGTTACAAACAAATGCAAGTAAACTATTTAAAAATAATTATTTTAAATTATTTGCTGAACATATTTGAACAGTAGCTTCCACCATTTTTTTTCATTTAGAAGAAGAGTGCTTCTGCTTTTATTAGAAATAATTCACAGTACATTCAATCAGCTATTTTGAATAATGCAAATATAAAACTGTAAACCACAATAAGAAAAAGTGAAACTACATGGGGTCATTTATAGCTTGGAGCTATTACACAACTGAGGAGAGGAAATCAACTTTTACCTCAAAGTTGTTTGACTTGTTAAGAAAGAACTTGGGGCAGCACTAACTTAAGCTTTGTGTCCTGCTGCCAACAGTTTGGCTGACATGCTAAACTGAGCCTCCCACTCGCCTCCCACCACAGGTCCACAGCACAGGACTACTACCATTGTCAACTTTCTAGTAGATTTCTTCTCAACATTTTGAGACGTAGTGATGCAAAATAAGGGGATTTATTTAGAAATGATGTACAGCATTGTAGAAGGGAAATGGATTACAGAGAGATAATAACAATAAAGAGTGTGTTCTATTTTTGTATTTTATGAATGGAAATGGCTTGCATACCGGTGAATGTGTCCATTTGCTACTTTATCCTGTTTTAGTCAACCAATTTTGCTCATATTGCTTCCTTCCTTCTCAGTGGGTTTATTCTTGAAACTTGCCAGTGAAGTTGGGGGGTTGGGTAAGATTGACTGTATGAAAGCATTCATAGTCCCCTCTGATTGAATCACATCCAGTAAAATCTGTCCATTTGTCTTCTGTCATGTTTTGGTCTTATGCAAAATTGTTATCTTTGTGTCTTTTCAGGTGCTGCTTTTGTCAAGTCGTTGGGATGAGAAACCTTAGAGTGTAAGTAGTGTTGTGTACGACAGCTGCAACAATTTTCATATTCCTTTAATCTGTTTGGTATTTTAAAGTAAGAATAAATTAAAGAAAAATGCTATAACTGTATCAAGCTTTGAAGATATGTAGTAAAACATTGTGTTTTCCCCTTTTTTTATAAGAACTGACAAAAAATATATATGTATGACAGAAGAGTCTGCTATTACCAATAATTTGTCCTTGTGTTAGAAATTTAAAAATACTCAGCCAATTGTTACAATATCTGCTTAAAACAAAATGTAAACGTCCTTGAACCCAAAACACCTCATCAAATGCATTCAAAGTAGCAGCATAGTCTCCAAATTAAGTTTACCGAATCATGATGTAACAAGTCCCGGCTGTGAAACTCAGTTAAGAACCCAGCACATTATGGAATATTCATTTGCATACAGTGATGGAAATAAACACAAGTTTTCACATTTTGTCTTCAACCTTTTTAGAGGAAGAGGATTCAGACAATTCAAGTTCAACTTGAATTCAACCTCAGTAACTGGAAAGGATATTTGTGACAGTCTCTGGTATGTACATATTCAAACAATTTTATCACCCATGCTTTAAACCTTCAGCAACATTTGATGAGGGTGAAACAATAAATAATCAAAAAATCCCATTATTATCCAAAATCACACACAAAAAAAAGTCCTGTCACTCTTAAAAATTAAGTTAAGAGTCATATTGAATTTTCTTTCCTCTTATAATGAGAGTTTTGTAGACCAAGCCATTAGTAAGTAGAGTTGGATATTAGTGGTTTATATGTGAGAAGGCCTATTTTGACAGCAAGGCTGCAGTCAAGTTGATTATTTAACTGCCGCTCTTACCAGTCACTGTAAACTCTGAAAAATATCCCACAGCAATCAAACAAAGTGCATATTTTGATTAGATGTCAAGCTTTCGTGATTTTTAATAGATTTGTCATGACCTCACTGCGGTGCTGCGATTCAGTGAGGCCACATCACTTTGTTTTCCTACAACTATTATGCATGTGGGTTGATCAGTGGATATTGATAAAACAACTCTGTTTGGGGCAGCTTGAGGTAACTCCAGTAGATGGTGTAACACTGACTCTATCTATTGACTACACTCAGAGTCAGTCAGATAAATGAATGTTCCATCTCCATCACTACTTCACAGTTTATGTCTTATGGGATTTTAGACTGTAGGTGACAACCAAGTAATAACTCCTCTATCTCTCCACCTCTCTTTTTTGCACTCTCTTGTGCGCTCCCTTCCACCTCTACCCAGAAAACATACTTCTATCCCTCAGTTATCTGTCTTTTTCTGTCTCCCTCTCCACTCTCCCTCTGTCTCTCATTCTTCGCCCCGGCTCTCATCCATGTGATGTGTGATATGTATCATTGGTTAAGACTACTCCAGGTCGGCATGTTGACATTCCCCCGCGCCTCTTCATCTCTCCCCGCAGAGCTGAGTGTTGTTGAGTTGTGTTGATTAATGATATTGATTGCTTCACACACTGCTTGACTTTCAGTAAAGGAGGGAGGGAGAGAAACAGAAACCCATAGCGGGAGAGAGATATTTGAAGAAAACGAGTAACTCACTTTGTTACAGTATGTTATTTCACAAGCTCAGTTTCTATGGAAACCATACCATAGGGAAGATGATGGAAAGAGTATGCATAGAAATTATTTGGAACCGTACAGAATATAAAATCTTACCTCACAGGTAATGAAGAGGCATGAAGTTTACCCGTCTCAGTTAGTGATTTGTGTCTGTGTGTGTTTTAAGGAGGGGCGGGGGGGGGGAAGGACACTTTTGGACTCTATTTCATTGCATTGTCAGTATTGTCAAAAAGTTTCATCAATCGAGACACTGGCAGATAGTCATTAATTAGTACCCATCGTAAGTTTGATTTCCTGGCAATATAAACCTAAAACGAGGGGTGAAATGGGCAGGATGCAGTTTACAGAGTACAGCTCTGCTCTCTTCGATCATGCATATCTATCCTTGATAGTTTGAGGGAAAATTGAAAGTTCCTGGACTAAGCAAGGGAGGGGATATGCAAAGAGAAACTCATTAGGTATTCCACTATACTGTGTTGGAAAACTATGTAGGAAAATTGAAAGCATATCAGTTTTATGAGGGAAAAAAGTCTGTGCGCCCTTAAAGCAGGTACAGATTGCATGTCTGATGTTTGAAGAGCGAGTGAGCAGCTCTTTCTTCATTGGTAATACATTGAAAACAACTTTAACTTTTAATTGTCTCTACACGTCTTCCATTCATGGAGATTTCAGTTTGACTGAGGCCACATACTGAATTACTATTTGTGGTTTCTGACCTGAAACTGCAAATGATTTGATTATTTTTATCTAAATGAGGTCTTCGCAATTGTACAGCTGAGTCTTGTAATGTAGTTGCCCGCACTCCAGAGTCTAAATATAGCTTCTGTTTTGTTTTGGTTTTTGGTGGATGTCAGTACTTGGGGCAAGTGGCAGGTATTTGAAAGCACCATTAATTCTGAAAAGTAAATATAGATTTGGAATGGTCTTTCCAGTAGTCAGGGTAGTGTCTGTTTTTTGGATCCCCCCTGTTTATTCCAAAGAGACAATGCCAGCCATTTATTTATGATTTATAATACAATAATAATAAAAGAATGAAAGAAATGTACAAGACTGGCCTGCCAACAATTTATGTCCTTTAGGAAAAGTGTGATTTAACGGTGGTAAACATACCTTTTCCCCCAAGTTTCTGGAAGATAATGCAGACACCAAATTTAGAATGGTGTGGGGGTTCTCATTTATCCAGGTCATGGTGAATTCCTGTCAAAATCTTCTTGTCTTGGCAACCGGACTTGAATTTTTTCACTTGAAGACCTTTCAAATTTAGAATGCCCATGCTATTACAAAAAATAATAGTTCTGTTCATATACTTTCCACAAGAAAAAGAGCAGAGGTGTTGTCAGCATATATTCATATATGCATCAGTTGGACTGAAAAACAGGATGTCAATATCCTCCCACTATGTTTTCACAGATGCATGATAAGTTGTGTCAGTAGCAATGAGGAAGTGTCAATACCTTTTGTGAAGTGACAGATCTTGCTTGATAGAGTTGGTTACATGGATGAATGGTCTCAATACTGTCAGGAGAAATTCTTTAACTCAGTAATACTAGACAGCTGTGGCCTATAGCAAATTGTCAGCGGGGGTAGTAAAGGAACACTGATTTCTTCTTGGCATTCACAGCTAAGGTGAGCGTAAGCAAAGCAGCTAAAGCCCAAATGTTCTGTGGGGCGCCCCACAGTGGCGGTCCACTGTCCCTGTGTGTCTGCATGTTCATTATCTATATAGATATTGAGTTTTATGGCTTAAAAGACAATATGACTGATTCAATATATATTGGGAAAGAAAGCAATAACCTATTGATAATTTGCTTTGTTTCTGTCTTCTTCTAGCAGTAGTAGGCTCCTTGAAAGTTAGTAACAATGTGGAAAGATGTTTAGATGTTTTGCAATAATAGCAGTAATATGGCATTCAGTGGCGAAGGGGAATTTCCCCTATGATGGAAACCAGTGGGGCTTCCTCTCTCACAGGCCTGACATGACACATGGAGAGAGTCATACCACAACTATGGTGGGTTTTGCAGGCTCCCATGAAAGCTCAAATCCCAAGGAATCGTATTAAAGTACTGGTATGAAGTGAGTGTGTGTGTGTCATCGCAGAACAAGATGCTGAGTATGTGAACCAGGGCCTGTCTCACTGAGTTAGCTGCAGTGCCGGAAGAGGGGGGGGGGGGGGGGCATAATAGTATGAGAGGAAATTTCAGGATGCATTTTGATAATGTTCTGTGAATCTTATTTTTTTTTCTTTGTATGTATGTGCTTTATGTGGGCATAAATGACCGATGACAGGTAATCACTTTTCTTCACAAACCTATTGGCTGTCCCCATACAAACTTATATGAGAAGCAGCCCACCTTCATTCTGCTGAGTTGGGTGTAATGGAGCAGGCCATAACCTTCCTAAGGTGTGTCACTAGAGCCTCAATGCCTTCAACACTACTCCAAAACAGAAACAGGAAAAGGTGCCACTGACGTCTTACCCTGTCATGAGGACATACACCCTTTTCACCTTTGGGTGACATTGAGTGGTCATAAAATTGTCACCGCTTATTTATTTAGTATGTGTGTTAATTAATTTTGTGGGGACATGTTTATATCTGTTCTTGTTTTTGTTTTTTGTTGTTGTTTTTTTTTCGCATGTGCAAGTTCATATTTGGTATGTGTTGCCCACTCATGCTTTCTACTGCATTCATGCTTTCTACTGTCTGGCCTTCTCTTGTTCTCCCAGCTGTCCTAACACTAGTCTGTGTTGACAGTAAACACAGCTGCAGGTCACAGGGGCCTCGCTCTGGTCGGACATGGGGATCTGGAGGCCAATGGGGGAGAGTACAGGGATCATACAGAGAGAATGAATACAGAAAAAGGAAAGTAGAATAAGAAAGAAAATTGTTTTTGTCCAGGCAGAGGTAAACAGGTTACAAAAGAGAGGATATTCCCTTTGGTGCCTGTCATGGTTTTTTCCTCTTGTAAAGGGAAAGGGGGCAAAATGTACAGTTATGTTTCGCCCCTGGTTACAAAAACGAGATCAAAATGCAAATTTACAAATGGAACCGGAACAAATGAGGACATCAGAAGAAAGAAAGTTAGAAAGAATTGGCAGTGAGAAAGTGAGTAGAAATTTGGAAATTGCCAGGTACAAAGGGCCAGCAGGAAAGCAGAAAACATTATGAAGCGTTCTGCAATGTAGATGTCCAAATTCAATCATTCCAAATTTAAGAACAACAGACTCCATGTGCCCTTGCGTCTTGTTAAATTTCCATATAATCAGACATCTACATTTCCATAAACTTACCAAATTTGAGAGCTGAGTGTATCTTAAAGATCAATATATTTTAATAAATCATCTATATATGGTTTTTAACAGATGACATTAGCATTGCTTGCAGACACACTATCATTAGGGGTCCATGACCTTTATGTGCATGATTGATAGATTGTCTGACCTTGTCTATATGTCACAAGTTGTAGCTATAAGAGACGTGTTTAAGCGACACACCTATCTATGTATAGGCTCCCCTGTGAGTGTGTTCAGAGGAAAGAGCCAAAGATATGAGAAGATATACATGGACACTAGCATAGTCAAACACACACGCACCACTCCTTTACACACACATCAACACACATGCACACCCCACTCATGAACACCAAAGAAACCCCCATCTGACATGTTCCTTTCTACCCCCTAAGGACAGATCAGGCACAGCTGTGACTTAGGAGGTCACGAGGCTCAGAGGGGTCAGACTGAGCAGACTCTGAGAGAGCCCAACTCAGGGTCATAGGTCACTCCCAGCAGCCCTGTTGGTGTGAAAGGTCATGGGTCAGAGTCTCACCACGATGCATCGGCAGGGTAGAGTTTCAAAAGGCGGCTGGGGCCAGTGAGAGGCACAGATTTATAGATACTGAGCTGAGCCCCGGTCCTCGGCCCAAGGTAATTACACAGAATATGAGCATGCCCATTGAGGCTTTGCTGCCATATTTCATTTCCACCCTGAGACCCTGTAGACTGAAATAATACATGAGATAGCCAGGGAGAAACGAGAGGCGAGACCAAGGGGCAGAAAGGCAGAGAAAAGGAAGATCCAATGATGCGAAGGAAGAACAGATAGAAAGTGATGGATAGAGAAAAGAAAGGGAGGGAGGGAGAAAAAGGGAAGGAAAGGAATGCGAGACTGAAAAAGCAAGTTATAAAGTCAGAGTTGGAGAAAGATTGAGTGAGATACTGATATGAGCAAAGGAAAAGGGTCATTCTTGTTACTAAACAAAACTCCATTCTTAGCTACAAGACCTTTGACGTCAAATTCCAGTAAGACAGGGAGAAGGTCACAGGGATCATCCCCGGGGAACACCAGGAGCTGGAATGACACGAAGCATGGACAGCAGGGAGTGACAGCCTCGCGAGAGGAAGGGAGCGTAGGAACAGATGGAGCAAGGGAGGGGAGTGAAAGAAAAGAAGAGCCCAGAAATTAGATTAGTTTTGAAAGTGAAGTTGTGATGCAGCAGGCTTGATATCCTGCTCAGAGCAGTTTCCCGTGAGAACCTGATCGGGCCACCGTGGGCTCAGTGAGACAGTTCAAACATATTTACCCTCTTTGGAAGGTACAAATTAAATTAGGCTCTTCCACAAAGGGGAGATGTTTTCCCCTTCTGTTCTGATGTCATGGTAGTGGGGGGATATAGAGTGGGGGTCGGCTTGCTATGGCCTGCATACATTTATCTCAGTGGCCATTCATCTTCCAATAACCCCGACAACGCCTCCTCTTTTTTAGATCTTTGTGTCCTTCAATCTCACTGTATTGAAGTCGTCCTCTGCCTAGTTACACGATGGCTACGATGGACGACATTAAGGAACAGGTCACAGTTCCGTCCTGTGCACTTACGCTAGCACGATGGCACATTCTTTCCAACACACACAGGCACATACACACACATACAAACACACTTCATCTTCTCTTCCTTTTGCCCTTCTGTTCTTTTCATGTGTTATCTAAAAGAGGAACATTTTGTTGAACAATTGAATGTGCCCATCCTTTTGTTCCTACCTTAACAATGACAAAGCAGGTTTCATTGAACATCATTACAGTAATAGCCTCATAATTGCATCGACTTAAGCCTTGGCTGCAGCCCATTCTTCGGGTACATCTAAGCTTGTCGCACATTCTGTGCAGCACAGTAGTATCTGACTCGAGAGCAGTACTTGGGAGGGTTAGTGTCATTTCCCCTTTGACTAACTCTGCAGCCAAACTCCAGTTCCATATTGTAGAAAAAAAAATACTGTCTCCATTTCTACCTCTGTTTAACGCAACTTGCAGCTTCCTGGTTTTCATATTTTCCTCTAATTTTCTCATTCTGCTCACTGCCATTTCATTTCATCTTGATTTTTCCTCTCTCACTGCTTTATATCTTGTTTTAGTGGATCATAAATGTTTCCAGATAGCGTTCTGAAGGACAGCGCAGGGAGGCCTTCACCCTCCTGTCGTATTTGAAAGCAGCATCTGCTTCCAATGCGTCTGATTTTTGGGATATGGAGAAACCACTTTAACAACTCAACCAGCCATTTACATGATGGTTAAATTATTATACTTTGTGAGCAAGAATCTATGAATCAACTTGTTTCAGGTTTCGTCACGATATGGGCTGTTGTTGCAACAGCACACAGCTGAAGCCGTTCAAACACCTTTCTCCTGTGTTTTCCGTTGCCTGTCTGTTCACCCATCCTCACCTTAGCTGTCAATATGAGACAAACTATAATCCCCCGCTACTCTCTGACAAAGCAAAAATATTCTTGAGAGTTATACAAACACAATAAATCAATCCACTATTTACAAGTGAACTCATTCAGAAAGGAAGCATATGTAATCTAGTCATCCATGCTGGGAAGAGGCTGAGAGACAGAGGAGGAGAGGCAGAAGTAGAACTGGGATGTGTTCAGGGACAAGGCAGACGGCCAGCTGAGAACGAATTCTGCTTCTGCTCTTAACTCCCAAAAGAAAGGTGGCAACCCGGAAAAAAAAACAAACCAAGTGAGAAAGTGTTTCTGACTTTAATGACAAAGGGAGAGACAGGGAGAAAGGCAGGGTTGGAGGGAGGCACAGCTCAGAAGTGGCCTAATGTGTCAGCTGTCAGCCTTTCTGTGTGTGTGTTGGGGGGGGGCTTGCGTGCATGCGTGTGTGCATGCGTGCGTGCATGTGTGTGTGTGCATGTGTTTGTATGGTTGTGTATGGGGGTAGGTTTTTGCGCACGCCACCCCTCTGCCCTGTTCATATGCAGGCAAGCCACCCGCACAAAAATACAGAGGAAGCTGCCATATAGATGTATAAATAAAGCCACCTTTTACAGTTTTTATCTACATTTTGTTCAGAAATGTTCGTTATTGTTTTTACTCTTGTCGTTATTTTTTGATTTGGGTTTTTTTTTGTTTTTAAAAACCCAATGTTCCATTAAGTATTGTGATACCCACATTGCAAACTTGGTCAGAAAAACATACACACACACACACACACACACACACACACACACACACACACACACACACTTTTTTTTTACCCTTCAGAGTTCCCCACCACTATTGAGAGTGGCCCTAATGTGCCCCTGTCAGTTCCTATCACAGTGTGTCTACCTGAAGTATTCAGATGAGGCCTTTGTGGTTCCTGTCCCATGGATGTCCATTCTTTTGGGCTCAGGTCTATTATGGCCACAGCAAGGGGCGGGTCTCTTGCACCCCATGCAAGCACTCACACACAAACACACATCCAGCACTCCTGGGGTCATAGCCTTTCAACCTCAGGGGCTCGACTTCTGCCACCTCAGCCTGACAAATCACCCCACAAGACACAAAAAAGCGCCAGGGCCCCAGTGTGACAGGGGCCCAGTTCCAAACAGATCCTTGAATCTCTATGCTGCTGCAAGGAACGCAAGCAAAATTTCTCTTACCCTACTCCCACTGGAACTGCACAAAGAGGAGGAAAGACGATGAGGAGAAGGAGAATGGGGTAAAAAGAGTAGGCCAAAAAAAAGATGGGAAGAGATCAGAAGAAGAAAGAGATGTTTGGGTTCATTCATTTCGTAGACTATGATAAATGGCCTGGCCTTTAGCTGGTCCATGCTCCCCTAACACTCTCTCTAGGCCTCCACTGACAAGAGAGTCTTTGAGTGAGAGCGGACCCCTCAAATATTGTTCTTTATCCAAGAAAGAGCATAGCCAAGACTCAAATACTTTGCCTGGGCCAGCAAAGCCAGGGTCCATTCTAATGTGTGAGTCAATCACTATGTGTATGCATGCACGTGCAAACATGTGGGAATGTGTGAATGTGTTTATATGCACTATGTAAGTATTGTGCATGTTAAAAGAGACATAGAGAGACAAGAGATCGGGGTTCAGGGAGAACAGAAGAAAAGTCAGCACTCTACATTATTCTGGCACATCTCCCTATTACTTAAAAGGCATTCAGAGCTTTGCCTTGGGGGTACGTGGGTAGAAATTTGGGAAAGGCTGAATTCAGGCACCCTAAAGGCACATTACAAACTGACTAAGTGATCAAAACAACTTGTGGGGTTCACCTCAAACAAAGTGAGGTCTGGATTTTTATGTCATATTAATGCACACAAATTTGCTCCAGATACCAACTTGAAGAATTTTTTTTTTTTCACAGTGTACTATGATATTTGAAAAATATACACTGCTCAAAAAAATAAAGGGAACACTAAAATAATACATCCTAGATCTGAACAAATGAAATATTCTTAGTAAATACTTTGTTCTTTACATAATTGAATGTGCTGACAACAAAATCAAACAAAAATTATCAACAGAAATCAAATGTATTAACCCATGGAGGTCTGGATTAGGAGTCACACTCAAAATTAAAGTGGAAACATAGTACAAGCTGATCCAACTTTAATATAGTGTCCTTAAAACAAGTCAAAATGAATCAGTGTTGCTTCCCAAGTGGACAGTTTGATTTCACAGAAGTGTGATTGACTTGGAGTTATATTATGTTGTTCAAGTGTTCCCTTTATTTTTTTGAGTAGTATGTATATTATATATATATATATATATATATATATATATATATATATATATATCATATATTTAAATTTTTTATATATATATTATACTATTATATTTTTTTTTAAATGACAAATTTAACCACAAGAGAGTTGGACATACTGTCGCATGGACGGAGGACATGATATGAATATCAGCAAAGGGATATTTCTACACATTTGTTTTTTATGGGGGTTGTTCCTTTTTTACAACAAATGCCCCCAAAGTTCCTAAATCACAGTGTTTGTTCAGGCACAAGTGTACACTAACAAAGAAGAAAATTGTTTCCTAAGTAATTCATTTTTCCTGTCCAGGTTTCAATATAAATGCCCTATGTAACCACACTGGAGAGCCCAGCCATGCCATGATGTACATTACATGGTGTTTAACCTGGGAGCGGGTTTGTGATAGACCATTTAATGTCCAATCTGACTTATTCTTCCATTTACTTTTACACATTTACCCCATGTGGGTAATACCTAGATAATTTGAGGTTGTAGTGGATGTGTGAAAGGGTCTTAGATGTGTTGCTGTGCAAACATTTAGGTTACTTTCCCACGAATTGGTTCAATGTGCGCACACATCCAGCGTGTGTGGTGAGGGCAAACCTCAGTACCACGCAGTGCCACAGTGCCATAATCCCCGCCCTTGCCCAGTGGCCCAGATTAAATCCAGGCTTTGATCCACCCCCTAATCTGAGTTTACAGGGTATGGACTGAGGGTTGATGCTCTACTCTGCCTGCCAGCCAGAATCTGCTTGCTTCTTTCCTTCCTCCCTTGTCTGTCTGCTTCCTCAGTGCCCCCCCACTGAGGAGCTGGCAATTGAAATCAGCTTTAGAGTTGCTTAATACAGAAGCGGGCAGAATTAGGCCCTTTAATGCCTGTCATGGTCGAAGATTATATCAATGGCTCTTTTTGTCACCACTACACTGGTGTCAATGGAGAAGCAGCAAGCCTGCCAAAATGAGACAAAGGATACATTTTTAGATTCACTTTTGGGTTATCCTGTTTCTCAGTACACTCCAAAAATGCACACACACACACACACACACACACACACACACACACACACACCACACACACACACACAACTCCGCACCAACACTTCCATGCATCTACATTCAGTAGACTGACAGAGTTGCACACATGACATTGTTTTCATTATAAAACTGATTTTTCATTTTTGTTTGTAATATGTTTTGTGATAACCATCTTCAGAGGTAACCCACCTCAGGTCCTCTGCTCATTTGCAAATCCACATTCACATGTGGACCTCCCTCCCTCAAAAGCACCTCCCCCTAAAAAACTGCTCAAAACAGAGAGCTGACAACATTTAGGAATGATTCTGGAATGTTAGTTAACAAAATAGCACGGCATCCATCATTATATACAGATATGATAAGACCTGATGTAGTAAAATGTAAGAGATTTTTAAAGGAACCATTTTTTGAAATAAAGGTATTTTTTTCATGCAAGGTATAAGCTTAGTGAAGTGTAGCAGCTGCTGTTGCTAGGATTTGCTGTGTCAGCTGAGGAAAAGTTGCAAGCAAGTTGAGCTTGTACTAAAATTCTCAGCTTAGCTCATTGCCAGCATGAAAGGAGCCAGTACTGACACCATACTGCTAGAGGTCCAGGTTATAAGTATTGTGGAGCCCCAATGGCCAGAGTTAAGGTACTATTGGACAATAAAGCCCATTACCAATGTTTAACTGGAAGAGGATTTATAAATGTAATTAAGTGATTCTGGGTTAGTGTGTTCTGCCTACTCACACACTTGTTATCCGGGCAATAAGTAAGTAAGATTAAATCAGTGGTGAGACCAATTTTCCTTCACTGCAGTAAGAAATGTTCTATGTCAATTTTAATATGACACACATGGACACAGCAGAGGCAAAGAAATAGTGGCGAGGGGAAAGCAACTTTCCAGAAACAAGTCGCTGTTTATTACAGTGTATGTAACTCCTGAGTGAACGAAATATTGTTTCACTATGTACCTCTCTTTATGCTCTGACAAACTCATCCCCTCACTGTTGACCTTTAAAAACAACATTCTATTTTCCTTTCTGCAGACAAACATGTTCAATACATGTGCATCTCCATGTGGAGCAAAGGTGCTGACCAACAGGCTGACCAACACACTGTTGATTGCTTGCATCTTTGATTTGAGCCTAATTTAGCTTAAATGATTGATATATGGCAGTGATAGTACCTAAATAATCTCTTATGTGCTGATCAGTGGTATGTATCCCCCACGCCCACCCAGTGCTTGACCAATTAATGCCCCAGTGGTAGGCCCATATCACTGGCTCTCGGCACTTTGGGTTAGTGAGAAAGGTGCCATAGATTTAGAGTATCACAGGTCGGTCATTGCAGAATGTAGTAACTTTTAGGTGCTGCAAACACAATATCATCTGACTCCAACTGGTATGCCCCAGTGTCATCTGATGTGGGTGATGACTGTTCAGTCCATTTATGTATTCTGAGACAAGTGTCCACACACAAACATGTACTCGGTATCTTGGGCAGCTCAGGAGTCACTGGTCCCTGTTATTGATTTTAATCATTAAAATCAGAAGTGTAGATTTATCTATACTGAAAACCTCAAAATGTGGGAAATGTCTCTTGCTTAACGATAGATAGATAGATAGATAGATAGATAGATAGATAGATAGATAGATAGATAGATAGATAGATAGATAGATAGATAGATAGATAGATAGATAGATAGATAGATAGATAGATAGATAGATAGATAGATCGATCGATCGATAGATACAGTGGCTTGCAAAAGTGATCATACCTTTTGAACTGAATTAAATCGAATTGAGTGGCACACAATCATGAAGTACAAAAAAAATTATAAAGGATTTTATTTCTTTTTTTACAAATGAAAAACTGAAAAGTGTGGTGTCCAAAAGAGATCAGCCCCCCTGAATCACTACTTTGTGGAACATTCCTTTTGATGCAATTATAGCTGCAAGTCTCTGGGGTATGTCTCTAATAGCTTTGCATATCTAGAAACTGAAATTTTTGTTCCTCTTTGCAATACACCCTAAGATCAGTTAGATTAGATGGAGAGCATTTGTGAATGATAGTTTTCAGATCTTGCCACAGATTCTAGATTTGATGTAGGTCTGGACTTGGACATTCTAACACACAAATTTGTTTTAAACAATTCCATTCTACCCCTAGCTTTATGTTGAGGGGTTTTGTCCTGCTGGAAGGTGAACCTATGCTGCAGTCTGAAGTCTTTTGCAGCCTCCAACCAGTTTTCTTCCAAAACCACCTTGTATTTGGTTCTGTTCATCTTTCCATCAACAATGGTCATCTTCCCTGTTCCTGCTGAGGAGAAACACCCCAGAGCATGATGCTGACACCACTACATTTTACACTTGGGATGGTGTGTTTAGGTTGATATGCAGTGTTGGTTTTCCACCACACGTAGCATTTTGCATTTACGGCGAAAAGCTCAATATTGGTGCAATCTGATTGGAGCACCTCCTTCCACATGAATGCTGTATTTCCCACATGTATTCCAGCAAACTGCAGAGCAGATTTCTGATGGTTTTCTTTCAACAATTTATGGCTTTCTTCTTGCTACTCTTCCAGAAAGGCCAGATTTGGGGCTGAGCTGTGGATCTCTGCAAGTCATCCAGAGTCACCGTGGGCATCTTGGCTGCATCTCTGATGAGTGCTCTCTTTGTTCAGCCTGTAAGTTTAGGTGGACGGCTGTGTCTTGGCAGGTTTGCAATTGTGCCATGCTCTTTCCGTTTCCGGATGATGGATTGAACAGTACTCCATGGCCTGTTCAAAGCTTGGGAAATCTTTTTATAGCTTAACCCTGCTAGAAACTTCCCAACAACTTTATCCCTGACCTGTCTGGTGTGTCCTTGGACTTAATGATGCTGTTTGCACCCTAACATTCTCCTAACAAACTTCTGGGGCATGACAGGACAGCTCTATTTGTACTGAGATTACATTTCATACAGGTGGACTCTACTTAGTCATCAGATCAATGTTTGATCATTCAGGAATCATCAGGCAACCTCTGAAGGCTATCAGTTGTACTTAGGGAAAAAGGAAACCTGAATACTCTTGCACAATGCACTTTTCACTTTTTTATTTATAAAAAAAAAATAATAATAAAATCATATATTACTTCTTTTTTCCCCTTCACACTTGTGTACCACAATGTGTTGGTATTTCACATAAAATTTCAAATACAAATATTTATGTTGTTGGTCATAATATGCCAAAATGTGAAAAAGTTCAAGGGGTATGAATAATTTTACAAGCCATAGTGGGTGGATGGATGGATGGATGGATGGATGGATGGATGGATGGATGGATGGATGGATGGATGGATGGATGGATGGATGGATAACCCAAGAACAAAATGATGTGATGCTTCTAGCATTGGCTTTATTATCCATAGTAATGAAAAGAAACTGTGACCATGTGAATGTTGAGAGGTCTTCAGTATTGATGTTATACCTTTGTCACTTAGTTTGGGCATCCAACATTTGACACACAGCCTCTAACCCTACGACCAGGATCACAACAACTCCAATGACCTCAAAACCTGTTTAAGAGCAGATGGATCATTGTCTAATAAGCAGAGCATGTCCCCAACTTACAAAGCAGTAAAAATAGGGGGCCTAGAGTCTTCACACTAACTCCTTTAAGCACCCCATCATTGACACTTAGTAATATGATGCTGAATGTGAATGTGTTAGTCTCTCCAAAAGGACGTGAAGTGGTGTGAAGGTTGTCTTTAATGCCAGTGGCACCTAATTTCAGCCCCACCTCTAAACTTGGCAAATAATTTTTAGAAATGGTCAACCTGAGATTCGCTTCTCTTCCCCCTCCTTTTCTCTGAAATGAGAATTGTATCTGAATGACTTGGCATGGAAAAGATGTAAATGAACACTGGGGGTTGTTGTACTTAAATCCAGCCAAGGTCAGGCATCCAGCTGTCAGCTCATGTTTGGGACTAATCGTTTATGTGCCTGCACCACTAAACACCCACACCCTCACTCTCTGGCCTTCACACACCTCTTACACCTTTTTAACTAACTATCTGATCTTTGTATATCTATGTTTTCCTCCATTTCTCCTTTGCAAATTTCACCTTCAATGTCTGTGTCCTTTCGCAAATGATGGCTCCAAAGTCATTACTGGTACTTGTTACTCAGTGAGCAACAGATAGACATTTGAGGACTTCATGTTTTTGGCAGTTATAATAAAGGGCAAGAATGTCTGTTTTTCTGTTTTTGAATAATCTACATAATTAAGCAATTCTTAACATTAAAGCAACTTATTAATGATTAGAAATGATGGGTCATGAAAAGGAAATACTATGTTTAATTGCATCTGGGGGAAATGTCATTCACAAGTTGTTATCACACTTCTAGTCTATTGTTTTCCTCCATTCACCTCTCTGACCAGAGCCATGGTCATCACTTTCCTCATTGGTCTGCCCAAGCCCCTAACCAACCATGTACAAATGTGGCTGGTTGCAGAGTTCAAGTCCTTCGAAATGTGAATCGAAACAGCTGCCCCTAATCACTAGCACAAGCTGGGCTTAAGGGCCTCTCAGTTTCACCCCTCATCTGCCTGGAATTTTGAATTTCCTGAGCAGAGATCAAATGGCAGAGCAAGTCAGTGAGACCTTTGATATATGGACACCCATCTTGCAAGGCCCTTCTGCATCGGGATTTACGCATGACAACACACTTGGTGTCACCTCCTCTCCCGGTGGACGCTCTGCGACCCCTGCAAACATTGGGCCCCATTGATAGGACAGCAGAGACCCCCCCGACACTCCTCGACCCCCACCCCCCCGGCGTGTCCAGCAGATATTTATTAAATTTGTTGTGCCCATTGTGGTATGGTTTCAGAAGACCACTTAGTTTTGGATTGCACTCTGGATTTTTCAATTATGTGGTTCATTTCACCTGCTTGTGTTCCGTTACCCCCCAAGATCAAGGGCACAAGAGATCACATTTAATTATTTCAAAACAAAAGATCTTAACCAGACCTCACAGATCTATGACATCATGTTTCCCTATCTACGGCTGAATCACTGCTTCTAAAAATAAGCAATATATAGTCTGAAAAAAAAAAGAGAAAAGTATGCTTCCTCTGGCTGCGATCACCACATTACTCATGTCAATAAAGGAATTTGTCTACCTATCAGGAGGGTAAATAAAAGGGCAGAATATGGGATTTCCAGAATTCCCTCCTCGTTGGGTCTCATATGGAGCGCATTAGTGACCACTTTGATTGACAGATGCTCCTGTGTGTAGCCAGAGGGAGAGGCAAAAGAGATGCGAGATGATTATAGCCCAGGTAATAGGTGAGAGCTGTCCACAGCGGACATGAAGATGCTATCTGGAGAGACTTTGGCATAAGGATTATAGGATGTTTCGGTCAACTATCCTGCTTCCTTGTGTCCAAATGTTGGCAACTATGTTAACATTGAAACAAGCTAATGGCGCCTCTCTTAAAGAAAAAGAATAAAATAAATAATAACAAAAGAAATAAATACAATGTCAGATCCATTTACACTACATGGCGGTGATGAGACATGCCAGAGGAACTCATATAGTCAGCTATTTAAATGAATGGAATTGAGATTTGAAATTGAATTTAAAATTAGAATTTGAATTGAATTGAATTTAAATTCTAACAATTTAAAGTTGTGCAGGCAGATTATAAAACAGTTTTTTACATGAAACGGTGACTCCTTTTTTGTGGTTTTCCATAATAATTTGTTTCCTTTCCTTTTATGTTTAGCTGATCTTAGAAGCAGTAGATCCAGCTCTGACTATTTTACATGTGGACTTGTGAAATATTTAGTGTTGCTGGACTGCAGTACACAGAAATGTACTCTGGGTTGATTTATCCTTAAAATTTGAAAAGAATAGTTACCAGTCAGTAAGTTACAAAAAACCTACTTCAATAGATTAAGAATATGACGGACCTAATACATATTTATTTTTATGAAACATTGAACATGCAAAGTTTTGAAAAACAGAATACTATTAACAGCCATACATTTTTTTATTTTTTATTTTTCCAAAACGATTGTACTTCTAACAAGCCATGTATTTTGAAAATCAATAGGTAACCCTTTAAAATCTACAATTACTTGCCTGCATTAAAAAAAATCTCTATAGTTAAAATGTCTGGCTTATTTTGTCTATGTTGTTCTGGATTTGGATGGGGTTTTTGTCATAATTAAATTGCTTTTCTCAATATGCGTTGGTGGGTTTTGATTTAAAACCTCTTTTTTTTTTTTTGTTTTCTTTCACTTTAAATTTTCTGCCATTAAAATAATGAATTACCAATGAATGTTGGAAGTTCCACAATGAATCAATTGGCTTTTATGCATTCCGAGAAACATCAATAGAGTTGTATCTATATTCAAGTGCAATATACTTTGCATAACTAATTTGTAACCACAGGTGATGCAAGAATGCCAGAACCACACAGGACAACAATAGGTATTTTTTCTCTGTGCCATAGTTGGACTTTATTTTTCAAAGTCAGGTTGTGTGTGGCTAAAGTGATGGGAATGCCACAGTGTAAACTCTCAACCCATAGTGTGTTTCACCAAGAGCTCCTATTTAAACTCCAGCTTCCAAAAATGTGTTAATCACATTAATTAGGATCATAAAGACCATTGTTATTTTGACAAAAATGTTTAGAGGGTACACAGTGACCATTTCCTGACCCTGGAGTGTGGGACCTACCCTGACCTCATGTCCAGGGTTCGAATGGTCATTTGCAGGTCACTGGCAGAAATGGAGCAGCAGTGTTTTGTTTTTGAGATTTCACCAAATGATGTAGATCATGAATCGTCTATTCCATTCATTATCTCACTGATCCATCCATTTGTTAATTCATTAATTGAGTTATTAATTGTAGTGGCCATGGGAGATACAGTTCCTGCTTCTTAGTTTATGCAAAGAATGAGTAATCTACAGATATGCCAAGAATCCTTGTCTTGTGCAAGTTCATAGCTACTCAACTCACTCACCCATCCATACTTATTCATTATATACATTCTCTGTGGCTGTGCTGGGGAAGCTGCAGATAACACTGGGTTTACATGCACCCCAAACACTGAGATTGGGACTCCTTCTGTATCCTTACAGAAGGACTCCTTCTGTATCCTTATATCCCGTCTAAATCACTGTTATCACCCTCCTATCATTCTTTCTCTTTATTTATCTTGCCTGAGCCACCAGACTATCTATCCTTCTAATGAGCTCCGTTGACTCTTCTAAACAGTTGTCAGACAATCCTCACAGAGTCATCACTTTCGCTGGGCTCCACTTGAAGCATAAATGACAAGACCCTTGCGGCAAACTGCTAAAAGATAAAGGACCAGAAACGGTGGCTTTGTCTAAACTCACTATCGGTCACCCATTGGTGCTTTTGAAAATGTGACTTTGCTCCCTTTTCAGTCACTTTCTTGTTTGGGGTTAAGAGTAGTGTCTGTGGTCGCCATCCACTAAGAACATATTCAATAGCAAAGCAAAACGGTGAATTTTTGGATGTTTAAACTCCAAGCAGTGGGAGGGAAACTACTGGCTTCACCCTAATTTCCCCGCCCTTATCCCTCAAGAGGCCAGTATGTGAACATTATTCATGGTGTCTGAACAAGCCAAGCACCCAGTTCATCAGTAACACCTTTTCTGGCCCCAAATCTGACCTGTTTGCCCCCCTTCGGTCAGGATAACAGACACCAGGGCTAACTCAGTCGATGAGGAATGGGCTGGAGACAGTGGTGTATGCATTTGTCCAAGTGTGGGTGCACGTGTTTCTGCTCAGCTGCGTTAGAAATATGTTTCAGTGTGTATTATGTGTATTACTAGTCTGTCGGAGGGTGCCTGTGGAGGTTATACAAACACAGAGAAGGGTTATTTATACTTCCAGGAAATTATGGTGGTTTCTGTCAGATCTGGCTCACTCTAGCTTGATCTGGCTTGGTCTTGGTCTAGTCTATTTTCAGCCTACACTGAGCCAGAGATACACCAAGAAGCAAATTGTGCTAATACGGCTGTCAGTGACAACCCCAGTGGCCAAACTCTGTCAATCTACAGCTCCAAGCCCACCTCCACAGATGGTCCAGCAGTACTTAAGAATTCACCCCCAGGGTTTTACAGCTCTGTTGTGTGGAGAACTGTCACTGCACAGGGAGCATGTGGTTTAGATATGGGAACAGCATCCTCCAAGAGCTCTCATGGCCTGGTACAATGACATGTCTCCACCCCTAGTAAAAATCAAGAAAACTGGACATGCCCTCTTTTATGACACAATCAAGCTCACCAAGTGAAAAAACTGGAAATATGCCAACCATTGTTAAACCATTTGCTGCATATATAATTCCCAGTTACGCTTTTTTGTTTTACTTCAGATCTTGAATCGATCCCACCCTCACTGCATGGTCGTAATGAGACTTCAATTATCTTTTTAGGTTGCCTGTCAGCGAGTCAACCCGTCTGGCAACCACCTACTTAGAGGAAGTTGACTTATGTTTTCACAGAGAAAGGCAACCTGCTGTTGCCTCTCATCTAACATGTCACCCTTCCTCTTTAAATGATGCAAAAAGCATGAATCCATGAGTCAACATTCAGTATTTAGTGGATTGCCCTTGTTCTGAATGTCGCCCATCCTCTTTTCCCATACTCACTTGACTCTATACTCACTCTCTCTCAGTGTTATTGATTACACAGTTAAAAAGTGAATATTTCATCAGGGGTTTGTTAATGGAGATATAGGATGTGGATGAAGTTTCTGCCTGAGATATGGCATCCTCCATAGAAAAATCAACAAATCACTTTCACACTAGAGAGTCAAAAGCTTCCACAAACAAGTTACTCCATGAATTTAATCTGTTGAATAAATGCATTTGTAAATGTCTAACTTTGTTGATCAGTAAAATCACTCCTAGACTGTGGCTGAGGAGATCTGTGTAGCCACCGCAAAATATATAAACAAGAAGATGGGTTAAATTTAGGAGTTAGGGGGCGAAGAAATGGGAAGAAGGGGTATACTGTTGAGTGTTTCTGTCCATGCAGGTCCCCTACTCAAATTCCACTTATACGACTTTAATCAGGCCTAATCTGCTTATAGGCCTCCTGGGGCACTGATCAGCCTAAAGTACTTAACGGAATGCAGGGACCCATAAGATGCTGCCACTCGAAAGCATAAGGTGGGATGTTGCTTAGGATTTTTTTCTTTTTGCTTAATCTGATTAATAAATACTAACCATACAAAAATGCCCTCTTTTGCCTCTGTGCTTTCCCCCTAGTTTTATCAGCCACGTCAGTGCTATCTGTCAGTGTTTGTATCAATAAATGTTTCCTTTTTACTTTTCATTTGTTCTAGATTGATATGTTGCAAGAGCTGAATGCATAAACAAGGAAAAACAGCTTGACCTTAAGCGCCTAAAATTATCTTTTTGGACAATTTTCTAACTGCATTTGGACACCAATTTGTGCCTGCCCAAAATGATCCATTAAATAGATGAGGGAGAATTTGAAAAGGATAGATTGTGCTAACCCATCACAAGAGCCTGTTGTTCCCTCTGCAGAACATTTGAGAGACAAGATGGGCCAATCCTAATGTTTTCTGTAATTGGAAAGACTAATAAAATAATTGACTCGATCTTGTAATGAGGGTTAAGAGACATAACCCCGGTTAATGAGAGACAGTTACAAATTTGTTCACAATAATGAGTCGTCTTCAAACAATGCATGTAATTGGACATTGTCTCTGCAGCAAAGGAAAAGAAAAGTGGTTAAAAGAAAAGCTTTTTTTTCCCTGTTCTGCGTGTATCTTATTATTCTCAAAGCAACCGACACCCTGATAAGGTGAATGTGATGTTAGATGAGTTCACAGGCCATGTCAGGGCACTTGTCACCTGTGCTGCGTTGTGGATATAGATTATCAGATTAATGCTGATGCTTCACATGGGCTGTCCTCAGTTTCTTTGATTCAAAAGATCAGTGAGGTTGCCACTGAAGGGGAAGTGCTCTGACCTTGACAATGTCTGATTCATTTATACTCAGCAAAGCTGAACTGTTTCTGGCTGTTGCCATTTTTTCAGTTTTTCATGTTTTCTTGCTCTCTCACAGGCAGCCCGGGTTTATTGTAGTCTTGCATTGTTCACGTGTGTCTGCTGCCAATTATTTACAACCTCTTTTGACCCTTTATAGTCATCATACACATCTGTTAGAGGATGACCCCTTATGAAGAAGTCCTCCTCATGTTCAATGTGATCAATTCAGAGGCAGGGACCTTGCACACAGACTCTATCACTGACTAAACGAGCAGGACTAAAGGTGTAAAGACCTTGTGCTTGGTGCAAGTACATGATTGTGCATGATTGTGCGCGTGTCTGTGCCTGTGTCCATGTTCTGTGTATGTCAGAAAGAGCATCCTAAAACTTGTAAATAAATAGCACTGTGATCTTTCTGATGTGGTGCAGAGTGAGCTCAGAGTTCATGACCCTAGTCTGTGTCACAGCACAAAGGTCCCGGCAGGTCACACAAACACACACACAGGCCCTAACACTTGCTGCCATTCAAAGGAAGAGGGAACTAAGTAAAAAAAAATGAACAAGATCAACAGGCTCAACAATAATTGGCATGTCTAAAAGCTGTTTGTCCACTTAGTTATTCACATTATTTCATGTGGAACAGGATAAAAAAAATGCGCAGGATCAACAGGATCAACAATAATTGGCATGTCTAAAAGCAGTTTGTCCACTTAGATATTCACATTATTTGCACGTGTTTCATTTTATATGAAAGTTGCTCTGTGTGGTTTTTGTTAAAATCTTTATTTTCTCAACTCATTTCTTCTGACGGGTATTTACCATTACAATTTAAAAGGTTAAAGTGCAACAAAGTGCAGCAAGTGCAAAGTGGAAAGTATCTCAAGAACAAACACCAAACCTATGCTCTTCAATGACAAAGTAATGTTTTAATAAGAAATATTTTTTTTACAGCACATAAACTTACTCCTGCTCTGAAAATGCAAATACATATCGGGAATCGTTGCATCAGTCGTGAATGCATAGATAATGTGCAGAAGCATTTAAAGTTTAGTTTTCCACAGCCGGAAAACCGCAAACAATATCTGTCATACCTAACTGATATAATTGATGTGTAATGTAAACTTTCTGGGCATTCCATACATCAATTTCCAGCACACTTCATCATCTCCCCTGTGTCTTGTCAATAATAAAATAGTTTTAGAGGACAAAGTCCTAAAAATGTTATCAAGCAGTTTAAGAAAATCGTTCATTCTGCTTTTTCTCTATGCTTTTTCACCTCAGGGCCCAATGAGCGGTGGTGGATCGCCCTCCTCTGCTGTTTGTCTACCCTCTCTGTTTGTCTCTGTGCAGGGGTTCAGCCCTCTCCACTGGGCTTATCGCAGGTCAATGTGCTGGAAGGGCACACACGCTTCTTAGCATAACTCTTCAGTGCTATTGCACAGACCTTGCCACAGGGGGTCTGTTGTGTCACTGTGTGCATTTACAAACAGATAAAACACAAATACACAGAAACACACGTACTGACAACCATTCCTCCCCTATCTTTTTGCAACACACTCTTACACACATATTTCCCCTTTCCCTTGCCCCCTGTAACCCAATGTACACACACCCAACTCCCACCACTCTTGTCACCTCCCATCTTCCAGACCAAGGTCAGCTGTCCAGGCCTGCAGCTCTTGATGTAGTGGCTTTGACCCAACATGGCCACCTCTGTCTCTCCAGAGAGATTAACACAAGGCAGGGACACAGAAACTGTGCTCTGCATGGCTCCATGTTATCCCAGCCGCCCTATCGGTCTCTACTCTCACTTTTCCTGCTGTCTCAGATAACTCCTCATGTCTATAGACGGGGGACCAGGAAGAACTGCAAATTGAATATGTCTGGCAGGCAGATCTGGGAGGACTCATGGGGAAAGTAAGTGAAAAAAAAGAAGACAGTAAGTGTCCATGTTGTGTCACTAAGACAAAATATATAAAGGAATGCGAGGAGGATGATAAGTGGGTTTTGTTAACCTGTTGTGGCTCGTTTTCGTCTTCACATATTGAAAATATTGGTTATGATATGCTTTTGCAAAAGATTGCAAATGGATACTCCAGAAACAAAACACCAAAATAATGCCACAAGAACTCCAATCCAGTTCATGTGTGATTTTTTTTTCTACTTGATCTAACAGAGTACACCAACTTTTCAGGGGGTCCTTTTCATTGTTCCTATCTGATATTCAATCAAAAGAGTATTTCTCATTCTTCTGCAAGTTTGTGTGTCCCAAGACTACTGACAGAATCCAACTTTTGCAACTTCTACTGATGTCCTATTCCCAGCTGCTGTCTTCTTTATTCACCTCAGAAGAGCTAACAGTTTGGTGTATGAATCGTATGGATCCATATTGATCGTATGCGTGTATAAGCTGGCTGTATGAATGGGGAGTAAAGCAAAATACATTTAATAGAATTAAATATATCAAGTGTAACATCCTTGGTTATATGCCAAAGAAAAAGTTTATTTGCTTTTTCTCTTAATTGATGCAAAGTATGTTCTCACATGTACTTTTATTGAGAGGAGAAATAAGAATAATATTGCATGGGTTCTTTTAAGACCTTTGCCACTGAAGGAAATAAGGTAAGTAAAAAGGATATTAGTATTAAGTATAATCACTTATTTGATATATGTAGAATTTATTAAGCTGAGGGGCATCATAAAACTATCAATCATATTAAGCAGTGTGCTTCTTTTCAACATGTTCCCAACTTGTTGCAAACATAGCTTGGTCCCCAGGATGTGGGAGATTGTGATTCTATTTCATAGTTTTTACTTGAATTTAATCAAAATACATTGTTTTTAGAAGAATCAATATTATTTACCATTTGTATACGATTATGGTTTAACCTAGGCTGAAAAATAAAACGCATATTCAATTAAAAATAAAAAAAAAAACATTACAGCAAACCTTTTGTAAATTGAGAAAATCCTTCCTGGTTTAAGTCGTTATTTGGATATAACAGTATTTCACATATAAAAAGATGGCCAAACAACATCAGCATGCCACCAAAAACAAGTTGGATGTTGTTTGGAGTAGTGCTGCAACAAAAGCAGAAAGATTTAGATTACAGATATACTCCTCAGAATCTATGCTGCTTGTGTTTTATCCATTGCCCCATGCCTTAATTCACTTTCATTATTTCTCCTGCTGGACAGAGCTTATGGTTGACTGCCCCAGCAGTTGAAAGGTTAAACAAAGTGCTGTGACTGTCAGGCTGAGCGAAACCAAATGGCACTAGGCTATCAGAAGATAATCAAGGCTAATAGGTACATAATGGCTAACAATGGGGCTGTACTCACTGGCAGATGCATCATGGGGGGACACAACGCAGACAGCGTGACCTTGCATTACCACTGCAGCTCTGCTAAGTCATCAGGTAAAGAGAGGCAGACAAGAGAAATACTTTGTACTTCTGTCCACCCGAACCACCCCGAGGATTACTCTCATATTGTCTCCGTCATTCGAATATGCTTGTTATAAGACATCCCAAGGGCATCCAAATTGAAAAAGTATATATGAATGTATAGTATATCTAGAGCAAGATCTCGATCTCGATTTAGTTTCTAGTTTATCTGTTTTTTTTTGTTGTTGATTTGATAATTTGGTTCTAAAGATTAAATTGTTGATGTGAATTAAAACATTGGTACTGCCCCTTACAAACATTTAACTGCTTCGGTGACCATATATTTTAACATCAGTTAATTCATTAGTTTGTAGATATCCCGAACATGAGTTGCTTTCTTTTAAACAAGCAAACAAAATCCACAAGTCGAGACAAATTGTTCTGGATGATGAGAATGCATGTGCATTTAATGGGGCAAAGAAACGAAATATATCAGTCTTCAGTCAATTTTTAAATTTCAGCCATGTTAATGACAAAATATAATAATTTTATATGTCAAATTTTAATATATCTTGAGGCTAGATTTTGAATTAAGCAAAGACTCAGCAAACAAATAGAGCAGTGCAGCCATCCAAACCCCAAAGTATTTTACATCTCTGAACTATACTTAACAAAAAAGTACCATTACTTTAATGTGTTGACCTGCACAGCAAAGAGTTAACATTATAATTTGATGCAACTAAGCAGAAAAGGTCACAGGATCATGTGTTAACGAATATACACATGCATGGTTCTCAGCACTCTGAGAAACATCCAGTCAGTACTTCCCCTCAGACAGGACTCTATTGCTCCGGACTCCTCTCCTAAGACACTTTCTGAAAACAAAGCCTGCTTTTGTTGAGGCCCAGTGTGTCAGAACCATCATCTCCAGAGGGCAAGAGCGATGTGGAGGAGAGATGGAGGGGCGGGTGCAGAGAGTTAGTCACAGAGAAAAAGAAGCAAAGTGCTACGGTGGGGGTGAAGGGGAGGGGAACAGAGAAAGAGGTCTGGGTAATTGCAGCACAATGGAGATTGTGTTTGATCTCCGAGGTGTCCAGGCCCATTTACTCGGGGTGAATGTGCCAAGCTGAGGAATGCTGTAGCTCTGAAAGGCTGAGTTTATCAGGAGTTCAGGGAAGGGGGTGGGGAGGGTGTTAGGGAAAGATAGAGAGAGGGGATCAGAGTTTAAACAGGCTTCTTTTTCATCATTGGCTAATTATGTCTTTAAAACCTTTGAGAGCTCCACTGTACACACTGTTCACACATGTTGTATGCATTCTATCATGTGTCTTTCTGGGTATCTAAACCGAAGTGAGAAAGGCCAGTCTGGTCTGTGGTGCACTGCAGCAACAGCAGCAGCCCTCTGATAGCGGGGCTAAACTGCTGGAGAGCAGAGGGTGCCCGCACAGAGCAGAAGGCTCTTTGAACTCTGTCTGTACTCTCTGCTGCAAAGCTTGAACTGGGTTAATCGCTATTAATATTTAACATGCTGCCAAAGTTCCAGCCCAGAAACTATATCAAAGCCAAGAGCTTCATCCAGCAGAGCCCTTTTCAGTGCTCTTCTGTAGCAAGCTGGCTGGCGAAAAATACACTGACACTGCTGACATGAGACTTGATAAAGTTGTTTATTCTTTTTCCATATGGAGATCATTTAAGGAGATGATTGCACATTATTTTTCAATAGATTCGACGGCATCATTTTAAATCTTAATTTTCTATTTAGGTTCTTACTTCTTGATCTGTACGAGAAGGTAACATTCTGTACAATATTTTGATACATCAGATAGATAGATTATTGATTATTAGCTGGAAGTTTGTAATGAAGTATTGGAGGCCATGACTCTGTAATGTTACAACTTGAGGTCACTACACGGCTACCGCTGTGTTGCTTCTTCTCATCTCTCGGCGTGTCAGTCTGTTGGCTCTGTAACCTCACAGACTGGATTATTTCATCAGTCCTGCAACCTCGATTGCCTCTGCCACTGCAGTCCTTTTCACTTTCTGCCCTCCACTTTACATCTATCTCTATCTTTCTCTGTCTATCCCTCTCCTCCTCTCTGTCTTCTCTCTCTGCTCCCAGCTCCAGGACCTCAAACAGCATGGTTAAATACCCAGGCCAATGTGTCACTCTTCAAAGAGACTCAGGTAGTAGATATGCTGGCAATGGGCCATGATCAAAATGAAGAGTTATTGTAGAGCAATGTGGCTGCACTTCATGTGGACATTAGTCCTACCATATTATGGGGCCCCTCCTGCGCCAAAAACTTCCCAGAAGGCAGCTGAAATATATGCCTTAAGTCCCACTTTACCCCTTCCTAAAACACACACTAATAGTATGCAGGGGCCCATTTTTATTCAACTTCATAAATCAGACTTGCACGATAAAAAAGGTCATTTGGCAAGGAGAAGTTTGGGCTTCGGTCCCTTTTGTATAATTTTCTCTTTCAGATTATACATTTACATTGCTTACGTAGAGGAAAAAAAAAGAAAAAGAGCATTGTTCAATAATTGGAATTACCTTTGATTACTAATGATTTTGAGAAGTAGGGGTTTATTTGCCACTGTAAATGCTACCTGATAAAATATTAAAGCACGTAGAAAGGCTTAGGTTTGTCGAAGACAAAAGCTGGAAGCAATTTGTGTAGCTACCAAATTAAAGTTATTCAGTACCAAGGGTAATTTAATTACCATTCTTTAAATGTTTGAATGACTTTGACCTTTGGAGTACTCTGAGGTCTTGCAGGTGTATTTACTTAAGCTAATTCAGAATCAGTAACATGAAACAAGCTCCCAAATCAAACAGGCCTCCTCCCAGAATATCTGATTACAAGTACAAGCTTGTGTTTGGAAATCAATTTAATATCTATCCACCATGTCATTAGGTCTGTTTTCTCAAAACCTTGAAATCTTTTGTCGGGCCCATTTTTCCCCAGAGCATATGTCTCAGTGATGAGCTTGACCTGGGAGAGACAAAAAAGAGGAATGAAAGGAAAAGCTGATATCTAGACAATGAAAAACAGCGACAAAGATATAAACAACAGATGAAAAAAGGTTGACATCGTTTCCCAGTGTGCATCTCTCCCAGCATGCTCCATGAATGGAAACAGGTGTGTGTGATTGTGCGGTGGGTCTTGAAGATTCGGGCTTATGTGGCATGTCTACTGCCTAGGTGATTTGGGTCAATGGAGCACATCTGGTACTAGTCACAACAGAGTGCACACGTCCACAGCCCTCAGACACCCCACCAGGCAAGTTGCGAGAGAGAGGCAAGGAAACATCTGGGTTCTCTCTTCATAAGACATACACATACTCTGCTTCTTCTGTGCTCTCTTCAGTTGCTTGTATTCCTCCAGGTGCATCTGGACCAAGAGAGAAAAAAAAATCCAAGTGTGTGTGTTTATGTAAGGAGGGCAGATTTGATTGACAGCTTTGAACCAGAATGTTCTCTGTGCCGGTTCAGTAACTCTCCCATCGTTCCCACTCTTTTTTTTTCTCTTTTGTTCTTCCAAGTTTTTTTTTATCCTCTTTTTGCTGCTGTGTCATAATCTTTCTTCATTAGTCAGTCCAGAGATACTGAGATAAAAAAATGTGACTTTTCCTAGAAAAATAAAAGACAAAGGTACATTTTTAAAGGTCATTCAAACTTTTAAGGTACATCTAAGAAGAAGATTATATCCTCTAAAAGTTTGCACTAGTCCATATTTCCTTCTCAAAAAGTAACATTAAGGTTAACTGTAAAATTCACAATCTCCCATTTCTGTCAACAATAGTTTTGTCACTTTAACAATCATAATCTTTTGTGGTAGTTATCTGCTCCTGTGCTCGTGGGGGTCATACTATGTAGGCACCTGTCAGAAGGAGATTTGAGTCCTATTTAAATTAATGCATACTATAAGTATCCGTACAAAGTAGCTGTCCAAGTACAGTATGTGGCAGGAGATGTAAGGGAACTAGTTTTCATCAGCAATGTATTTTTTTGTTTGTTTGTGTTTCCCTGGCCAACTTTTGTCACTTTAAAACCCTGCATTTAAAAAAAAAAATTTTTTACGTAAGTGGTTGTCTCGTCATCTGAGGCACCAGCTAAATTGTTTGACAACAGTTAAGTTAAAAAAATTCAAATTGACTGGTGCAATGAGAGCATGGTGATGTTGTTCCTTTTTTAATTTTTTGACAACTATCTTTGAACCTCTGCCTCACAGGCTACACAGAAATACCTGAACAAGAGAATTTTCAATTCTTCATTATATCTTATGTTGCACCACAGATGTGTGTGTGTGTGGGAGTGAATGTGATGGCTAAAAGTAAGCATTTTCAATAGACCCTTTTCCCAGAGTATGAATGTGAGAGTGAACATTACATTTTAAGTGGTTAGTATACCAGGAAAAACACTAATTTCACAGTTGAATATGTAACGGCAGAAATCTACACAGTTTTAAAAAATTGCAACTATAGGTTGTTGAATGTAAAAACCTCCCCCACCAAGGTCATCTTCTTTAGCGTGTATGGCCATACAAGATTGCTTTAGTTATGGATTTGTATATAATAGAATTGGGCCATATTTTACTCAGCAGGGTTCATTCTGAGAAGTCTGTGTCTGACCTCAGCTAGTGATATTGGACGCTGGACAAAAGAATGGACTTTTTCCTGTGCAGACACACACACCTGGAAGTGCATATCATCCAGTGTTGTGACGATAAGGTAGAATTTACGTAGTATCTTGTTTTATACATACATTTTTCTTTCAGCACTGACAAATCTCCCATGTCTCTCTTACTCAGAGACTTACCTCACTTCAACCACACCAACACCATATGCCCAAGGCCACAACAATAAGCAGGATTTGTCCTTCATGTAAAATAACAGGCATATTTTGAACCAAGTGTAACAAAAGAGTAGTGAATTTGATTTCAAGTGTATTTCAAGTGTCTGAGTTTTGTGTCTATGCATGATAATGTGTGCATGTTTTGCTTTTCTTTTTTCACTAACAAAGGCTTTGAATTTACTAATCAAGTTGGAACACTGTGATGAGAATAGGAAGTGATGGTATGTAGAACAGACTGTTTCCTTCCTTTGCTTCTAGGGGTGTCTTGGGGAAACGACTACTGGTCCCCCTCTTTTTATCTAACAATTGAAACAGGGAACCATTTGTCATAGGCAGTAATTTGTGTTCCAAAACTGTCGCAGTAGCGATAGCTGCAGTTACTGAAAAAAACACAAAACACTACATTTGACACTTTGACGCAGTATCATGCAAGAAATGTCCGCCGCAGATTACATAGAATAAACAGATTAAACAAAAACGGATTTGTTTTTAAATCTGACAATATAGCACAATTGTAAGCCATATGTCACCATAATTGTCCATCCTTATAGCTTGAGGGATGAATGACTATCCAAGTCAAATGACTGACTTTTTTAATTGGGATCACCCATTTTGTATTGTTTGCAAAAAGCTTTGTTACTTGCATTTTTTTCTTAACTTTTGATCCTGTGCCTGGAGCAGGAATGCCATTATGAATGTACCGTTCATCCTGTGGTCCTGCCCAGTATGCCTCACAAACAGTGACAACTTCATTGCAGTTTTGACACACCAGCTGAACATCGAAAGCCCCAGCTAGAATGAATGCATAGTTGCACTTTCATTCTTTATTTTGTTCCTATTTTGCTGTCTACTATCATCTTTGCACCACTTGAAATTGGCATTTTCCCTTCCTTTCCATTGTAAATGGTTACCCATCCTTACTCACACTGCACAATGTAATAGCATACCTCTTGCATGCAAAATGTCGCAACAAGTCAAAGTCCACATTGAACTGAAGCAACTTGAAAAGTTTAAAAATAAAACGAAAGGTACTGAAAGGATATAGATAATGTACACATTTATATTGTACTGCCTTCTCAGGAGTTATCCATGTGACAAGAACAAGAGCTTGTGGTTGTTGAGCCGCTTACAGGAAAAAATAAATAACTTTGAAGCAGTGCAATAATAGCAATTGAGTTGAATTCCCATGACGCTCAACTGCAAACTATACCTGCTTTGGGTACCTTTGCAAATGTTTTGCATTCACTGGAATGGGAAATTCCTCAGTTCTGCAATCTTATAATACCCCACACAAAGTGCCATTTTCACAGAGGGATGGGGATCATGCCAAATGAATTGAATTCAGGTCTGACTTTAATAAAGTGGCTGTCCCAGCTCTGACTCCTTCATGATAGTCCGCTAAAAAATTGAGGACCCTTTTCCTCAAAATTACTCACTAGCTCAGGCATGCCCTCCGCAGAGGAACAGTATTCCAAAGGTCTGAAAGGGGCCCCCAACTTACACCTTCCATCAACACCCTGTCGTTCCAGTATTTTCAAGACAATGGATTGTTTGGATGAGCACCAGAGATGAGTGGCTGCCTTGCCATTTCGGAATCCAACAAACCACTCAGTAGTTTTAGGCAATAGAAGCCAAACGCTAGCATGAGAGACAACCCGAAGGACTTCATGCAAGTGATTCTCGACAATTGGAAGGTTATTTCCACCTTTTTTTGAGGTATTTATAGTGTATGCCAAAAAATGTTAGGATTGACTCAAATACTTCTTTTGAGTGATTTTCCCATAAGCCTGAAGCACACAGTACCCTGGGAGTTTTTCAGCATTTCAGGCAGGAAGCTGTCACTGTTGCCAACTAGCATTAAGCACATGCATTGCTACTAGAGATATCCACCCTTCTTTTGTATTAACAGACAACAGCTGAATGGGAGCCCATGTCCTTTAGAGTAATCAATTACAGATTTAGGCAATGATCTATGTCTCTTATTTAACAAAACATTAATGTAAATGATGGTCTCAAGACATTTCAGTGACTTTGACATGGTGACTTTTTATACAGCCCTTGATGTTATGTCATAACATAAAACTATACAATATTGCCTCAAATTAATCTAATGTAACAAATCTCTTTCTCAAAAATGAGGAAACCAATGCCATCAGAGCCCAAGCCTATTGCTGATCACTTATCTATTAAGATATGCTATTTTCCACAAAAAAAAAAACAAAAATAAAAAAACTGTCTAATGATGCTTCTAGTTTTACAATTCCATGTAATTGTGACATACTGAATTTCCCCTTTCTTCCTGACGACAAAGTTCAACCATTAAAAATATCAGCTTCAAGGTTTAAAACCAAGGCAAAGCAAGATCAATGTTTGCTTGAGTTTTTTTTTCTTTTTTCAACAATTCTAGGCACAAAACAAAATGTTCATGCTTCTGAAATGTTTTCTACTGCTACATGGCAGCTGCTGTAGGTGGCATGATGTTTAACAAAACATCAAGTGAAGGTTTAATATACAGTGGCTTGCAAAAGTATTCATACCCCTTGAACTTTTCCACATTTGGTAAGACAACAACCACAAACATAAATATATTTTTTTGAAATTTTAAAGACCAACACAGCCTTTTTTTTTCTTTTTACACATAAAAGTGCTGCGATCAAAAGTATTCAGCTCCCTTTTCTCTTACTGCAACAAATTGCCCTCAGAAGTTGCCCGATCATTGCTGAACAATCAAATGCTGACCTAATAACTCAATAGAGTCCAGTTGTGTGTAATGTAATCTCAATATGAGTACAGCTGTTCTGTGATGGCCTCATAGATTTGTTAGGTGAATATTGGCGAGCAAACAGCATCATGAAGTCCAAGGAACATACCAGAAAGGTCAGGGATAATGTTGTGGAGAGGTTTCAAGCAGGGTTAGGTTATAAAAAGATATCCCAAGCTTTGAGCAGCTCATGGAGCACTGTTCAATCCATCATCAAGAAATGAAAAGAGCATGGCACAACAGCAAACCTGCCAAGACACAACTGTTCCCTTGAACTTACAGGAAGAACAAAAAGAGCACTGATCAGAAATGCAGCCAAGAGGGTCATTGTGACTCTGGGCAAACTGCAAAGATCTTCAGCTCAGGTGGAGGAATCTGTCCATAGGACAATTATTGGTCATGCATTGCACAAATCTGGCTTTTATGGAAGAATAACAAGAAGAAAGCCATTGTTGAAAGAAACCCACAAGAAGGCTTGTTTGCTGTTTGCCATGTGGGGAAACTGCAAACGTGGTTTGGAAGGTGCTCCGATCAGATGAGATCAAAATTGGACTAAATGCAACCTAAATGCAAAAGGCGATGTGTGGTGGAAAACCAACACTGCACATCACTCTGAACATCCCCTCCCCACTTTCAAAAATGGTGGTGGCAGCATGATACTCTGGGGATGCTTCTCTTCAGCAGGGACAGGGAAGATGGATGGAGCCAAATACAAGGCAATCTTCGAAGAAACAAGTTGGAGGCTGGTGGTAGAATGGCCAAAAGTCCAAACCTAAATCAATCCAGAAACTTTGGCAAGATCTGAAAACTCACAGACACACACTATCTCATCTGATGAGCTTGAGCGGCTTTGCAAAGAAAAATGGGCAAACATTTTTGTTTCTAGATGTGCAAACCTGGTAGAGTTGTACGCTAAGACTTGCGCCTGTAATGCAGCAAAAGGAGGTTCCAAAAGTATTGACCCAGGGGGGTTTAATACTTTAACACACCGTACTGTAAGTTTGTACTGTAGAAACATTACCAGAGAAAATGGTGTTCAATCACAGATGATTATGCTGTTGTGAAAGGATTGCTATTCGTGTCATATTTTTACCCAGCAGTGGCAGTTTACTGCACCACTTCTAAACTTCTTCTTTTCCTTTCGGCTTTCCCCTTCAGAGGTCACCACAGCCAATCAACCTTCTTCATCTAACCCTACTCTCTGCATCCTCCTCTCTCACACCAACTACCCTCATATCCTCTCTCACTATGTCCATAAATCTTCTCCTTGGTCTTCCTCTAGACCTCCTGCCTGGCAGCACCAATTCCAGCATCCATCTACCAATATATTCACTATCCCTCCTCTGTACATGACTGAACCATCTCAGTCTGGCTTCTCTGACCTTCTCTCCAAAACATCTAACATGGGCTGTCCCACTGGACTCATTCCTGATCCTATCCATCCTCGTCACTCTCAAAGAGAACCTCAACATCTTTATATCTGCGACCTCCAGCTCTGCCTCCTGTCTTAATGTCAATGTCACTGTTTCTAAACCATACAGCATCACTAGTCTCACCACTGTCTCGTACACATTTCCTTTCATTCTGGCTTCTATCACACACTACCCCTGACACTTGTCTCCAACAGTTCCAACCTGCTTCAACCTGTTTCATTACCTCTTTTCCACACTCTCCATTGCTCTCGACTGTTGATCCCAAGTACTTGAAATTCTTCAACTTCTCCACTCACTATAGCCTCACCATTCCACCCGGATTCCTCTCATTCACACACGTATTGTCTTGCTGCGACTAACCTTCATTCCTCTCCTTTCCAGAGCATACCTCCACCTCTCTAGATTTTCCTCAACCTGTTCCCTACTCTTACTACAGATCACAATCTCATCTGCAAACATCATGGTCCATGGAGATTCCTGTCTTACCTCATCTGTCAACCTGTCCATCACCACCGCAAACAAGGAGGGGCTCAGAGGTGATCCTTGGTGAAGTCCCACCTCCACCTTGAACTTCTCTGTTACACACACACAGCACACCTCACCACTGTCTCACAGCTTGCATACATGTCCTGCAACAGTCTAGCATACTTCTCTGGCAATCCAGACTTCGTGCAATACTAGAGTTGTTTTTCTAGGTCTACAAAAGCGCAATGCAGTTCCCTCTGACCTTCTCTTTACTTCTCATAGCATTTTCAAAGCAAATACTGCATCTGTAGTACAGTCATGGACAAAAGTTTCGAGAATGGCACAACCATAGAAACATCTGGCAAACACCTAAAAACCCTGAAGGAACAGACTTTGTGAAAGTGCCTTTCTCAAAACTTTTGGCCATGACTGTACTCCTTCACAGCATGAAGCCATACTTCTGCTCACAAATGCTGACTTCTAGTCTCAGTCAACTTTCCACTACTCTTCCCCATAATTTCATTGTATGGCTCATCAACTTTACCCTCCATAGTTACTGCAATTCTTCACATCCCCCTTACATCCCCCTGACACCTCTTCTCCACTCTTCTGGCATCTTCTCACTCTCTAAGATCCTGTTGAATAATCTAGTCAGAAACTCTACCACTGCCTTTCCTAGACACTTCCATACCTCCAGAGGTATACCATCAGGACCAACTGTCTTTCCACTCATCATCCTTTTCAATGCCTTTCTCACTTCACTTTTACTAATCTCTGCTACTCTGTGGTCTACAACAGTCACTTCTTCCACCCTTGCCTCTCTTTCATTTTCTTCCGTCATCAGCAAAGTACTCTTTCCATCTTCCCATCACTTCTCTGGCATCTGTTAATGCATTTCCCTCTCTATCCTTAATCACCCTGACCTGATGTACATCTTTTCCATCTACCTTTGCCTTTTGTCTTTGCTACCTCTATCTTAACCTCATGCTGTATCTCCCGGTTCTCCTGGCTGTTCTCCCCTCAGCATCCCACTTCTTCTTTGCTAACCGCCTTCTCTGTATATACTCCTGCACTTCCTCATTCCACCACCAAGTTTCCTTATCCACTTTCCTTCCAGACAACACACCAAGTACTCTCCTACCTGTCTCCCTGATCACATTAGCTGTAATTGTCCAGTCATCTGGATGCTTTCCCTGACCATCCAGAGGGTTTCTCAACTCCTCCCTGAAAACCATACAACACTCCTCCCTTTTCAGCTTCAACCACTTTGTCCTCTGCTCTGCCTTTGTCCTCTTGATCTTCCTTGTCACCTACAAACCACCATCTTATACTGTCTGGCTACACGCACCTACCACTACTTTGCAGTCACTGATCTCTTTCAGATTACCTCGTCTATACAAGATGTTGTCTACCTGCATGCTCCTACCTCTGCTCTTATAAGTTACCCTATGTTCTGTCTTTCTGGATAAAAAGTATTCATTACAGCCATTTCCATCATTTTTGCAAAGTCTACCACCATCTGTTCCTCTGCGTATCTGTCATTTCTATCTCTATCACTTCTTCAACACCTTTATTGCCTGCACCAACATGTCCATTGAGGCCTGCACCAATTGCCATTCTCTCATTAATGGAGATATTCTGCATCACTTCATATAACTCATTCTTGAACTTCCCCCTTTCCTCTAACTCATATCCAACCTGTGGGGCATAACCAGGAACAACATTGAGCATCACACCTTCAATTTCCAGCTCATGACTAAGTCTATCTTGCATTCTTTTCACCTCCAAAACATTCCCAGCAAACTCCTCCGTCAAGATAATTCCTACTCAATTTCTCTTGACACACAGTTCCAGACTTTTACCTCTTCTGTCTCTGCTTCCAACTACGCCTTCCTCCTGTCCTTCTTCGACCCACAGAAGCACAATTTCCACAGGCACCCTGTAGGTTATCGGCACCAATGGCAGTTGTTGTTAAGCCGGGCCTTAACTGAGACAGTATGAGATTCTTTGGTACAATTTGCAAATATGAACCTCAAAGTTGCCTCAAAAATGCACAAATTACTTGCCCTCACTGAATTGAAAAAAAAAAAGATTAAATGCAATGTTCTTTCCATCTGTTGTATGTCTTGGGAAGCTGTCTTTGTACTTGGTACTTTCAGTCAGCTCTGCATCAATTCTATTTTATGCTTGAGTGTATGAGTTTTTAAGACGCAACTCTTCTAAATGACCGACTTAAGAGTTTTTATAAAGGCATACTATATGTTGAGAATTCAAAAGCACCTTTATTTTTGGATTTTAAACAGTAGAGTTTAATGGATGTAAAGCGTATGTATGACAGTGCATTTTCTGACCTCAGACAACAAATCAAATGCTTTTCAGCATGTTCATGTTTTGCTTCTTGCTGAGCAAAAGCAATGTTATTACCATTTCTACACACCACAATGAAGGAAAGCAATATATACTTTATATATTAAATTCTAAATTTTAATGTAATACGTATAAAGCACAATATTTGCCATCAGACAAGTGAAAGCTGCGATGAGGTTATTAAAAATTAAAATAAAACACTGACAATTATCACGCTGGCTAGAAGACTCTAGATCCTGATATCCTGATATCCTGATTAAAGTTGTATGAGAGGTAAAAATAATAGTTCTATAATGATAAAGTGAGGTTCATGGTTATGATTTAGGCTTGGTTTTCCATAATGAATGTAAGTTATTACAATGTCCCTGTAAAAAGAACTGCAAAAAAAGCAGAAAATCTGTACATACTTGGTACATACAGATGTTTGAAATAAAATTTGATCGCTAAGGAAGGGGGCTGTACTCTCTGTCCCTGAAAACATTAACCATACCTACGCTGCATGCAAATTTAGTAAAATTATATCAAATTTTGAAGGTGTAGATTCTTTTTTTAATCCAAAAACTTGGAAGTATTTTATATGCACATGTCAATTCTAGCATAATCACAAGAGAGGGAAAGATTACTGAAATCCTTTGACCTGCTCACTGACTGTTGTTCATGTATGTTTTGGCTTGCAGGACCTGATTTTGAACTTTTGAACCAGAGCAATTGTAGTTGACTAATGCTGTTCAATGTTACCTTTAAGCCCTTAGTAAGTGGGATTTAGAAAATAATGCCCTTATGTAGGCTGTTTACACAAGAACTGTGCCATACCAGCCACACTCTTTCTACCTCAGCCCCCCTCCTGCCTCAAATCACATTTAATAGGGCTAGTTTGAGCCCACGCCAGCATATGCATACACTTGCTCTGACCTTGGTTGAATTTAATGGGGGTTAAAGAAGTTTTCACATTGGCAGTGTGCGCATTAATAGTTTGTCTAGTGGATTTGGTAAATTGGATGCGACGGAAGTAGAGTCAAAGTATCCGATTAATTTAATACAACCCCTCACACACAGTCATACAAGTATATATACACACACACACACATACACACATTGTTGCTTGCATAGCCATCTTCCTGCCGTTAACCTTGGGGTATTTTGTGACATTCTGTTTGGGTCACTACTTTTGTGTGTTTTGTTTGTCTGTGTTTATTTGTGTGTGTACATGCAACCTTGTTTGTGCAGATGTCTGTGTGAGGTGATATTATGTTAAGCTTTGGGAGGAAAAAGCTCAAAGTGGGAGTTACAGACAAGAGAATGAACCTTTCCAAAATTGAGGGGGTGTGAAAAATGTGTGAAGCAACTGAAAGTACACTGAATCAATAAAAGGCTCTAAAGTTTGAGTTGAGTGGCAAAATTGAATGTATAAAATGTGCATGTTTTTGTTTAAAGGATAGTCAAAGTACATCCAGCTAAAAAAACAGATTCATATGATTCTTAATATTTTTTTCTAATTATGTATTGTGACAGTATATGGTTTGTTCCTCATTTTACTGGATTTCATTGGATTAGTATCCTTCATAGCCTATTAAACATTTTCCAGACATGGTAGAGCCAATATTTTTAATAGTATTTTTAACAAGTGTCTTGCACAGCCACCATTACACTACACATGTAATAATAGCAAGGGATGTAATATTGTCATGTGAGCCAAACCAACTCTAGTAATCCACTGTAATTGTTGGATTTTTGGAGTGAGTCAACCTCTCCATCTGTTTGTCGCTTTGCCTTCCGTAATCCAATATACATTTCTTTAATCTTAGCCCTCTGTATTGAGCAAATTAATTAAATATTGACAAGTAATCCTGCAAAACCACAAAATACAGAATGTCACAGCTAAACAGATTACTTCCATGACCGAGGTAAGAAAGGGACAGGGAGAGAGAGAGATATGAACAGTCTTGTGGGCTATAAATGGTTAAAGACCATAGACAGCATCAGAATCCTGCACCACATAACAAGAGGTCAAACTCAACATAGCCTTTTCTAAGTCTGCGATTTATACTCTATGTTACTTTTGTCCTTTTTGACAAAAGGGTAACTGGCCAACTTGTTTACCATTGCTCATATCACAGTGTGGAAAGGTGCCAAAAGAATTGTGGATTGTTAGTAGTGGCAAAACATTTATATTTACTTCAGTTATTTATATTTCCACAGGACCTCATAGTGTGTGTCTGTGTTAGTGTATGTACAGTACATGACTGTGTATGTGTACAAACATGCCAGGGAATTTTACAGTCTGTCTCATTGGGAGGACCAACAGATACTGCAACATTGGAGTTAATTTGATAGGCTCATGCTGCTATCAGCTCACTGTGGTCTTATTAAGCTGATCTGTCCATTCAAGTTTCATGCAGAAAAATGACAGCTGGCTGAGCAATATGATCCATACCAAAAACTCCCCAGTTAGTGATTCAAAGCTCAAACTGATCTTGAAACTTCTGCTAATGACTAAGGTTCACACACATCATGTTCCCATTATCAACATGAACACAATAAATAAAAAAAAACTATCAAAAGACAAAAAGTTAAACCTCGAATGCACAAATCACAAATGAAGTCTGTATAGCTTCCACTAGTGGCAAGTAGAGAAGTTTTTCTCTTTAAAAAGCGATGAGCTGAGAATGAGTGTGGAGGTGTTAGGAAATGCCCTCTGGCAGGGAGAGGTAGCACGGCTGTGAGTGATTGGGCAGGAGGAGGTTGATTCTCACCACCATCATGTGGCTGAACCAAATCCCTCCTCTTCTCTCTTCTTCTCTCTCCTCTCTGTATGAGGAGTGAGTGTGGCCTGGGGCACATGTTCAGATATGGATGCTTGTGATTGGTTTGCTGCCAATTGTGGCAAAGGTCAAGCTGCTCTGCGCTCTTTGTTGTTGCTTCCTCAGAGTCACTGTTGTATTCTGTTTTTCCACTGCAATCACATGTTTTATGATTACGGCTGCAGGTGAGAGCAGTGCTTTTTGTTTCTATCTGGAAGTCGGACATGTACTTCCATTTTAGACTGGTTATTAGTTGCCATAAATATATTTGCTTGGTTTATTAGACATTTTCCTTTCTATAATTTCTTTACTTCATGAATCAGTTGGAATTGTACCTCCGGTGCTATATTCGGACAAAGCCTAAGAACTGGTGTTTTCATTTTAGTGGTATCAGTTGGCTGCCAAAAAGAGCCAAATGTGGCTTTGCTGATTAAAAATTGGAGGAGCTAATTAGTCTTTAGGAAAGTCCCAAGTAAAAGATTGAAGAGTAAAAGCACGTTATTGGACGTATGTCATCAATTATTAACTACATGGAAAAGGAAGATAAAGAATAAATGTACCAAAGTTGCTTTCTTTGGGGTTATACAGAGAATTACTGTTCAGTGCACTGGCTCACAAGTCCAGGTATGCAGTGATAAATGTACCAATTGATGTAAGACAGTTGTAAAATGGTTTGATTATCATGCCAAGTAAGGCAGCTTGGTTTAACTTTAAATAACTGCATGATTGATAATTACCTGGCAAAATGAATAGGTCTGGGCATTTATGCCTTGCCTAAATGGCTTCAGTGAAATTCTGAGATTATTTTGGCCAGAAGAGAGTACTTGTCAAATACTAACTGTGGTCAGTTATGATTAAAAAAACATGTAGATAAAAATTTGCACTAGCGAGCTCATTTATAATGAGCATTAGAAACGATTGATCAAAAACAAAAGTACTTGACAGTGACCACTGAACTTAGGACATTTTATCTGTTTTAACTTGAGGGCTGAGAGTCATCATCATCTATTGTTTCTTTCTCCTCTGTACTTTTTTAACAATTAAAATAACTTTTACATTTTATATGTCACATATTCAAGAAAAAAATGTCATTGGTGCATCACCAGCGAAGAGAGGGCTAGAGAACTTTTTTCTTTCTTTTTTAATGGTATTTAAGAGGTGTCTGAAAGTTTATAATGATCATTAAATTGCCATTATGCCCAAAACCATTGTGCTGGATTTTCACCTTTGCAGTGCAGAAGTGAGACATTTTGAGAGAAAGAGAGGGAGAAAAGGATTTTATATGTGGGTACCTTTTCTTTTTTGCTATTGTAAAGTAATTATTTGAAAGAATATTTGTCCATAATAGTATAAAGTCTGTCCACTAGGCCTTCAAAATATTTACCTGCTATAATTTGATACACATTTGCTATAATTGCTATTTTGTGGAGGTTTAAATGGTTAAAAGGTTGCTGATATTGTCTTTGTGCAGCTACTGTGCTTTAACTTGGATCATGGTTTGAACCATTATCTAAAGAGGAATATATGAACTATTGTCCCAAACTGCTGGACAAATTTCAGAACTGTCAGTTTGTTCAGGCAAGCCATGCAGACAGTTTTTATAAGGTAGATTTAAGAACCCTATAATGCAATCAAAAGTGTTATGAAGTGATTGATATACATATTTTGAAAAGTTGATCATCTGTTCAAATGAGACCATGATTGTTCATCCATGATAATTGCATACCACAACTCTGAGCAGCGATGGTAGTAAACAAAAAAATCAGATAAGTGGTTTGTTGGTTTTGTCATGTTTGGTTAGTTTGTGCACTCGAACTTTAATGAACATACTCCTATTTTGTTTGACCACTGACATGTGATATTGATCCCCAATTTCCTAAAGAGCACTGTGAGTTTTCCTTCTTTCCTCTGTATGTTCGTGTGTGTGTGTGTGTGTGTGTGTGTGTGTGTGTGTGTGTGTGTGTGTGTGTGTGTGTGTGTGTGTGTGTGTGTGTGTCTACATATACATGAATGTGGAGGAACATACAATACTGTGGGTGTGCTAGCCATGTACCTCATTACTTTTTGGGGATACATTTATTATAAACTCAGGCACCCATTTTCAACCTTATGAAAAAGGAGATAATCGGGCTAATTTCAATTCGGGTATTTGACTTTTGCTATAAATATGCATTTGATAAGATTTCACCAGGTAATGAGATAGGGGCATTACACTTACTTTAAAGAGAAACTTTATAGCCCTCTGCTCATCTCCATCGTCAAGATATTTTGTCTGCTCAGCTAAAATTAAGTTTTTCTAAAACCCTCAATTTCCCCCTCTACTACAATTTCTTCAGCCTGCGAAACTCTCCTACTTCCACTCCTTCCCTCTTTCCATTCCATTCTATTATTGCCATCCTATCCTCCCCATTTCCCATATTGGCCTTTTTGGGTCTTACAACCCAGTTGCTTTTCTTCATAGAGTTTGGAAAGGCGCTTCAGCAGTGAATAATTCTGAACATGATAAATCCTACCTTAAATCCAGCCATGAGACTCCAACAGGGTTCCACATGTAATTCTAAGCCCTATTATAGGGCTACTAATGCCGGTTGAGGATGGCGAATCACGACACAGCCTGCAGCCATGTAAGAATTAGAAATAAATATGCATCGGTACCAGATAAATATAGCAAGCAGCAAATCTGCCACGAGACTGTGTGTGCGTGTATGCACATTGGTGTGTGTGCACGCGTGTGTGTGGTTGTGCGTGTGCACGCACATGTGTGTGCGCAAGAAAGAAGACACAATTTGCAGGCGATGAGAAGAATTCGCAACAGCTCTCTGGGTAATTGATGGATTAAATTCACAGTGGCTAAGGGGTTGGAGTTAATGTGCACCATAATTTGGGAAAAAGAAAGCACAATACATTTTTGGTCCAATATTTATAGAAATGTATTTAGCTGCCATGTTTGAACACCTCATTTCAGAGCCTGTATTAGGTTTCTCAAGGGTGGCAGCTGAGGTCTCCATCATTGGTGTTTATCTGTCTGGTTATTGACTGAGGAATTACTTAAGAACTAAATGAGGGGTGTAAGCTATCCAGGAAAGAACTTTTGCTTTCTCTCTCTCTTAAAGATTTTGTTGTGCACATGGCCCCTTTGAAGTCATAAGTACAAGTGTAATATCATTTTAATAAGCTCTGATCAGACAAATTGACGCTTATTTCCCAGAACTTGTGAGTGGCCTTACCTGATCCCTTTCTATTGTTGCGTGAATCACAAAACTTACTCAACTATGAACTGCACTTACACAAATTTGGAGAAGCAACTTTATGGTTTAACCCATTTTGCATTCTTTCAGTCGTCTGCCACATTTGATGATATGTATTGGATGCTGGTATCTTAGTATCAACACATTTCGAGGGATGAAAAATACTTGAATTTACAAAATTTCCAATTTAGATCAGCATTCTCCCTCTTCTTTTCTTTTTTCTTCCTCCAATCATCAATTATCAAACAACACAAAAATTCGGTATCAACCTGTTTATGAAATTACTTTAAAATTTTCAAATTTGAATTTCTTTCTTTCCACATTCCTTGTGCGCCATTCAGATATTGGGGAAGAACCATTCTTATCTATCAATTATCTGCATTATTTCAGCACCACCTTTTGTTGGTCAGCACATGAAACCCTGATCCAATGGAATTCTAACCTTTCATTTAAAAAGTCTTTCGCGTACCCTGCTTACTCATAAAGACACAGAGGGGGAAAATATAACCCTGTTTGCAGAGATAACAAATGTGTATAATCAGGTATAAGTCATAGAAAAAGCTCTACTTGCAGGGTGAAGCATCAGATCTCAGATTTTTCATATGTCTATTTGTAGACTGTCTCCCTCATAAACTTTTTGGAGCAACGCAAGCTTTACTTTTGTTCTTTTGCACTATTTTCCTTCACTAAAAAATTGAATGTAAGTTGTCAATATGTTAAATTAAGGTCACAGTGGGAGACTGTAAAAATAGGGCATATTTTATTTATTGAAACCAAGAGAAAGATGTGGCAAAATAAATAAATGAGAGCAAGACAAAGGGGCTTCACTGAAAGCCATACCGTTGCTCTCATATCAATGATCGTGCCACTCTGGTGTAACACTCCCGTAGACTCATCTCATCGTCTACCTGCAGGTGCCTATTACCCCCGCTGGGTGCCTACCCCAGCATGGCAGTTACATTTTAATTAAGTATTTTGTTTTATTAGAGACCTCAGATTAAACCTAATATGTCTTATTTGATCCTTCCCTCCTCTGTGTTTTGACATGAGAATGAATGTTGCATAGTTTTCTCTCTTTTTGCGCCTTTGTCTGAGACATATGCTACTTTTTGTTCTCTTACAGTGGAGTACAGCACAGTGACATGATATTCCAAAAAGACCCCTTTGTGTTGACTTATTAATTACTTGTGTCTTTCTAACTGAGCACTGAAAAGATGACATGGCATGCTGGGATATTCTCTTCAAATGGTTATAGTGATTGCATGGAAGATGGTGGGTGGAATACAGGGTGTTCTGCTTCACTCCTTCTCTCTATCTCTTCCTTCGCACTTCTCCCTCAGCTCATCAGTTCATCAGGCTTTTCCATGGCACACTTAGCCCTCAGGATAAGCCATGGGTGGGGGTCTGTAACTTTTGATGGATGAATACATCTCTGACTGACTCCTCTTTTATGTAACTGTTTAATCTTGATTCTCTCGATCCTTCTCCTTCTCTCAATTGCGTCTTCTCTGAACCTCTCTCCTTCTGGCCTCTGCTCCTCACTCCAGACAGTGGTTGTTGATTTAATTGGATTGTGCTGAACTCTGGCTCTCAGTTGCATCTCTTATGATCATCTCAGCAACTCTTTGACTCACACTTCCTGTGAAGTTCAGCTTTGTAAATTTGTGTGAACATTGCCTTCTGTCAGAACAGCCTATCTACTTGAGGTTTTTCCAGGTACTCTGTGTAAAAGAGTTCATCAATTATCTGTAAAGTTTGTTGTTACACAAATGGAAAGTGGGTTAGAGCAAAGACAGTCCAGATCATAAAATGGGGACAATTGAATGAATGGGCTTATCACGTGATCGTACCATCCGTCAAGGTGAGGTTCTGGAGAAGCGGCAGAGACGCAGACATCCAGATACAAACAGTCTTAATGTCAAATCCACTACCCACACTTCCTCTGGCTCGCCCCAATCCTTCCCTTCACACCCCTTGCTTCTCTTCCTACCTCACCCTCACCTCACCCTGCTCTCCTTTCCCCAACCTCCCAGAGCTCGATTGAGGGAGATGATTAAGACATCAAAAGCAGTGCCTCACTGTAGATCAAAACTCTGGGCTGACGGGCGAGAGCCTGATCCCACATAGACTTCCGCTGCATCCCACAGCCGGAGATTTGCCATTCCCAGCAGCTCTCCTGCTCCACTCCATTAGTATCTCCATGCCAATCGGAGGCTCCCCAGGGTTTGACATGTAGCCAAGGATGAGTCAGGGCTGTGCAATCAACCCCATCCATGGAGAGGCAGGTGCTTTAGTGGTGAGACAGTGGTGTGTGTGTGTGTGTGTGTGTGTGTGTGTGTGTGTGTGTGTGTGTGTGTGTGTGTGTGTGTGTGTGTGTGGAGGGGGTGGGGGGGTGGGCATCAGTGTGTGCATGTGTTTATCATAGCTCAAGGCCCTTATTCACCCCCACTGTTTTATCATCCCCAACACTGAACAGCAGCAGCCCATCACACCGCCTCTATCTCCTTTTCTCTCTTTTCTCCTTCTCCTTCTCTCTCACTCTCTCCCTTGAGGGGCTTTGGTTCATGTGATTCCACGCTCCAGCTTTAGCTCAACTTTGCCACTTGGCAGTCTTGGAAGATTTTGTTTCTGCTTGTCTCTGGTTTTACTCCTGCTGTTAAAGTGATGATAAAGAGAACAGAAAATACATACAGGATCATGAGGAGACACATTTTCCTGTCTGTAAAGCAAAGTGCTTCGTGTTCCATCCGAGCAACAGAGGTGGAAAAGGGTGAGAGCCATTCCGGACCGTGCGAGAAGGGAAGGGAATAAAATCAACTTAAATAAAAATAGAGCTGTGCCTTCAAGAGAGGGAACAATTAGGGATCATATTACCATTTCGTGTTAATAATGTAAAAATAAAAGTTGTGTTTATGATGTTCCTGTAATTTGTTGGGAGATTTTGGATAGGGCTGTCCTAGAAAACCACTGTTCCACACCACAACGATTGTTGATGTTTCCCTTGTAATATGGTTACTGTGGGAGAACCTTTCCCACAGTAAACTGCAATTTTGTGCTGATGTCATGGCTGGTACACACAGCACCACAATCAGTAATGAAGCTGAAAACACATCCTGTGAACAGTCATTCTATTCCTAAGAGACACATATGAAACCCCTAAACACAAACAGCTAAACATTCTCATTGCGCACAGTTATTACACAAGTAGGAGCATTTGAAATGATGATGATGCTGAATCATACTTAATCAAACACCACCGTATTTCCAACTCAGACATGCTTACACTTTTTTATTTTATTTTTATATCTTTTATATATTTTATACATTTATATTTTCATAACCTTCAGGTTCTTTTCCTTTATAGTATTATGTATTTATGTGTTGTACCGTGGGAGAAGCATTAACAATTTCGCTATAATAGCAGTGTTTCAATTGCAATAAAAAGCATTTTGATTCTGGTTCTGATTCTAATCAAGATCCACTGAAGAGCACAGAGAGAAATGTACAATTCTTCAAACCGAGGAAGTCTTAATAACTGGAGGAGCAGGCCGGACATTCCATTTTTGACCATCAACCAGTGAGTCAGGCCCTTTGTTTGGCTCATTTTGGCAGAAAAGGCTCTCACTCATCAATTCCCTCCCTTTAATTAAGTTCTCAATTCCCAAGTTTTACTGTCAGCTTTGTACCCCTTTTACCCTTTCTTCCAGTCCCTTTTTTTACTCGCCTCCTTTTCCTTTACTGCTGCTTCCACCAACTTCTGCTTTTTGTATTTTTGAGAGTAAGCACTTTCTCCATATTAAGATGTGAAATTCATTTTGACAAGGGGCTGGAAATAGAGAGGAACAACCGTCACACCACTATCTGGTGTGCTCTTCCGCTTTCTCCTTTCTTGTCCTCACCTTGTCCCTATTTCCCTTCCACTTTTACTCACCATTGTCTCTTTTTTTTTGTCTATTTATAAGCTCTCCCACCTCACTCTTCCAAATAACCTAGAAAGTTCAATCCCCGTTTGCCTCATATAATCTTGCAACAAGGGTGTCTAAACCTAAATAAATTGATTTTTTTTTGATGGGTTAATATGGGAATGCAATCACGAATAGTCAAATAGAGCAAAAATAGATGAAAAGATAAATGAGCAAAACTAAGTGATATTAAATAAAAAAATTAAAACTAACTTTTTCTCAGAAAAAAATAACTATGTGTTTGGTGTAGATTGTAGCCATGAAACTCATGGTGGCAATGATGGTTCAGTGAATCATATAATTATTTTTCATTTTTTGCTTTATCTAAAACAATTACACTATATCAAAACTTTGCAAAGAATTGAAAAACAACTGAAAATCAAATCCAGGTTCAAAGGTTCCTTTTTTGTCAAATACATACTTGCATTTTGTTATGAAGTGCATCTTGACATTGACTGAGATCATTAATGAGCTGTATAGAACATCCTCACATTTAACAAGAGCTGTACAGAGTTCAGGGTGCAGGGACGTACCAGGTTTCTCAGTGTGAAGTGAAAATGGGGACCAAAAAGGACAAGTAGGATATTTTTATGCTTTTATGAACTACTTGCAAACTAAGAGACACAAGGTTGCGCATGCTCATTGTGTAGCTCATTGTAGTACCGAGCTATTACTTGGATGCAGCTATGTTTGCAAACTAAAATTCCACTGGTATCACCAGTCAACAAACTTCCACAGACATAAGTCTGTGTATGATAAAGGTAAAAACATGACTCATTTGTAAAGACAAAGGTTCTACAACATAAGAATTCTACTCACTTCAGATTCCATGAAAGTCTGTTGGGAACATGAAAAATCGATTTAAATGGCTTATTTTTAATAAACGAATAAATAGATATATCACATCTCGAGCAGTTTGCCAAATTTACATGACGGCTTTCAGCAGGTAACCCCCTTCCTCCCCCCATGCTAACTTCTGACATTTATTGTTATTATATGCTTAAAAAGTCCAAATTTGTGGCTTCCATTGTTATATGAAAACCTGTGCAGTGACCATGACATTTAAACGGTGTTCTACAAACTATTTTTATTTTGTTTAAGTAGATGAAGAATACAAAATACATCTTTGATATTACAGTATACTGAAACATGTTGCAAATTATTTCAAAAATAGAATATTGCATTTGTAATTCACTACAGTAAATGAATAATGACATCCTTGCAAATAAATGTCCACAAGTACTGTTCTTAAAGACCAACAGGGGTAGCAGAAAAACAAAGATGATTGCACTTACTGTTCAATCTGGCCTCCAGCCTAAACCTATTTTATATAGTTAAATAATTGTGTAACCGCATGGCAGCATTGCCCAGACTGCCACATTCTCCCTGGAATGATATGATGCAAGTGGATAAAGAGCAAACCAAGGCTGTGTGAATGCACATAAATGCACTTCAGCCAAGGACTGGCGTTTCTTACGTGATTTTTCATCATGGCTAAATGTTTTTCCCCCCAAGGGACATTAGCGTCAAGGGATCATGACTATAACCGTGTTACCAAGGTGGATTTGAGCCTGTAGGGGTGCCTTAGCATTAAAATCACCTCTCTGTGCACTCCAGCATGTACATGGTTACATGCACTGACATACACTGAATAAATGCAATGACACATAAAGATACAAGTATTCACAGATGAATGAACAGACACAAAAAAATGCAATTATCAATCTTATTGTTCAATACAAACAGTTTTTTGACAAAAAAAAAAAAACAAAAAAAAAATGAGATGCAGTTGGACATGCTTACTGTACACTCATTAAGTTTGGCTAGTGTTGCAGATGTGTATTTGCTTATGTATGTGCTTTTATCTGCTTGTGTCCATCAGCTCCTGTCTTTTCTATGACCTGCTCAAATCTTTATGATGTATAAAGCTATAGCGTGTTTCTATCGGTCTCTGTAATCCCATAACTGCCCACGACCATGTCTAGTTCAGCTCTCATAGCAACTGTCATTTTGGCTCCAGACAAACATGGAGACTGAATTCTAAGGAGAAACTCGCTCAGTTTTACACATTTGAATTGAGACCAGCAATCCTCAGTACATTGCAATTAGAAAGTCAGTATCACCTCTGGAATAAAAAGCAATATCTTGAGAAGACTTCTCTCTCTCACCCTCTCTCTCTCTCAGAGAGACAAACATAACCCAAAATGTGCTCATGTGTATTAAACGATCCAATACATACACACATGCAAACATCCCCACATTTAGAAAGAAACCCTGACTTCCAATATGGCAAATCAAGTCCCGCAATTTAATTTGTAAATTAATAAATCTGAAAAAAGCTATCACCGGTAGCCAGTGGCTTCTCAGGTTAACCCCCCTGCTCCGACTGACTAGCCTGAGATAATTGTCCTGTAATGTGGCCTGGGGGCGTGTAGGGATGGAAGAGGAGTCAGAAAGCAAAGGGTTCTCACTGAAAATAGCCTCTAAATTTGTTAGGCCAGGCTCCCATTATTAGGCCTTCTAAGCTGACAGGGAGATGGCCAAGGCCTGTTTACATTTCCTGGTGATTTTTTGAATAAGGGACCACGGCGAGAACAAGGAAAAGGAGATGAAGCCAGGATGGGTGGAAGGAAGGAAATATATTACCATGGTCGTCCAGGAAGTGTGAGGCAGGTAATTGCAGTTGACAGACCAGTCTGCAACACAGTTAATTTGAGCCAGAGCCCAGGCCCCTCACGCAATAGTGCACCATACTTGTAAACACAACACAAACTGCCTGCATAGTTACATATTGTGTCACTATCTCCCACCCTCTCTGTTTTCTTCATAGCAGAATTATATCACCTGCAAGATATGAAGAAGTCATGTCTTTCCTGGTAGGTGCACACTCCATGTCCTTATTTTCCCAATAGTTTAATTTTCTTCTGAGAGAAACTGAATTTTGCGCATGTTGATAGTATACCTGTCAGTGATATGGCATCATCTCTAACTCCCTCTGACAGGTGGACTGTTATATCTTAGAGCAAAAATAATCCCTTCCTACTTTAGGACCAGCAAATTTCAGCCCTTTGGTTAGTGATTGCATGAGAGCAAGAGAGCAGCCTCTTACTTAAATCTTCTCTGATCAGTTAATGAAAGCTGTTATTCAGAAAGCTGCTTTTTCAAAGTAAATAAATGGGAATAAATAGATGTTCACTTATTTTGAGAATCCCTTGTGGTGAAACTGACAATGAAGTATACATACAGAGTGTTGATGCACACAGTATATCTTATTCTTCATTAGAGATGCTGACTTTTCTCACTCCCAATACTTTAAATCCAATAATGGTAGCAATTATCTTTTCTTCTGTGCTCTTTTGGACCGTAAACTGGAAACAAACTTCTACCCAAAGAGGCTGTGGTCTACCTTTCTCTCAACTTCTTTCCATGTGTTTTTCAATAAAAAAAATACCATTATGCCTATACCACTGGTGCTTTGTTGAATGAAATAAATTTGAATAAATGATTATACTTTAATATAATACAAATTTATTGAACAAAAAGATTCCTATTGTTTAGTTCAGAATCGAGAGGCATTTATGTCAAGTTAAATTTTGTGGGATTCTTCTTCCTTTGTCAATAACTGTCTGTACCCTTTGAGTAATTATTATCTTTTTTTTTTTTTTTTTAGTCAAGGTTCAAGCCAATGAAATTCTCCCAATTGTCCTGATAGTTAAGGTTGGGAATGCCCAGTGGCCCCTCAGCCTACTGTACCATGGATTACATCAAACCCTCTGGTCCCATATCCCTGCAACCACTTGACATTTCTTTCGACATTTCCCACAGTGCTCTCACATTAAAGGGCGTGACATTTCATTTGCACACAATGTTGATTAAAGTACACCCTTATGGTCTCAAGAAAAAAAGGGGTGTATAAGCCTCTTTTGTACCCTCAACTATGGGACACGAAGGAAAGATGATGAAATAGATAGAAGACTGTCCAATGGCTGATAGTTTATGTATAGACCTAGAGAATTGACTTTTGTTTCTTGTGAAGCACCTGCTGTGAAAAAGGGATTAAATCATTTGCATCAGTATATTCAACTTTTTATCTGAAATTGTGCAATGCTCTGATTTTACCACTTTCTTTCGTGGCCTCTTAGCATTTGAGAACCTTTTTCTTTTTATTGTGCCCCTTTATGCAAAAACAAAAATCTTCTCTGAATCCCGCCAAATTCGGTCAGAGTCCATCATTGGCAGGTCACATTTACGTCTGTGTCAGGCCACCTGCACAGGGCTGCTGTTTGTTGGTCCACTGGTTAGCCCCAGCTGGACTTGTATGATCTGACTCCAGGCTAGGTCTCACCTGCCAGCTCCTATCGGCTCCTCCAGTGGTACTCTGGCTCAGGGCCTGTCACTGATGGGCAGCCTGCCATCCAGTCTAAACAGCTGGCTTCCAAAGAGATTCACTAATGTCTCTTCTTCTCGGCCTGAAACAGTTTGTGACAAGATATTGAGATTTTTTTTTCCTTCTAAGATTTCTCTTTCCTTTGTATTTATTGTTAACTATTGAAAAGACTGGTAATATTTTGTTCCCAAAAGTACATCTGATAAGGTCAGATTATCGGACAAATTGGAGGATAGAGTATCAAGGTTACAGAGAATAGGGTTTGAGGAAGAAGGTTGATTTGCTGTTGTGACCTCTGAAGGGAAAAGCCAAAAGGAAAAGAAGAAGAAGGAGGATAGAATATCAAATTATTTTCCATTATAGCAGACCTAAGTTACCTTTTGGCATTATCTATAATTTTCGTGAAGCCTAAAGTAAATGTATACCCTTGAAATAGGCATCTGTGTTACACTTCATTCACAGGACACCAAATGGAAACAAGAATAATGTAACATAGTAACCTAATTAAAACAGTCGATAATGTACCCAATGAATGCCTAGTATTGAAAGTGGGAGGGGTCAATAGGTTAATCATAGCCTGTGAGCAGAGCAGGGGCCTAATACTATAATTAGTTGACTTTTACTTATCTTACCTGTGTATATAAAATTTTGTGGAACTTGAGCATGGATTGCCCAAACTGATCCGGGATAGTACGCAAAACATCTACTCTTCACATTCCAGGTTACCGTGGTTTGCAGCGGGGGCCGGATTGCAATGGTTGCCATCTAAAATTTGAGTAATATTTGATTGTAATGCTTTTGAATTTAATTCTATGTATATTCTATATTTTGTCTCCATTTAAGCAAGGGGCCTTTTCAACTTGATAGCATCTCAGTAAAAACAGTATGTCCCCATCATCACAAATTTAAAAATGAAGAAATTATTTTCAGTGAGTGTTTGCATTTATTTTATCTTACAGACCTGCATTCAGCAACCTAGAAAGAATGCTTTTTGATCTTGCCATTATATCAATAGCGTGACTAATGTTAGAAGAACTAAAATTACCCATATCTATCTTACATTCAGTTCACACTTAGCTCCTTTTCTAAAAGGCCTCAGAAGACCATTTGATCCCCAATTTTTATATCCTACCCATCACCTGAACTGCCATAGTTTGAAACACACTTCCATTTTAAAAAAAAAATTAAATAAATGAATAAAATGCAGAAGCAAGCCTTCCTGTAAGTGGCTCCAGTTACAGTGCAGATATATTGACAGCTATCTAGCTGTTCATGAGCCTATTATATCTTCAGCTAATTCATTCCTAAATAATCTGCGGTTTCTAAAGTAGCCAACATGCAAACAGGTTTCCCGATATTCCTCTTCAAGCAGTCAGGCTGGTGGGACTCATCCCGATAGATAGGGAGACAGCAGAGAAATGGATAGAGAATGTGAAAATAGGAATTAAGGGAAGGAGGTGAGAGAATGATGAAGCAAAATATAGAGAAAGAAAGACACAAGCCAGAGAGAAAGTTGGGGGCCCCAGTCCAAATTGGGAATCTATTACTGAGGTAAAGGTACAGCAGCCCCTCTCAGTCTCCCGTAAACACACAGAAATGTGCTCAAGTGCAGGGGTTTTATAAGTGTCCCCTTCTCCAGAGTAATGTGCTTTGAATGGCTGGTAAAATGGGACTGGGAGAATTTCATTCCCGCTGCCTCCCCAGGCGACTCACCTTTGGCCCACAGATGATATGAGCCCTTTTCTATTTTTTCCACTTTTACTCTCCCTCATTCCCTCTTTCCATCTAACCAACTGATGGAGAGGAGGAGGAATAAATGGAGAGCATTGGCACAGCAGGAGATGGAGGGATGGACATTTGGAGGGGAGGCACAGGGGGAGGAGAATAGGGGTGAAGGCTTATTTATTTAGCAGAATGAGGCATGTGCATTATCCACAGTTTAGATTATCTCATCTGTTTATGCTAAATGCTCCACCATGGGAAGCGCGGTCATGTCAGAGGAAGTACAGAAGCCGATTTTTCTCACTTTCTGCCGTTCTCTCTGTTAGCTGACATGATCTGTTCACCTGTCAGACCTTTACTGGGATCCATGCGTAGACCCCTTCAATAGTTTATAGTCTTGTCTTTTCTCTGAGGTCCTGTGGATACTGAATCATTTATGTCACTGATACATGTGTTTCTTCTGTTCTGACGGACATTTTCGTCTTGATTAAATTCGGCTCAGGTGGTAAAGTTTAAGCCACTTCTAACCTCCAGGTCCTTGTACACTTGACTGAGCTAACTCAGAGATGAAAGCATGACTTTACTTTGGCCCCCACAATAACATGAAGTCATGAAGTCCTGCATGCCGGCTCTCAGCACCCACTTAGATGTGACTAATGGATTTAAATGTATAATAACACTTGGCCCTAAAACATTACGGCAACATGAAAACATTGGACCAATTGTTCTGCTCTGATATAGGATGAAAATCATAGATAGGAGTGACTGATCCTCTGGGTTAACATGTTTTATGGCGCTTACATCATTTCATGGGTAAGATGACAGTTTGGAGAATTGTTACAATTGCATGTGTCAGTGTGGATCAGGTTCACATATATAATGCTTAAAGTAGTGTTATACCAATTGAGAGCAACTTGAAAGTAACTTGGCCAGTTTGCTCTGAACATGAGGAAGTCAAATCATCTGTCCTTTTGTCTCATATGTACGCACACACACACACACAGACACACACACACGTAGACGCAGACGCAGACACACACACACACACACACACACACACACACACACACACACACACACACACACACACACACACACACACATCCAAGCAAAAACACACACACACAACACAATGATATCTAGAAGAAACAAAAGATAAATATTAGCATTTTCTCCGCAAACACCAGACCCTATCTCTGCAAACAGTGGACAAATGCACTCGAGTAAATATCCAATGCAACCTGATCTGTCCTGTCAGTACACAGCTAACTAAACCAAAGATGTAGAAATAATGTTCATTATTCTGGTGCACAGAAAATGGAGCCAATATACACAATATAATCTGCACGTAGGGAAGAAGATGTAAATTGCCAACAAAAGTGGAGTTTGCCCTGAACATGGCATTGAGCAAAACTGCTGCTCACGTTCATTTTCTGTTTTCTTGCTTCTCTTTCATTTCGGGAGATAAGCAGTTATCTATTCTTTTCATGAGTGGGAGGAGCGCATCCTGTCAAACTGTGCTCCTAAAGCAAAATGCTGCTTCACAAATGTGCAATCTGCTTGTAAATACAGATGCCTTGATTTGGTTACAAAATTCTGATTAAAAGGTGTCAAAGAGGTTACAACATGTTTTGTTACTCTGCACAACTGAATTTTGTGATGATTATAATGTAATTTAAAATGTTCACAGGCAGGGATAAATACATATATATATATATATATATATATATATATATATATATATTGTCAGTGTGTTTGAACCCAAAAACCTTCATCCTCCAGAGAGTAAAATGATCACCTAAATTCATCAGAACTGATTCATACCATCACATGTGCTTTATAATGCATACGTTTGACCTTGTTCTTTTCTTTTAAATATTGTATATACTTTTTGCATTTGCTTTCAGGTTTTTAATTAAATTTTTGTATGTAATATCATTGAATATATCCTGTCGTCAGAGCAAGAGCTGAGAATTAGCTGAATATTTATATTCCAGGTTTTGACAAAATAATGTGACAACACCTGAACAAAGATTGTATTGTGCCCAGTTTCGAACAAGGTTTCTCTCTGAATGAATGAATATTATTGAGAACAATGAAAATAATTCCCACACTTTAATTTGATTATTTGCAGTTCAACAATAAACAATAATATACAAAAGTGTTGAGTTAGCGGTCAGCCTCCTGTGTCTAAAATGAAGGTTATGGGTACAATAAGACTTTCATCATATGTTGTGTGTGTGAGAAGCCAATACCCTTGCAGTATGCATGGGTTCTTATTTACGTCTTCTTCCCATCTTTCCTCTTTTTAATTCAGTAAGCTTTGAGACTAATGTTGCATGCGGTGTTTTCATCCAATAGAAGAGGTTAGGTAATGCCTCCATGATGGCACCACTCACTCCTCCAGAGGCTAGAGTAAATTGAGCACCCTTCACAAACAATAAACCCAAGAGGTTCCCTTGCGTTCGTTCTCACCACCACCTATAAGCTCCGACTTTTCATTTGTTTTATTTACATAGCTTCCTTTATGAGCTTTCATCAGCAGGTCTGCTTATATAGGAAACTAATGGTTTCTCAGAGCTGTAATTCAAGTTTGTGTGTGTGTGTGTGTGTGTGTGTGTGTGTGTGTGTGTGTGTGTGCGTGTGCGTGCATAGTCTTTATATTGAAAGACAAAAACAACATTTTTATTCAGGGTTGTGTTTTTTCACTTTCTTACTTCTGCATTTTCTCTGGGAAACCCTTTTTCATTCCCATGTTGCTTGATTATTATCCATCCATCCATCAGTGTACTACAACCACCACCACTACTACCACTGATACTACAAGGTACTTGCTACCAAACATGACGAGGGCACAATGTTATTTTTGGAGATGCCTTCACCTCCCCTATATTATGTTTTTAATATGCATACAATGTGATCAATTTCTTATGTGCCAAGTCAGTCCAGATTCCTTTTGGTATTTTGTTACTTCACCGCTGTAAACTAAGGAATAAACAAGAAACACTTATGTTGTGGGAAAAACACTTCCCCCACCTCTGCTCCCCTCCTCTCTCTGTTTAACACCCTCAGTGCCCCCCTCGGGCTAAACAGAAATAGGTCCAGCTTAGGGCCATAATTGGTCTTGATCCTTCGGCTGCAGGCATATTCCAGCGGTGGGTCTGGATAGGGCGCTTGTTATGTGTGAAAAGGTGGCAGGGGAATGCCTGGCCAGTAATTAACAGTGTGCTGGGGACTATGGAGGAAATTTAAAAGTGAATGGAGGAGGCCAGTTCATTCTGTGGCTCTGCTCAACCTCTCTCTCCACCTCCTCTGTTTTTCATCTATTCAGCCCTGCCTGTTATTGGAGCTGATGGGTTTATAGAGATTTTCACACTTTTGAACGTTGGGCTGGTATTGTGAATTTGTTTTTTGCTTACCTCCCATTTTGTACCCTTTTGCCCCAGCCCACCATACTAGCACCACTCTATTCCCCTGCATTCATTCTTTTTAACCCTGCCACTCAGTTACATGGTTGAACTGAGTGATGAAGATCTTGAAATATTATTTCCAAATAGAGTCTTTACAAGACTTTCAACTGTCAAGAGTATTTTCAGACAACCTAACTAAATTTGAGCAGCATGGCTTACACTTTTAAGCAATTAGTCCTTTACTACCAATTTTACTTGTTTTGTGTGATCTAGTCACACCTAAAAATGAATGTGTCTCACACTTTTTTAACATTGGCTGCTAAAAAAAAGGGTTTGGCATGCTTAGAAAAAATATTATTGCTATACATCACAATCCTGAGCTTCTCTGCAATTATTCCATGTTACTGAGTGTTATTTTATGTATCCATTAACAAAAAGTATTTAGAGACATTGTATTTTTCTAAATTCCCCTGTGAATATTTCGGAATCAACAGTTGTTTATTTTAAAATGTAAATGGTAGCCAAGATGTGGCCAGATCATCCACTCTGCTCACACTAGAAATGATTTCTCCATGGAGAGGAAGTGTATCAAACTTTCCATCACCCCCATCTCCACTGTAAAACTTTGCCACTCCTCTATTCCCTACCATGTCCTTTTGTCTCGATTGTTAATTGGTGGTCACTGAACCCATATTTGGTCAGGATCCATCTTCTTGTCCTATCAGTGACAGACTGAAGGACTCACTCACCCACTCAATCATTCACTCCTCACATACTCAGAAGTAAATTCTCCATCTTGTATAGATTTAGTCTACACAGTATTTCCCATGGCTTAGCTATCCAAACAAAGTTGGGATTTAAAACTCAAACACAGACCACATAAATATTGTAGCAACTTTGCAGAAACATAAATATAATCAAGTTACAAGCATATGCATTTGGGAGAATTATTTTTATTTTCTTATAAGTTATGGCTTGAGATTGCTTGTCTTGCGTTCACTCCTATCCAGATCCAGACTAAACTTGCTAGTTCAAGAGGCCTGTCTGCATTATACTGGCGTACAGACAGGAAGTTGGCTAAGCAACGAGACCCTACTTGACAACCTTGAAGAAAAATGGGCTTGCTGCTAAATGATGGAAGAAGAGGCCTCAAATGAGCCATCAAGGGGAAGCACCCAATATGGGTTGTGTGCATGTGCCTATTCATGTGCAAGTATATGTATGACTGTGTGTGGTTCTGGGGGTAACAGGTGGGAGGTATGCCATGTCCTGGTTAACAAGAGTGTTATTGTGTTATCTTGTCCTGCATGACTGACCGTCAGCTGTGCGGGGTCATCCTTCCTCCCCCTTAACCCCGGAGCACTTACATGCCAGCTATGCATGCCTGCACACACATAACACACATTTTGAGACGACCATAGCCGGACTCAAGGACACATATCCAATCACGTACATATAAACAAATTCTGTTGTGCATCAGTTGCTGTCCTATAATTGAATTGGGACAGGATCAGTGATATTTCCGATTTGGTGGCCCAATGCACCCCAGCGAAGAGGCATCTGTTCACTTTTTCCTTGCCACAGAAATGTTCAAGGCTGCAGTCAGCAGGAGAGATACCCTAAGAGGTACACACACACACACACACACACACACACACACACACACACACACACATGCACACACACACACACACACACACACACACACACACACACACACACATACACACACACTAACGTTCCCTGCTGCAGACATACACATAGCTTTCTTAAGTCACTCACCCACAGTGCCTTAGGGCATTCTTGCAGTTCTGTAACACTACCCAATGACAATACTCCCTCAACTAAAAGGCTGTTTACTTTCTGAAAGAGTTAAAGTCTCCCACTTAAAGGATTACTTTACATTGCCCTGAACCTCCTGCCCTCCCTGCCCGATCCTCTCACTTGAGTGTTGCTGATACACACATGCACCCACATGTCCAATGCCAGTCTGACAACAATACAAAGACAGTGGTGAAAAGACTTATTAGTCAATTGATGGAAACGGCCTTTGTGACATCTCTGACTTTTCACCAAGATACAGAAACTGTCACAAACTACATGTCACTTTGCTAAATTTCTCACCATATTCACCCCAAAACTTGATTTTAATATTGTCAGTCAACAGCTTGATAATTTGCTATTCAGATAAAAAGAATCAATTTGAAAAATATATTTTCCTGTAAAGTAATCTTAAGTACTGATGGTTATAAGTTCAGAGAATGGACTCCTGCTGCTCTTTCTCTCTCCACACTGAAGTGGTGCTCAAGTGGTCTGACAATCTCCACCTTTTCTTACAAAGCACCCCCTCCTGTGCTGGGCGGAGCAATCTAAGCACTGAGGCGGAGATGTGGGATCGTAAGTGACGGACTTGTTTACAAACAGACTAATTGTTTCCCTCCCATGTGCTGCTTCTTGTGAGGCACTGTAGGGCCCTACTTAAGAATTGTTGTGTTAAAAGCCAAGGGCAGGAATTGGAGTTTGAGAAAGCCAGAGACATGTCAGTAACCCTTTGCTGACTCTAAGAATTGATGTATGGGAGGCTTTGTACTGACAGGTGTGAGCAATAAAGCATGTCCAATTTTATATTCTCATAGCTTACTACGTGTTAGAATGCTGTTTTTATTTCAAGAATTCCTATCAGTTATGAGCTACGTGCATATCCATGTTATCTTTTCTCTTTTTTATGGAGCTGATACTATTGTCTCAAGGCTCCACAAAAAAAAAAAAACATAAAGAAGTCTTATGGGGGTATCAAGCACAGCCCTGTAGCACAAAGATGTCCACTTTGTTATAATCCACCTCTCTGGACAAACATTCAACAGGGATTTAGCCACTTTGCAGATCTATTTGTTGCTACTCAGTAGGGACAAGACTGATGAAGATGGATAAAGATGCTCTCACATTTACATGGAACACTGCAGGCATGTTTGAAATTAATAAATGGGGCTTTGCTTTTTACTATATTTTGACCATATTTAATAAAAGTTAGTTTGTAGATTTGTAATAAACTCAAAGCTATTTGCTTTGTGTGCATTGGTTTACTTCCTTACCTTTAACAGACATAACATCAGCAAATAGTTACAAGAAATCACCAACACACACCAAGAGGCCCCCTGAATTAACATAATGTCATGGCTGCCCCTTGAAGAATGCAGTGGCCAGCTGACTACTGGAGCTTATGAAAATGCTCAGTTGTCAAGAGGGAAGAATTTACATGAAGGTGCCGCTTCCAGTTTATGTGCTATGCGTGACCCCACATGCCAGCTAGTGTACATGGTATGAGCATTTGTGTGATGTGAGTTTATGAGCATTCATTTTAAAGGGGCTATGAGTGGAGATATACCCTATGCATATGTGTTAGCGCTATTTTTGAACAGATTCAAAAGTCTGCATGATGGTGTTTATGGGTTCTGCATGTAGCCGTGCTTTAATGCATTTGTAAGATTTTAGTAGTCTGTTATACAGCTGAACACGCCAATAAAGCCTTTTCATATGAGTTTCCGGTGAGCATGAAGAAGACAATCCAAAACACAAGAAAACTTGATCCAAAGTGAACTATTGAGACTGTAAAGCGCCCTTTTCCGAATTTTGCAACAGCGGCATGAGAAAGTATGGAGTTGAAACATACTTTCAGCATGATGGCATTTGCCAAGTAGGTTAGCTATTTCACTGTCATCTTTTGAGGTCATCTGGTGACCTGTGTAAGAAACCCTTGCCACCTCTGCCTAACGTTTTCTGGTATTACAAGTGGCCATTGTGCCCTGTAAGGAATTGATTGAGCTTAATGAAAGCTTGTTACTGACACATAACTAAGACACGAGAGGCTTAAAAATCCTATATTCAGTCAGCTTATTTGTTATTAAAGAAAATCCCTGGTCTGCAACTACAAAATGGAGGCCCAACTATTTAACTGACAATGTTGTTTTGTTTTTTCTGTTTTGTTTTTTTTTACTGTTTTATTCATTTTCCAGGAGGTGTGAAATATCACTGACTGTAAAAAGCCTTTGACACTTGAGTATGGCATGTCACAGGCCAGGCCTATAACATTAAATGCACACACTGACACACAGAATATGAACAGGTGGATATTTGGAAAGGGCTAATGCTCTGTTTTAGGCATATAGCTTCATCAATGACATCAATGCTTAAGTTGTGATATCAGTGTCATCAAAATTGTCGCAGGTCGGAAAAGGGTGAACAAATCTTGCAAACAAATTGTAATAGCACAGTTAGAGGAAAGAGATACACCTTTTGTCAACACCTGTTTTCAACACCTTCCATCACTGTTTTTCTCCATCATGAAACGCTTATAATTGGAGGTTAATACCTTTTTTGGAAACTATCGCTAGGATACGCATAAAAGGATCACACGATCTCTGCGATTTAGATATTTTCTTTGTCCCTCTCACCCCCCCTTAAAGGTTATAGAGTTTTCATACATTAACCACAAAATGTCAAAAATCCATTCCATTAGTTATTTTTTTTAAATCAATTGTTTACCATTTAAAATGTATTTTTTATACATTTGCTACTGTATGTGTTAGAGAAATGTGCAGTGCTACATGATCCTCTATATTTTCTGAAGAGTTAATTCTATTTAACACAAACACACAAACATTATTACATTTAAATAGATCAGGGAAGTGTCAACATTGCAGTCAGAAAATTGCCCTCATCACCGTCAACTGATGGAATTAGCCACCTTTCCAAAATGATGAGTCAGTCCTCATAGCCTCCCATTTCCCCATTCACCTCGGTTACACCTACTGACGCAGCATACCACTTCTTCACCCAGACATTAAGCTATCCCTGTTATGTTCCAGATTAAACAAATATGTTCTTTGGAGCCTTTGCCAGAAAACTTTGACATGTACCTATGCACACTTCTAGTCAGCTCCTTTACTTTGACACAAATCCAGAGGACACCAAAGGGACAGTAAAAGGGGTGGCAGGTACACCTGCACAGTTACACCAGAGTCACTGTGCAAAAAAGAATAGAAAAGGAAAAAGGAGAGAAGATATGAGGGAAAGACAAGGCCTTCATGCGCTACCTCTATGTATCATGGCACTAATGTTGTCTGTGGAAAGGCAGCTCAAAGCGAACCCTTGCCTAAAAATATCAACTCACATTTTCTTTGATGGGAACAGTGACTCTGCCTCTGACTGCTGTAAAGTTATGAACAAGTGATGAGAGGCTGGTTGAGAGAGAAAGATGAGAGAGAGGGATAGTATGGGATGGGCTGACATGGAGGGGGAGAAAGGGTGGGGGACCATCAGGGTCATAACTGGTAAGTGTGACTCATTGAGAACGAATATATACAGTGTTCAGTCTTTCTCTCCTAAAAGGGAGTATTGCAAAGCATGTGGAATTAAGCCACTTTCTATCCGCAATAATGCCTTTTTAAAGCTCAAAATGAGGCACAAGACAAAACAGATAAAAATACCATTCCATAGTTTCCTTTACTAAATCAAGAGTAAATGTTGCTCAGTTATATCTCTTTTTACTTTATACCAATAAATAAAAGCAATCAGTCCTGCCATTCCTCTGACAGTAAATAAATGACTCATATTTTTCAATTAGTCTTCTCTCCCTTTGAATCAATATGTTGGTAAGCAAACAATTTCTTTTACAGCATTCAGTTCTGTTTTTGTCCTTTTTCACTCCATTCGTCCTCTTATCCTCTCTTACAAACACGACTTCAGAACTGCTTACTAAAGCCTGAGTAATCTCATGGTAATGGTGTTTCTAAGTGGCCTGTTTGCATAGAGGGTCTATGGAGAGAGATGATAGAGCCAGTGACTAAGTGGGACTTGTTACAGTGACTGAGCTTGTATTCAGAGCCCAGTTATCCACTGGGGGACTGGCTGTTACTGTAGTCTGACTGTGGTCTCTGAGCTATCACCAGCCAGCTCGGTTTCAGCAGTCTATTGTACCGCAACACTGGGGGATTTTTAAAAGTGTGACGGCTATGTAGTACACTTGTAATGTGTTTACACTAAACAGTTGTTAATAACTTTATCCTTGTGATTTGCCCATTTACCTTTGTGTGTGTATTTGTGTGTGTGTGTGTGTGTGGGGGGGGGTGTATGTGGTTCTATCGTTCCACCTATCTTTGTGAGGTCTGAATTGGGTTTTAGACATGAAGAATTAGGTCATTTTTAGAAAAAAAAAAAGTCCAGGCTCCATTTCAGATTTGAAAATGGGCGAAGCATCTAGTTACCTGGTTAAGGTTAACATTGGGAATTAGATCATTGGATAGCCTCACAATAACTGTTGTTTGCATGGATATGAATATGTTAAAAACAGATGCCCACAAGCATGGTAAAATTTTCTGTGTATGTGTCTGTGTGTGTCTGGTTGTGTGTGTGTGTGTGCGCCTGTGTGTGTGTGTGCGTGTATGTGTGTGTGTGCGCCCGTGTGGTAGCAGCAGTAGACGATAAACATCCTCCCTCTGATTGTTGCCACAATAAATTCACCTGAGCCCCCCTAAAGAATTACCAGTCATCTGCCTTCATCTTTGCTTTAGATTTCTTTTTATGTTTTCTTTCAAAATTTTAGTGAAGTTATTTGCTTTACTTGGCCATTGATAAAAGCCACATTAAAGAAGAGTCACTTTGATGCAGTGGAGAGAAACCCTTGGCAATGGTCCTTGATGAGACAGCCAGCCAGCCAGCCAGCCAGGTTTTCATTAAATGAATGCTGCATGGGACTTGAGCCAGACAAGATGCTCGCCAGCATACCGGAGCAAACCAAAAACGTTCTAGCAAGGTCCTCTCTATTTCACCCCCTTTACGTCACCGACTGTCTTTGTCAAATCAAATGTCGGTCCTTCAATTCTTATCTATGTATAACCTGAGAGGCTTCCATACCCATTTTTGAATCAACAAACCCAGTGTGTTGATTTCCATAAAGATGTCATGGCCCAGCTTTGCTCAAGAATAGGTCAGCTGAAATAGGTAGCACAGTGGTAAATGTCAGACAGAGATACAAGATCCAGTGTTGCATGGATTTTGCTTAATATTGAAAATGAAGAGCAGTTTGAAAGAAAATTAACAAATGTTGATGCTTCCACTGTACAAAATGACAGCACCTTAGACTTACCACGGTTGCAAACACTTCAAATGTCTTTTAAAGACTCACTATAAAATAATCGGCAAAGTAGCTCCTGACTCTTAAAGCTTCAGCATCAATTGATGCAAGGTAAAAGGCAATGACACTGAAAGTGTTACTTTCTTTTGCTCGAAACAAATTGTTACAAATAGATTTTTGAGAAAAAAAAACACCAAAATCCTTTGGAGATATTTATGCATTATTTTAGTTTGAAATGCACTCTTGGAGATAAAGGTCAGTCGGCAGTTAGTGAGAAGGTCAGCTGTGTTATTCTAAGGCCAGTTCTTTATTAGTGGCCACCATTTTGCCCCCAGACCATGTGGGATAGACTGAATTCCCACAGATAATAATAGCTGCTGAGAGATGTGTTAAAGAGTACAGCTGGGCCACAACTTCTTCCCTTAGCCTTGAGTCCATGCCACATTAAAAATGGCCCAATGGCGCAGGCATTCAGTACAAAGCTCCCTTCTCACAAATGAATTTAGAGTCAATCCATATTTTTAGGACAGCAAAACACACAATCTGCAATAAATCATTGCATATACTGTACATACAAATATGAAGTTCAGCAGCTGCATCTATTAAATCTAAATTTTTAGTCATTCACATTGTTGTCAACATTTGTATTATTATTGTGATGTATGACACTCACTTGGACAAACTGTGGGTGGCAAAGTAAGAATTTCATGGTGCAGGGAAACCAAGCCAAAATTAATATCCCATTCATTTATATTTTGAGAAAACAAAAAAAAAATACTCAAAAAAATACTCAAACGGGACACTCGTTTGATGTCGTTTGATTTGAACTTATCACTGCATGAGACGGTGGTAAGTAAAAAATAACAATTATCGGGATGTCAGCAGTTGTATTTCTTTTTTCCTTTTTTTCTTTGATCATAATTTTTAAGAAAACTGAAAAAGAGACTTACCTACCTTTCTGACAAGAATGAAAAATCAAATTTGTGGCTGAGGATCAGGAAGAGGTTTTAAGTTTAACACTGACTTCTACTGCTGTCTACTACCAGCCTTTGAATGTTAATTTGTAATTGCCCCTGTCAATTTAATGACCTGGCTCACAATGTTAAAGAAAGCAATACTACCTTCTGTATTTGCCATGATAGTCAGATATGCTTCCAACATTTAATTAGTTCTTTCCTTTACTCGAACCAACACCTATACGGCTTGGAAGAAATTTGAAGAGCAATTTAACTAATTTTCATTCATTTTTCTGCTGTACGACGAGGTCTGGTCTTTGTCATATGTGCATATTTACACATCGCACCTAAAATCCGCTCACTGATTGTTTCAACTTTTGTGTGTGTGTGTGTGTGTCTGTGTGTGTGTGTGTGTGTGTGTGTGTTTGCAGTGTGACAGCTGATATCTATCAGGGCGTTAAGCTGATTAGTGTGAACTGTGGCCAGGTTCATTTGCATACATTTCTTATCTCATTAGATTGGTATCAGCCACTGTCACCATGCAAGGCCTCGGCCTGGATGTCTTCGTACCTCGTTCAGTAAGCATGCACACCCACACACACAATCCCCCTTGATGCCCCTGGCTAATGACGCTAATGTGTAACACAAGCCAAGAAGTACAGGCCCTTCATCTCCTCTTGTCACCAGCACTACCACACTGCTGTCACAGCAAAGCATCACATCTTCTCCTCGGGCCCTCCGTGTCCCTGGTCTTATCAAGGTCATTAACTCATATCTCACACTCCCATCTCTCCACAATGTCATCTTTGCTCATCTCATCATCTTCTTTCTTTTTCTATTATACGTCTTTCTTTCAATTTTGCGAGGTAAAATATCCATTTGATCCTTATGATTTTTTTTTTTGATCGAAGATTGTGTTTAAAGAAATTTCAAAAACCTACAGTATCTGTCCATACAATTTCAAGTTGATGGAAATACCAAATGGAACCAAAAAACTTTGAGTTGACAATAAGCTGCAAGAGGATTATTTTCATGAGAAACTTTCAAATATTCAGATAAAAATTGTGTTCACATGGCCACACTGCAAAGGCTGAAGAATACATTGTGAATAAATATTTACTTTGACATAGTTCCATGTCCATACTTGTGCTGCATTAGAAAAACACTTTAAACACATAAAGTGGACTTTCATAGTCCTCATAGTGTCATTTCCTTAGGCAACAGTGATGTTTAAAGAGGCCTCTCAACTACTAATGGATAACATTGTATTTGCTGTCATCTCTTTTTAAGGAACCATTAACAATTTTATGAGATTTGTCGACGCTACCATGCCTGTGGACAAACACACCCGTTGTTTCGATGTGTCTGTTTTTGGATTTAGTGATTGAATCTACACTTCATGCTGTTCTATTTCTGCTCATTCATTCATACATTGAACATATTTTCGAGTTAGCATGGAACATGGATATTGATACGATGCCAACACAGTAAATCTTTTCATTTATGGCAAGTGGATTTGTCAGCGGTAATATCATTTAGTAGTTTGGCCAGTTGTACAGTCTACTGGGTGTTGAGGTTAGTGGCTGCATTCATTAAAATGGCAAGACCCAAGCAGCATGATGGTTTAACAATACTTCCATTTTCTGCAGTCAAACAATACTCTGTTTGGTAGTATTCATTGCAATAGTTAGCGATAAGAATACGGGTACATTTTGAAAGGAAAAAGAACAGAAACAAGAGATAAGGGTGTTTGTAGAGGGAAGCCAAGTGGTTAATTGGCTTAGAGCTATTTTAGAAATATTTTCACCCTGTTCATAGTCTTTCTCCAAGTGTTGCTAATCAGTTTCATGTTATTGTTTGCACCAGGATTTGTGAGAACAGCAAAGCACCACTTTCAACATGCGAGTGAATACAATCTGCATTTCTTATGCAATGTCGTACTGTTTAAGGCATGTTACTGTTTGCAACATGTATTATTGGGCATGTCGGTTAATTTTTAAACAATATAATAATCAAATATGCCTTATTTTTGCTTAAAAAATAACAGTATGTGAAAAAAAGTATGTTTTACCAAAATTATATGTTAAAAGGGGAATATTTGGCCTCCATAAAAGGGCTACATTTAATTTAATTGTATCTTTTTTTTTTTTTATTTCATTTTATTTTAGTTTTGCTGATGAATCAGCTGCTCCATCTAAACTGTCACTTTAAGTTGACGTGATGGGATGAACATTGTCATTTTGGATATGACACAACTTCAAACATAGATTTAAGCATTCCTCCTAGGAATCCTCACCTTGCTTTGTGACAAAAAAAAGAGGAAATCATTTTTAAAATGGACAACCTTATCCAGGTTCAGGGCAGAGAGTGCTGCCACAGAGGAGCAGATGACTTGGTCATATTGTCAGTCATATATTCCAACAAATCAAATGAATATGTGACACCGACTCATATTCCAAAATTTTTTTTTGATAGTACATCTGCGTTCCGTAACTTTGGGAATTTTTACCATGCAGGGTTTGACCACTGCATTAGAACAATATATAAAAAATGATATTGATAAAAGAGCATGACGCACTTATATTGAAGAAGTTTACTCACTAACACATAAATCACCTCCTAGTACTAAAAGTGTGTGTGGTAGGCACATTCTCCACAAACCAGCACCTTTCCCATGGAAATGCACACCAGGTCATCCCTGTCTCAAGTGTAAAACTGTAATAAATCAAATATCACATCTCCGTTAGTGATGCCAGCCCCTTCAATATGATGAAAGTTTTTTCTCCAAAGTTTCTGAAAGTAAAGACAAATGCCCAGATTCTGACAGTAGAAAGTCCCACAGTTTTCCTCTTAGTGACTTTTTTGTAGTGTTACACGTACCTACTCGGCGATGAAAGGAGTACATGTACATGCCTGCGGGTTAACTGTTAGTTAGAGTTAGTGGGAAAAAGAGAGCTGCAGAGACAGCCCCTCACATCTCTGTTCCCTTCAAGAGGCTAATGCTTTATTTATAACACTGCACCCCCCAGGTGCACACCTCAGGTCCCTGCACAGCCCTTTCTCTTCCCCACAGGTATACTCAGTGCCTCTGCTTCGCACTGCGCTACCTAGCGCACCTTCACATGCCTTTCCTTTCAACATCCCACTCCTGCGGCTCCATAAGAGAAGGAAGTTGAGGAGAGAGATACAAAGGCTCGGTGTGACGCACACACAATCTGCAGACTGAAGCGGTTTCACAGTCATGGTCTCCGATGTCTCGCTGCAGTTCTCTTGTGTGTTGGAGTGATAGAACTGAAACCCCTATCCTAGCCCTACTCACTCCCGTTGAGCTGAACAAACGGTGCAGAAGAGAAAGGGAGTGAGAGATGGAGAAAAATATGTGGAAAAACAATAAGCAACAGAGAAGTATAAATGGGGGAGGAGTGAAAATGGTGAAGACAAAGAAGTACGAGTGTGTGACAGAAAGGAGAGATTTAAGAATGCATGATAAGGAGGAATAGAAATATTGTCTCACTCTTTTTAAACTTAGAGATGCTCAGTCCCTTCTTCTCACTTCAACCTGCATTTCTGGGTCACTAGAGACATTTAAACTGCACTTATAATTAACAGCTATTTTTAAACAGGGAGGGAGAAGTGGAGCGGTGGCGAGGTACAAAAGCATTAAAATTGCCCCAGATTCGCTATTGAATAGGACACATCAAGGCAATATGCTGGCAGATCAAAGTGAGCGAGGAGAAAGGAGACAGGGACGATCAGTGGGGATAAATTGTTTCCTTTATAATGGCATAAGAATAGACCTCTTTGCAGCTGAAACAATTTAATAACTGCATTCATTACCTCTGTCCAGGCTATCCCTCTGTCTGTCCAGCACACAATGTGCAACCACCTTCACCATGTGCTCTCTTTGTGTCTCTTCCTCTCTTTTTCCATTGTCTACAGACATTCCTCCTTTCTTTCTGTCTACTTCTGTCTTGCGTTTTCTTCCTTTCCCGTTTTTGTGTCTTCTACTTCTTTCTCTTCTTTCATGTTTTACTCTTTCTTTCTACCTCTCACTTATAATCTGTCTATTTTTCTTTCTTTTTCTCTTTCTCTTTTCTTGTTTCTTCCTTGCTTTCTGTTTCTTTCAATTTTGTCTATTTTTCCCTCGGTCTTTCTTCACTCGGTATTTAATTATTTGTTTATTTCATTCTTTCTTTATTTATTTAATTCTGTCTTTTGTTCTTTATTTCTTTCTCATTTTATTCAATGCTTCCTGCCTTCATCCCATATCTCCTCCATCTGCCCCCACCCTCCACTAAGTCCCATGTCCCCACAGTATTGCCCGTCCTCCTGCATACTCCAGCAGTAGCTACAGCAGCCAAGCTGATGTGCTGCAGGCCCCACAATGAAGATGTGCAATGTCTGACACTCTTGGAATGAGAGCCTTAATAGAAGGGGAAGTGGTTATCACAGAGCTCCCCCAGGACCAGCCTCTGTGTGCCTGACGCTAATTATGGCGCATGCAAATGAATGTGCAGCATTAAAGTCGGGGGGGAGCCTGGCTCTGTGTGTGTCGAAGGGTTGTGTCTGTATGCACGGCACTTTTTTGTGCGTGCGTTAGCGAGTGCCATGTGCACAAAGGTGTGTTGATCACTGTGTTAGAGTGTGACTTGTTTGGATACTTGAAAATGTGTATGTGTGTTTGTGTGCGCGTGCATGGGTGCGTGCATTTCATGTCTGTTCAGATAATTACAGAAAATTAACACAGTACGGGTGAACTCTTGGGCCAATCCTTTTTATACCTGGAGTGATTTTGTCACATAGTCTTTCTTTATTCTTTTATTAATTAGAATACACTAAAATAATAAGCCACACATCAAGGCTTAGGATGAAGGTAATAGGCAGTAATACACTGTAGTTGTCTCTCCAACTCTCTCTCATGCATGAATGTGGGACTGAGCAGAAATGATCTCACAGGAGGATTCCTATAAATACATCTCCCTCACATTCACAAGCAACCTCTCTAAGAGGGTGTCTTGATTAAAACCATTTTGTCTTTTTTTCCTTTTGTACACATGTGTGTTTGCAAGTGTGCTTTAATTTATGTGCAAATGTAGTTGTATTATGCCGCTGAATATGATTGCATTTTACTATTTATGTATGTGTTTGTGCTTGCATCATTATTTGAACCCCCCACCCCATCTGGTTTGTACTCACTTTGTCTGTGTGCATTTATATGCATGTGTGCGCTTGCGTATATGTAGTCTATATGTTGGCCATCTTATCTCCCCATTAGCCTCTTGTACCCTGGCCAGTATTCCCGTTCTCCCCTTCCTGCTTCTTCTAATGGGTAATTTAGCCATGCTCGCCTGACACCTAGCCTATTCCTTGTTTAGTTGCCATGGCTACGCAAGTCTATGGATTGCACCCTTGCTCCCCTGGCCTTTCAGTGGATGCTATAGATGTCTCAACTATTAGAGGGCAGAACTGCTTAACACAGAGCACACCTTCATACACACACAAACCGAGACGCACGCGTACACCAGTGTGCACGCACATGGCGTTGACTGTGCAGATAAACAGTCAAGCTGCCTAACATGAATACATTAATGTCTTTGCATAAAACAATCTCTGACTCAAATAAACAGGGGAAATGGCCGTTATCATGAATATGATTGCAATGATGTTCTGTTGGCAGGATAACAACTTAATATATGTAATTTAATGTCTGGGTTTATAAGAATTTAAATTGTCCCATTCAATCAAAATGCCTCGCTTAGGGATAACTAATTATGCGTCTCTTTAAATAATTTCACAGAGGCAGATATCATTTCTGCTTATTATTAAGCATATTTCACACCTAGCTATTTCTTTTAATGTCAGGTAGCTGTACTGAAGGAATCACAAATGATTTTAGTAAGCAATGTATTTTCTACATTTTGTTCAGCTATCCTTTAATTGCAGACATGCGCCTGGTTGAGGCAAAATCTTTGTATATATGATATGTTTTTTCTTTACTTTCTTAAAAAGGAACGTGACTCGAATCACAAACTCATTTACCTACTGAGGCCGTGTTGACGTCAGTGAGTCGACATATTCGGTATTGTTTTATGTACAGGTTTGTAGTGTGCAAGCACGGACTTATTCATTTTATTCATTTTCGAGGTGGAAACAATACATTTCTACTCAGCCACTTCAAGGAAAGAACATAATTCATCCACCTTACCATAGACAGCAATGTAATTCTAATCTACTAAATCAGAATAAATAATTTTTTGATAATACTGGTATAGAAGGGATCATTTGCGCTATTTTCCTAAAACTATGATATCGCTTGTTAATTGATGATATCTTTATCATTTTCTCAACTGTGCACTTAGAAATGCACAGTTCCAACTTTTGTTTTCTGTCTCCGTTGACAGGGGAGGCTTTTATCTGTCTGACAGTTTTTGAGGTCTATGTTGTGCATGCAGTGGTAGTTATCTGACCTGTGTTCTATGAAGAATTACACAACAGAATTACATAAAAGAATGAAGGATGCTAGCAGCTTGGGAAAAAAAAGACTGCTCTTGATTTGGTCTCTCAGCCGCATATATTTTCTGACCATTGCAAGTTGGTAGAGGGTTAGAGCAAGGGTCGAACCAAACAATCCTGCTTGAAGTTGTTTTTTTTTTGTCTTTGAAGTGCTCAGTATTAAGAGCAAGGGAAATAGGGAGAGGCAAAAAGGGATAGAGAGAGTTAGGAGAGTTGCAAGGGAAGGAGACCAAGTTAAAGAAACGTGAAGCCCTTGAGTTGAAACTGTGCTTGGCTGGGCCTACAGAGAGCAGATGACAGTAACTTGGGTTTCTTTTGCCGAGCTCACAGCACTTTTTGCCTTACATAACCCCCCCCTTTGTGCTTCTCAGTCATTTGGGGAAAATCCCAAGTATGCACTATAAAGTTAATGTTTTTAAGTATTTCAAAGTAGTGGGAAGAGAGCAGGGCATGCATAAAAAAAGATAGCTCTGACAATTTTTCTGGGTATCGACAATTACAATGTTCTTTATGTGTGTGAGCGAGGTTTAACACTGTACAGAAGAGCTTTGGGACTGATAAAGAGAGGGAAGATAAAAGTAAAACATATAGCATTGGAGGAGTTAATGCGACCAGCGCAAACTCAGATTCTCTTCTTTTGTACCCCTCCCCCATCACAGATTCCTCTTAAGGTGCCCCCCAGTTCCCCCCTCTTGCTTCTCTGTGAGGTTAAAGCGCACCTTCCCTCTAAAGGGCACTGGGGTCACGCATCTGCATGTGAAATGTGAACCCGCTGACATTCCAGGGCAGCCCTAAGCCATGCAGTTCTTTTGTTCACCAATGTGCCAGTATCAGGCCTAAAATGCCAAACTAAGGTCTCTGACAGGGGGAGAACAGGGAGAGATTGTCATGTTATTGATGTCTTCTACATCCATCATGTGTCGAAGTATAAAGGCCCAAGTGGAAAAACAGAAATAAGGCACCAACACTGAATTATGTTGATGACTAAGTTAGTTAAGTAGTAGCATGTGGAGGAGTATCAGGCTCTAGAATGAATGCAGTGAAGGCAATCATGACAAACAGGTTTCCTTGACAACATTGCGGACTTCAGTGACTGGAAGACTACTTTCAGCACAGGAACTGATTAGATTCACGGTTTGGTATTTGGTTTCTATAAAATAAATAATAATACATACTTTCTTTACTTCAGTGAGATCTCTCCAGCACATTTCGGTGGCGTACAACATCTTTTAAATCAGGCAGCACACAGGTGCTATGGCAGTGCTGGGGTCCTTTCAGTCTGTGAATTAAGTTCAGAGGCACAAAGGGCAACTATTCACTAGACAGTGATGGACTTTACACTCGCCTTTATGTCCCCATTGGCAAGCAGGGAGCAAAAGAAAGAAACTTGCTTGGAATAAATCTGATAGAAAACACACATTTTCTCGGGAGGAGTGGTGTGAACTTACAAACAAAAACTGTGAAATGAACTGATCACTAACTTCAGAGTACTACCTCCTGGGTCTATCTTCAAACTGAAAATGGAGCTTTACAAACATTGGACAAAAAAGTTTTCATGGTATGGACACAGTTGACTGCTGTTGTCCAGCACATACCTGAAACTAATCTGTTCTCCATTTGTCAACAATTTTATGATTTATTTAAGATAAATGTATGTAATGTTCAATTGTTAAATTGTAGAGAAAAGTGTTTGTATCTCATTTAAATAAATCTGTTTATGTCATAAATCCAACAGACTTTCTTCCTTAGCAAAAGAAAAACATCAGAAATCACACTCTGACCAAATACTTTCATCATGTTAATGGTTTGTCTGGGTGGTTGGTTGGTGAATGAAATGCTCAATGACTTGAAACTTTCTATTTTTGATCTAGTGTCTACATTATATTGTTTATGATCAGTGCGTGTGTGTGCATGCATGTGTTTTATATGGAAGTTTCTGTCGTCTGAGACCCAACAGGTCATACATAGGCAGCACACACAGATTAATCACAATACCAAAAACAAGAGCAGCTCATCTCTCTCACTTTTACTTACCCCACTTACATATTGTAAGTGGGGCCTCACACTCCCATCCTGCATTACTCTCCCCGGGGAGCTGTGTTGGTGATTTGGTTAGGGTTAGTACATTAGAGCTGTCCATCCATCTGGGCTGCTTTTTCAAACACATCCATCCTAGTCCTAGTTAAAACACTGGGGGATCCCCCCCACTCCACGTCTCCATCAACTAACCCACCCACCCACCCCAAAGTCTTTTATGATGTCCATAAAATGGAAGAGTGCAGCTTTACTTGAACTAATAATATCTGAGCTTACAGGGCTGTGATTGATGATCTTTAAAGTCAGCCTGATCGGTCTCATCTTTCTTCAGATTTTTATCACTGACTTGTTTGCAGTCATGTGCAATCACAAGCACTGGGAGAGGTAACAAGTGCTTGATGTATGATGCTTGAGCCACTTTTGTCAGCTGTGCATTTCCTTTCTCTTCCACCTTATTTTTTTAGCTTTTTCTCTTGCCTGTTGAAACCCAAGGCCTGTTTAATTGTTGTTGTTACCATTATTATTGTTCGTATTATTATAATCATTATTTTAATATAGGTGGGTGTTCATTTCAAAGTGCGTTGTCTATCTGTTTTTTGCCTTTTGGCTTCCTCTCTCTGATGTTGGGAATGCCTTCTCCTTTGGGATGGAACAAGAGGTGAGCCAAATGTTCTTTTTCCACTTTTTGCCCAGTGGAGCCAGAGTTGGAACAAACCTGGACCCCATGCTTTTTACATATCATCTAACCTCTCCAGCCTTTGTCCGTCTTAAGCACACATAAATGCATCCAAAACTCTTTGTGCATTTCTGAGACGATTTGAGAAGATCTATTTACCTAGAAAGAAGATTAAAAGTTTTAGAGGTTGATCTGTGTCCGATCCCTCCCTTTGAGCACTTAATATCCTTCATGGTTTGCCAAGAACGCACATCGTTTTAAATTCAATAAATCATTTTTATAGGATATGCTCTTTGTCTATTTCAACTGCTCTTCATCACATGTAGTGAACAGGAAATTCTCCTTGTTGACTGTAGTTTATGTCTGTATATGGCCCTTTGACTGTGTGTGTCTGTGTGGGTGCGCAAGTGTGTGTTGGCCTTGTCCTGTCTCTCCACTTTAGTTGGATAAAGGATCCCACCTGTCACTGAGGATTGTTCTGGCCTTTCATTTAAGACGTTCTTAAAGGGCTGCATCATTACATAGCCTTCAGTCAGAGCCCAGAGTGTAAAACATGGGCCCACCTCATCTCATGCTCCTGCCGTTTATCTGTGTAGTTGTTTGAAACCACAGCCAAAAGTGACTTTTACAATGTGACACTCGGGATGATGCTTGCCTGAAACAAACATGTCATTGAAGTTGTTGATTGCAGTTGAAGGTTATTGGTAGGATAACTGTTAGACTTATGAGCTCTGCTATACCCATATGGCTTACACATTGCGCTCCTACATTGCAGCGTGGCTTGTAGTCTATGCTCTCCTGTCTATATAACACCAAGTTAGTCTCTGTGTAAGGTCTCTTTGTCTCTCCTCCCTTGTATTTTTTTTTTCGTCATCTATCCTTGTTCCTTTGTGCCTCTATTCTCATCACCTTTTTACCTTGCTATTCCTCAGTTTCTCATATCTTTCCATTCTCTCTTTCTTCGCTGTCTTGGAACAGCGCTAATGATTGATTGTTTCTCTGTTCAGTCTGACAGGATGTAGGCACACTCGGCCTCAGGGACCCCAAGCAGACTGCGCCAGCTGATTAAGACTCCCCTTGTAATCAGCTGCACCATGCCACACCAAAACCACTCCCATCAACGTGTAAAAAATAAGGAAGGTTCCACCTCCAGAAAGATAACACTGTGTTTGTTGCTGGAGTAGAACAGAGATGGGGGGCCATCTTGAACTTTTCCTTGCAAAACGGATACCTTCCTCTCCCTAGGGCTTTGCCGCTCTTATGTATCAGTAGCAGCAGAAAATGCAAAAAAGCAAAAGGTCCTAAACCTAATAAAGTTTACCACTGCCTTACCAAGGTAAGCCCAGGCAGCTCTAACCCTATTACGCTTAGTAATAGCATTAGAGATAGAAATCTCATTGTTTTCCTACTATTGAGACTAGAAGACAGACGGTTGGTGCCATATCACATGATTGAGGTGAGAAGGAATTTGAATGGTATCAAGGAGCATGTGCCACAGTCAGAATCAATATGGTAATGGCATAACAGAAATACGGCAACTTGTTAAAGAAACATTAGAACAAAAAGGTAATAATTCAGATGTTCTTATGGGCTCAGCAGTAACAAACATGCAGTTTTGCAGTGCCAAATTTGATTAAAAATGTTAGTATCTAGGCAGGTGGCGATCATTATGGGTTATCTAAGTACCCTGTGAGCCTATATAACTGAGGTTTAAAGCTAATGCAGGTGAATCCATAGTCTTGAATGATGTCTGGATCCAAATGTCAAATGTGTAACAAAAGGGTCAACCGTCTGCCAGAGTTGTGTCAGAGAGTTCTGTCTGTCTGGGACATGAATCAACACAATATCAAATTGACTTCTAATGCAAATTTTTAAAAGCCAAGGAAGAAGAACTGTAAGAAAAGAAAACTAATCTGACCGAAAGTATATCAGCATATCAGAAATGAGGTTCAGTAGGTACTGAAATTCTTAAAGTAGCAGTCAAATATTTGAGAGTATGATATGAATATATACGTCTCAGACATCAATGCACAGGCTTGAGACTGCAAAGACTTCTCTTTAAAAAGTGAATACGTTTCATGAAGCTAAAAACCAAAATGCTGTTTCTCTCCAGTGTATTTCATGCTGGCAAAGTGCCGGGTAGAATGTTGAAGAAAAATGTGCGTATGTTGCACATATGAAACATGTTCTATGGTTTCCATTTAGACTTGCTTCTTGGTCTGTTGATTGCAATCCTGCCTATAATGTAATGATCAGGGTAACTCATCAGGCATGTTAAATAATAAAAGAGCCAGCTTGGTAGAGCTGGAAATACTGGGCCTGGTTCCAGCATAATTCAGGCCTCATCGAACCCTGGGCTTGTTCCAAATTGATGCTAATATGACTTGGTCTGCTGCAATGGAGAAAAAAATTGTATTATTGATATCATGGATCTACAGGTCTTAATTTGTGCGGTGTGTTTGAACAAGCAGGAGTGTTTTGATAGGAATGTTTGTACATGCAAGAATGCATTTGTATTTTACTGTAAGTCTCATTCTCAGATGTAGGTGTACATAGTCTGAGCCTCGAGATTTCTCATTGCTCACATTTATATCTGTCTATGGTTTCCTTTTCCATTCCTGCCGGTGCTATCAGTATACACATTGTGACTGATGATAGTCGTTGCCACAGTCGAATGCTCTGTTGCTTAATGTCCTTTTGTTTATTAATTAACTGCAGGACATATATGCTGAGAGACACCTATTGATTCTACAACTGCATTAATTGATTCTGTGCTTCACTAATCATATTGTTTTTGTAAGACCATTATTAGGAATCTGTGTTTTGTTTTTTGGTGTTGATACACTCCTCTGATTGTAATTGTACAGCTCAAGAGCTGAGGGCAGACATCATCTTATTGCCATCTATAATTTATTCTCAGAGGCAGATTGTAGCAAGCAACTGGGAAAGTTGACGTAGCAATTCTCAACTGCACATTATGCCACCTTATCAATATTTTTTTTAATTAATCTTGAAATCATGCAAGTTTAATACAAGATGAGAATGAAAACCAGAGGATATATCAAAGGTTGAAATATAGTGAAAAAGTAATGTCGGGGTCTCTTCTGTAGTTATTTATTTATTTTCTAATTAAACAAAATGCATAATCTCAACTCCTTTTTACCATGGTATGAAAAAAATCAGTCTCACCTTTCTTCTTACCAATAAGTAGGACCACATTTGAAAAGATGCACAACAGCATCAGTGCTAAATAATGTGTTAATGTTTCAGGTTTCATTTTACAGTTTTCGGTAAACACATTTAATGACGCACATTTAAATGTTGAATTCATACTCTAATTTTGATATTGCTATTGCTATTATTATTATCAGTATTAGTCATAGTCTGAGTATTGTTATTAATTTTTTTTTAAATAATAGTAAAAACAGCTGATTGATATAAAAAAAATTGAAAATGAACTTGTATATGTTGTTCGTATACAGACGAGCAGACAAATGGGGAAAAAAGAAAAAGTAGAATACAGAGAAGCTAGAAGCAAAGCCCTGATAGCAACGATGCTAGTTTCCTCTTATGTAAAACACTCCCATACTATCGGTGAAACAGATTTCAGTGTTTGTGTTCATCTGACTCCCAGAGGTTCCCTAGTGAGTCTTACAGGGGGTTATAGTGTAACCAAATCGTCTGTCTCCTGCTCAACACCCAGATCAGCCCGTTCAGCCTGAGTGGGCCCAGTTGTCTTGGTTTCGTACTGACGACTGTCTGGGAAAGGTCTGTCTGAGGTTCAAGTACATTAAAGGCATCCTCTCCCCTCCCACTAAGCCCCAACACAGATGGCTCCAGATGCAGCTGGCTCAGCATGGAACAGCATCTGACAGTACTCATTCACTCAGACACACTCAAAAATACGCATATACATGCATTCGCACAGATACACAAAATAAGGGGGCAAATGCTGGCATGGATGCATCTGCTCACTAACTGTACCTAAATGCATGTAAACACTGATGGAAGCACATACACTAACACCAACAAATGGACACACGCAAGCACAGCAGGAGCATATGCCGCAACACATCTACAAACCCTAACTGTGGTGCACATCGCAATGAGCAATTAAACACAAAAATTACTCCATGGCACACACATGCTCATTTTCAAGCATATGCCCAAGCAATGCTCATGTGACCACAATGAGGAAAGATGTTTTGTTAGAGGAAGTCAGACTGAGCACCTTTAGGATTTATACACAACGGGCCATAAAATGAGCCCTCTACTGTTTATGGTCATGTGTTTAGACAATTGTCTCTTCATGTTTGAATGGATTTTGAAAAGACAAATCACTGATAAAACACTGTATTGCCAAGCAATGACGTACAGTACATAACCATAGAAGACAATAGATATGGAAGTTGAGGTGTTCTATAAGTTTTCTTTGGTGGGAAAATATTTTAATCAAGGGCAAGAGGGAATTCATTAGGTTTGGATTAGTTAGACCACATTTTTGTCACACGTTGGTGCCACACAAAAGTGGAAATTATTACTTATTCTCCCAAATTGAAACACCCTGTAGGCATGTATCTTTATTTAAAAATCTATTAGCAATGGGAAAACTTGAACTGAGTTTTGATTTAATACTTTGATTGACAATCTGTCATTCTTTTGCTTTTAGGGACAGCCCGGACGAGGCCTAGCCAACTTAATGTCACTTATATGATATATGTCACTTTAGCTATTTAAGTTAGCTAAAGCGACATATATCCAATCAGGAGACAGCGACAATAGCATAGCTGTCACAGGCGAGCTGAGCTTATGACCCTGTGGTTGAAAACGTATTACCCAAACCTCAGATTATTGTCAGGATACAATCAATTTTGATATAAAGAATAAACAAACGTAAATGTTCCTATAATTTTACTTATTATATCAAACAACTAATTCATTTCAAGACATAGTTTTCCCAATAGTACCCCTCATTGAGGCTTTGAGTCAGGCAGATTTCACATCCACATCATTCTATTGCATTTTAATTAACACTACAAGGATTCAGTGTCCTCAAATGATCACTTTAAGCACAAATCCAGCTTCGTTATTTTTTATCCCTAATGAAATAGTGTAAAATTGCAGCAAGTTTTATATTACGTATGAATTATCTTTATTTTGAACTTGCTTGTTGTTTTTTCATCCATCCGTATATTGTCTCTCCCATAGTCTCCGACTATGTCTTTAGCTATCTTGTAATTGTAAGGCAAGCGCCAGGCCAGTGATCTTCTTATTCAAGCAGCCATCTTTTCTGTTATTACAGAACAGTAAGAAATCTTAAAGGTATGTTTGAAACAGAGGTGATGCGAACAGTCTCCCTAAATTACCACTTGTTCTTTCACTCAACAGTACTGCAGGTGCATTGGAGACTGTTCAATTTTTGAAGTTATCTGTAAAAAAAAAAAAGGGACCATCCCTCTCTGGGGTAACATCAGCTTTAACCTTTTAGGTGGATTATCAAGCCTTGACCCTGTTCAGGTGCTCTTGCCTTTGTCAAGCAATATGTGTATACTCGTCTACAAGATAGTATAATTTGTATGTATCTGTCAAACTGCTATCTAGCTGCACCTGCCTCATATTCTTTTATAAGGTTTGCCTCACTGAGAAGAAAATAACACAATACTGACTAATTGATCAATCATGCCAGAAAGGGTGTGCGGGTGTGTGCATGCATGTGCCAAGGCTACAGCTCGATGCAGAATAGAGATTGATGGAGGCTTGCCGTGAGGAGGATACCCAGTTATCTCCTTGTAATTAAAATCCACCTCATAAAGATTATTGACTCCCCCACCACACAAACCAGCATGCTCCCTTGCTTGGCAGGGTTTGCAAAACGCTTCTTAAAAAATGAAAAATAGCATATTAAGCAGCACATATTTCCCATTTATGCGGAACATTTAGATGTGGTTAAGTTATCATAATGTGCAATAAAACCTGGATGTGAAATTTGTAATCCACTTTGGAAAATTGCTTACTATATTGCTTTAACATCCCCTGAAAGAGCTTTTGAGATGTGTGTGCCAGGTTTATTGTACGCCATAATTTAAAAGTCCTCAATGCAGGCAGTAAATATAAATTTATTAGTGGCAGGCTTAAATAGGCAGACTGAGGGTGCATGAGTGAGTGGATGCTTGAGCGTTGCTATATAGAGTACACGCGGTGTATGTGTATATGTCTGCATGTGCCGATGCACACACACACACGTGTTTGAAATAAGCACCCACTAAGAATGTGGTCCTTCCACTTACAGCACCATGAAGAAAGGTGTGTATGTCGCAAGGGAAGAGTTATTGTCGCAACACAAAGCTGTACATCAACTAGACCACTGAAACTAAACCAAAATGACAGGATGTAATTCTCTGTTGCATTTAATTGGTAATATTTAGAGTCAGGCTTTTGGCTTTTCTTTGGATCCTAATGAAATTAGAGTTAAGAAGAAAGCTAATCTCTGTAAGATGCAGGTTTCTTGGGCCCAGGAAACCCTGAAAGACCTATCCTTAGCACCAAGCCATTTTACTTCAGTTGTATCAAAACTTGTGTATTATGCTGCCAGTCCCATGTAAATATAGCAGTGATGGAGGAGCAAGCAAAACATTTATTGCAAATGTGTGCGCCATTATATGCTGTCGCTTTGTAATTACTCAATGTGTTGTTCTCAAATTCTGAAAGACGGCAATACGTTTCCCAAGTTTCATCTTGTGGGAAGTGAAAACAGACTAGGTCAAATCTTTGGCATGTGTCGCCCAAAATGAATCAAAATATTTTAACCTTTGATTCCTAGAACACAAATAATAGACTTTTACTTGGTGCTAATATACAGTTCTTTATTTATACTTGTTTTTGGCTTTATAGTTACATATTTGCATAAGTTTGAATCTGATAGTACCAAAATCTGACAAAGAACAAGAAACCCCATTAGTCGTCGAGCACCGCGAACAAATCTCCACTAGATGATTTGCTTGCTGTGCAACGACCTTATAGATCGATTTTTTTTTCTTACATTTTAAACTAATAAAATGTTGACTGTTATTTCGTACGTAATTTGCAGGGGCATGAAACATCCTGTGATACCTGGCATGTAATGGGACTTATCATCCATCTCAAAGTGTGTATGTTCTCTGAAAAACACCAGCTTCTCCTTCCTTTCGTCAAATTGTCATGCTCCTCCTTAAAGCCCCTCCTTGCTCACTTTCTCACTCATCAAACCATAATTTACTTTGGAGGGAAGCATCATTGACGCACAGTAGGGCCCAGCAGCTTGATGTGTGCTAATTATATTGTGTGTTTTACATGCTGGATGACTTTTGCTTAGTCAGTGATGAGCCCAGTGTTTGCAAATTGTTTTTTGATGTGATGAATTTATAAAAAGCCTGTATGTACATTTGTGTTGAACTGGGCATGTTAGATATGTTTATCTTTGTCATTTGATTTTTTTTACAAATGACAATAAATATTGTTTTTGAACATCTGACTATTATTACTACATTTTTATGCATGTGCAGTTTAGCTATAAACTGTGTGGATACAGGGATGCAATGTGCTGCCTCGAGACACAGTTATTCCACAGCCTCTTACATAATTTGCCTCAGCAAACCTAATAATAATTAGCACACATCCAAAAATCTCAAGACAATTCTGACACATTAAAACCACATGTCATTTCTATCGTCATCAATCCCACACAAAAATTTGACAGACACTGTCATCTGTAACCCTATACACTATGACTTTTTTTTGTATTTTTCTCAACCCTTATGATCCTTTTAGCACTGTATATCACTCAGTGCTGTAGCAGGAGTGGCTGTTTTTCCTTTGGTTAATCATGCTGATTGGAGGTGTCCTTTGGCTCACCTGGGGGCTTCCAATCCTATTAGGCCAACCGTCCTGAGCCTAGCGCACCCAGCAGCCGCTCGTGTTTGATCACTGGTGCTTAGAGCCCACACTTGTCCTCTTATGTTGGTGTTAAGGCGTGGAGGATAGGAGTAGCAGGGTGGGTTTGGTGGGGGTAGTTAAAATGTGATCTCCTTAACTCTAGGGGGGCAGAGGGGAGTTTGGTGTCCCACCTCCCTTGCTGACACTCCTGCTCCTCTAACTGGAGCTGGTCTTTAAACTTCTGATGTTAATTGAAAGGCGGAACATTTCAAGTTGTTTTGAGGCTAAGGGGGTAAGATGGTGGAAATGGAGGGGAAGACACAAACTCTGCATAGTATGTCTGTGCAATTTCACATTGAAGAGTTTTCAGAGAGTGGAGAACCTTTCCTTGAATAGTATGTAACAATTACAAATTGTAAGACAATTATTGCAATGATTTTTTTAAATTAGTTACAGTCAGTTCTTTGTTAAAGTACTATGGAAGGGTTTCTGATTGTTAAAAGTTTGCAATGTGATGGCACCAAACCTGTCATCTCTTTCCGGTAACAACCACAGAATATACCTCCCATCTTCTCACAACTGCTCTTCTGACTGCTCATCCTGCCCACTGCACAACTGCCACTAGTTGTTTTTCTTGTGGCTCTACTTCTTCTTTTACCCCCAAAGCCTCTCTCTCCTCCTCCTCCTCCTCCTCCTCCTCCTCCACCAACTGTTTCCCCAGGCCGAGAGCAACCAGGAAGAGTCATGTGTTTCCAAAGTGGACTGGATGGGAAATCGAAGCAGGGCTTCTGTGTTTATCAAGCCACAGCTCCGTCACCTTGCTCCCACTGCCGTCTGGATGATCCAGCAAATTGGTGACAGCAGCAACAACCGTACAGCACTCTTGCTCCTTTTTCTGGGTGCACGTCCACACACACTGCACAGCACCTTGGCCTGTTTACTTTTATCACTGGTGTCAGGTGAAGAGGTGGAGGTAGGAGTTGCTGTCCAATGTTACCCCAAGACATATCCACAGACACACTAACACACACAAAGTAATTTCCAGCCCTGCTGACGCACAGGCTAACAAGACCTGTGAACCACAGTGACAGAGCGCCAAGACTTGTCACAAGTCCCAGTCATTTAAACCTAAGATGTGACCACAGCTCTTTCCAAAATTGGTGTCTCTATGCATACGGAGACACAATAGATTTCACAGCAATTCACTGAATGTTGGACAAATGAATACTCTTACACATATGATATATTTTCAGTGTTGGGGTACAGTAATTATACTTTCGTAACAATATGTGTGCTCTACAGTAAAGTTAAGATATTAAAATATTTGTATCCACAGGCTTTCAGAACTTTCAAATTGCCCATGATACTCACAAGCAATTTTGCATGAATTGCGCCTTTAGGTACCTTTGTGCTGAAAACCCACAGTTCGATACCTCTTCTTGCACACGCTTTTTCTCATCACCGCTGTCACGTAAGTGGAGAAGAAAGGACAGTTGACTTAGTTTAGAGCCCTGCTCAGCCGTGCCATGCTGGAAATGAACTGCACAAATAACGCCTGGCTATTGTGCCTAAGCACTTACAATGATGCCATTTAAGAGAATATTGATCCATCCAGTGCAGGGTCAATCATTGGATCGATGCTGTGTGGGATGGTCAGCTAGAAGGCTAGCTGAGGATGTGAATGAATGGACGGTTGGATTACAGAACAGTAGACGGAGATAGGCCAATAGATTGACTGATTCTTGGTTGCATTTCTGATGGAAGGGGCTTGGAGGGATCAGCACCAGGTCCATCTAGACAATAATTAAGGTTTCAGGTGTCTACTCTGTGTTTTGTGGTCTGAGTCTTGACTTGTCTTTCTCTTAGAAAAACATTCATTTAAATTGCTTTTTTGTCGAATGTGTTCTATTTAATACAATAGGTTTCTGTTGCGGTTACTAAGACCTGAAGTACCTGAAGCCTACAAATATCTTATTCAGTATAAAATGTATTGTGGTGTGGGGAAACCATTAGAAGTAGATTAAAATTCAATTGAAAAATAATCATTAGTATTAGCATTTCCTTGGCTCTTGATTCTTGCAATGTGTTTACAACGGGGGTGATTGGCCTAGTTACCCATCCCCTGGCAGAACAACACGGGGAAATGTAACACAATGCAGCATTGGGGATACAGTAGGTATACATTCCTTTATTATCCTTACATATGAGACAGATGAGTGAACACCAACACAGGCACTACATGAAGAAGTCATCGTCAGGGGATCACAGAGGTCATGCCTCATGATGAAGGAAAAACAGACAGAAAGCTTATATCATATTCTGTAAGAGATGTCAATTGTGCCCTCTGTGTATTTCTATGGAAAATTTGTAAATAGATCCTTTGTAAATAGCTTCTCTCTTGCCAATCTGCTCTCTGCACAGCAGCATTAAAAATTGATCCTTAGCCTCACCAGGGTGAAATGCTAACATTGCTGCCAAATGACTGATTAAAAAGAAAAACCTTTAATCTTTGCTTAAAACTGTCTACTGCCTTGGCACGCCTTTCCCCTGTGCTCCTCTATCTTCCAAGGCTGAGAAGGGGAGGAGGGGTCGCGGTGGGGGAAACGGGGTCACACTTCATGTAGAGTCAGCTCTGTATAGTGGTATAGCTCTAGAGGTTAGGGATTTAACTAAGAGCAGATCTAGGATTCAACATGCATTGCTCTCTTCTCAATTTAACCTAAAGCCAAAGGTTAAAAACACATTTAAGTATCCTATAAAAAGAGGGCAAATGTGTTAGCGCACGGGATAAAAACATAAATGCAATTTGTCATGTTTCAAACTTACTGACAGCTGTATAATTTTACTTTATTTGGATTTTGTTTTGACTGGCTTCGAAGAGGTAAGTCCTGTACAAAACAGAGTGGACTAAATAAAAGGGGCCTTGACGTGCTGAAATGGGAGCAAAGGAGATGAAGAAAAGATAATGTCCTCAACCGGAAACTCATGTTTGCTTCAGAGACCTTCTCAGTAAACCCCTTACAACAGACACAGAAAAGGAAACAAAGATTTAAAAAAAAGCAAAACCATACCATTCCCTCTTGCTATATAGGCCCTTTATTGACTTACCTGCATAGCGTATTGCTCAGCCGGTAACTCCAGAGTTCGCTGTTACTTGCATCTCTGTTTTCACACTCTTTAATATTCTCATTCTCACAAATGCATTATTTGCTTGTTATCCTTTTTTCATTCAATGTGTCAGCCAATTACATTGTAGCTGGATTTAACAGCAATAATTATACATCATAACATATTGCACTCGAGTACAGCCTTCAGTATATAAAAGTGGAGAATGTATTCACTCACCTTAGAATATCTATCAAGACCACTAAACTGTCACCCAGTTCCACGCACTCCCAGGCTCCCACCCCTTCCCGTCTCTCTGTCATTCAGGTGTTTACTGTCATTTATACTCAGGGTTTTGTATAATCCTCTCACCACACCTGAGTGCTCTCCACTCAGTGTCACTGGATTTACTCTCCCCCCACCCTGTCTCTCAGTCTCGCTTCGCCTCTGCTCCAGTGTGCAGCCCTCACTTTGCATCACAGCCATTCTTTTACACACGTTGTCATTTCTTATGTAAATAACCACAGATAAAAAAGACAGTAACAGACGTTTTAAAATTTACACACACTGCTTGGCGCATATGTTTTCAGTCATCCCCTCTCATCAGCCAGTTTTGTTTGTTGAAGTGTCTTTGCCTGTAACTATAAATTAGGGGTTGTGATTTAACTCATTGAGACAAAAGAGAAAGACAACGAAACATGAATAAAACAAATGATTTGGAGAAGGTGAGGAAGAGGGAACGAGTAAGGAGAGGAGGGTGAACTGAAGGCAGAAATGGGCCAGTATGTATTTCTGCTCTAGTTTCACTTGGGGAACACTTCATTAAGAAGTCTGTTTCCAGAGCATGGTGTGTGTGTGTGTGTGTGTGTGTGTGTGTGTGTGTGTGTGTGTGTGTGTGTGTGTGTGTGTGTGTGTGTGTGTGTGTGTGTGTGTGTGTGTGTGTGTGTGTGTGTGTGTGGTAGTGCGCATGCACGTTCATGCAAATATGCATGCAAGCCTCTAAAATTATTTCTGTGTGTTCAGTGAGAGACATCTATTCCATTATTTACTATCCAGAACACTCTAATTGGTATCAAGTTTTTAAATGGGGTCAACGAGTGGGGGGGCTTTGCATTGAAATGCACTGCCCCCCCCCTAAATCTTTATCATTACATCCGTCGCAACAGTGCTCTATTGTCAAATGGAGCATGAACCCCTTTACTTAAGAGTTGATGGAAATCTTTCCTCTCAGGTGGAAGGAATTGAGAATTCCAAACCATACTGTACCTGTGAGGATGTTGACAGTTTGGCCCATCAAGTCGGATTATTAGCGTCAACGCCATGCGGTTCAGAACTCATGTGCACGCACAGTCACACACATTCGCCCACAGTCTAAGGCAACACAGAATTAACATTAGATTTAAGCCCTATAATAATGCCAATTAGAATGATCCTATGCACTGATGAAGGCAACCTAAACAGTGGAGTTGTGATCTATGAACGTGCATGCATTTCCATACAGTTTTGATATGTAGTGCACCTAAGGAAAGATGTGACACTTTTGTTTTGCTTGGTTTTTCCCTAATCTCACCATAGATACTCTCAACACTCATTGAAAAAGTGATTAAATGATAAGTGATGCATACATTTCAATACATTGTTATAGTCAAATTATTTTCTCAAGTTGGCCCAGTTAATGATCTCCAATATACAGTGTCGGTTGCTTTTAAAAACACATAGTGAACATGATTTTTGAATTAATTTAAAATCAAATTTGCTGGCACAATATCAGGATTTACCCGACTTTTACTTGACAAAAGCATACACCTGGAAGAGTTTTATGACGATAATATATTAACTTTCTCATCATTAAATGTTTTTTATGACTGTTATACTGAGACTATATGAGTAAAGCATGTGCCACAATGTCACGAGCCTTAAAACGTATTGTTTATCCTTTTGAGAGGACTCAATACAGGTTAAGCATATGCTGCTTCAAGGTCTAGGGATACCAGAGGAGTCTGAGGAGCTGAAGATAGATAAGTAAAATGCAGACAAAGACGAAGAATAGGAATGAGTCAAAGAAGGAGTGATGGAATATTACTTGATTCAGCGTTCACCAAGGCCAGGTTTGCAGTTGGAATGGACTGGACAGGAAACAGGTGCTCATCAATCAAATCTCTTCATGGGTGGAGTGGGTGAGTGACGGCACAAGAAGGCTGCCAGAGCTGAGGGAGCAGTGAAGAAGGAAAGCAGGCACTACACTGCTTCTTTTAACTCAGAGGGGGGAAAAAGTCAAGACCTCCTGCCGGTACCTTTCCCAGGCCTCAGTCAGGACAACTGACCCAGAGAGGAGTTCCTACTAAGGCTACAAAGGTGAATGTTTGTGTCAGTTCAAGAGACAACCCTTGTCCCTGCCCCCTAATATATATGTTCCTTGATAAAATATACAAGTTTATATTTGCTTACACTTTAGGATTATTTGTGTAATGTGTAATCACATGATGCTACTTTCTGTATAACTTTGTGAATCTCTTTAAGTCTGTATTTTGAGCAGAGGCAGAACTCATTAACTGTGATGAGATTCAAGAAGAGACTATTCATCACTTATTGAGCGCATTGGGCATTATTAAATAGGTAAGTAAAATGTTTCCATAAAGCACTTTTCATAAACAGAAGAGAATTAATACGGAAAAAGGACACTGTGTAAAATAAATGGAAAATTAGCACAGGGCTGGCAGGGTAATATTATTGCAAAAAACAAATATCAGAAAGGAAGAGCAGAGTACAATAATGTCAGTAGCGATGAACATTGATCTGAAGGAGAGGAGAATACACATCAGTATAGGAAGCTTTCAATAACTTTGAGCCACCGCTTGAAACACACTGTGACCTCTGATTTAAAATATTTTTGAAGGACAGCCAGTAATGATGAATCAGATGACCTCAAAGCCCATAAGTGTGCCAGCAGAGGAGGAGCGCTAATATATTGTTTGACCATGAAAAGCGTAAAGGTATTTTTTAAATGGATGCAAAGTTTAAGACAGTGAAGCTCGGACAAAAATGTGAGCAATATGTAACAGCTTATCGCTCGTAGTTTAAACCCAACTAGATGCAATCAAGACAGTCCGGAGATGAAAAATTGATTTAAATAGGTATAAAAATGCTTACAGTTATCAAGGCAAAACAAAGTCTAACCACTGATAACCTTCTGTAACCTTAACTTCGCTAGTTGAGGAACTGATTAAAACTCACACTTGATATTTTCAGGTCATGCTAAGCACATACATGACCCATATATCCTTTGTTTGTCTTGAATGCATTTATTTGGGGACAGTTACTGCCAGTCATTGTCAAATTCTCTTCCAAAAAGGTATTTAAAGGGGAGAATCTCTTAAAAAACCCTGAAGCTTTCAAGAACAGTAACAACAAACATAATACAAGATGCTGCTAAATATCTAATAATCATTGCAAGAGGTAGGGTACATAGAGAGGGGAGTTTGGGACTGAGAACAGAACCCTGTGGGATGTTAAAATGAAGAAGGGATGTGTTTGCAATGATCTGCCACACGGAGAAAGAACGGTCAGAGTTGGTCCGCAAATCTGGGAGTCATAGCAGAATTTAGAAGAGGACAGAGCTCGGACCCAAACCAAGACCTCCTGGATCCTGGCTGTCTATAGGTCCCAGTACTTGGAATGTGCTGTCTCGCCATTATTTAGGTATGTGACTATACACTGGGCTCATGTAACTGATGTATCTACGCTCTAATAATGCTACCTCCATTCCTGAATTCCCACTGTCAAGGAATTCAGGGCTCTTTTGTCATGTTTTTCCTTCTCTGAGAGGTTTTGGCACAGCCCTGTCCATAAATCTGAGCTAATATCTGATGTTGCTTTTTGTCAGAATTGCCTTTTTGTCTCCAAACACCATGTTATGACCATATTACTAAAAATAATTTTAGAAGTTTGAATTTTTGGGGCATTACATCATGCCTTTGTCATATTGCATGCAGTTTCTATAAAGCTATGGATATTATATAATGTCAAAATACTATATGTTCTACCTCCAAGTATTGAAACATTACCCCCAAAGGATTCAGTGCTTATGCACAAAGTCATCAGTTTGAGGCATTTTTATCCAACATACCTCATAAATGACCGAACACATAATGTGCATGGTAATATCTTACAAGTTAATGTGTCTCTGGAGACCATTTCAGGGCTTCATACTTCAGGCTCCAAGGTGGTTGAAAAACAGCCTCCTTTACACTGTGTGCTCCCCAAAACAGACCCCAGCTTAGCTCAAGGGGCTCTACTTACCCCACACTATGATTTGGCAAATCGTATGCGCTTAGAAACCACTCAGTCAACAACTTCTTTGAACTTTGACCTCATCTTAAAGCAGATGTACAGTTAAGGCTGCACATAGGAGCTGTTAGGGACTTGAATTACAGTATTTAAATAGATTTTAGGATACATATGAACATTACTATGGCTCTTTTTGGCACGATGACAATAAGTTGTTGTACAACTGATTCATGGAGTAAAATAGGTTAACCACAACAAACCTTTAAAATAGTAAACCGAATCATTAAATATTAAAGTCCGTCTTGCCTTATTTTATACAACCTAATTATTTTGCCACAGAGGGGACCTCATTGTTAGTGATTTATTTTCATTATCGCCTCTAAAAGCTTCATTTACTACATGTGGGCAGTAAAACTAAGCTGTTAACAAAATACTAACATTTCATTTTGTTATTTGAAAGCAAAAATTTATAGCAGCGATCTTATCATTTATTAGGAATCATGTTTCTGTCTTCCACATGAATATCAGTCCAACAGTTGCCTCTTTATGTTTTGGGGCGTTATCAACTCCTGAGGGAAACCTTGGCGGCTGTAGCTGTTAAGTGCTTCGCTGTGTTCACATGATAGCTTCTAACTCTGACTGTCTGATGTCGATCAGAAAAGACGGGGGAGTGCAGTTATTTTTTCCCTTTAAAAGCAGCTCGTTGTTGAAATCAGTGCCGTGACTGTGGTTGGAGTGAACCAAAATAGGTGAGTCATCTATAGAACAAATTAACAATGTGCTGAAAATCAGAATTAAGCACAGTAAATCTGAGGGGAGAACCAGTCAGGTGATTCATTTAATACATTATTAATTTAGTCGTAACTTATTTATGGTGATTATAGATGCTAACAAGTGTGTGTAGATAGCATGGCAGTGCTCACTCAGCAACATTTACAGAAACCATTACTTTTTCCAAGTGCTGTGCTAAATATCAGTATTTCAAATAACTGCAAATACAGTATTTTTAAAACTTAGAATTCTATAAATTTAATTTAAATTTAAAAGATCCTTTCAAGTTTTTTCAAAACCTTACATAAAATATTGATGTTTCAACCCTCCCATCTAATTTTACACTTCCGTTGAACACAGGCTTCTTTTGGACCTTCAATCACTTTATTACAGTAATGCTTCACAACTGATTCCAGTTTTGAAGCAGAAAATGTGTGGTATTGAGTGGATAGTGAATTCCTGTTCAAGGATAGCAATGAGTAAGATGCTAAAAATGCCACTGAATTGGGCCTTAGATTTGCTTTTATTGAGGAGAAAAGCGGCATGCAGCCGTGATGGCATTGAGACATCTGCCATCATCCAGCCCTATTGTCTCGTACACTCCCTGTGGTTTGTTTTGGTGGGCGTGAGTAAGTGTTGGTTGTGTGTATCACGTCCATGCCCTGTGAGACTCCTGCCAATCGATTCAAGGTGAGAACTGTCGATTAAACACCCTGAGCCATGCTCTATACCTAACCCCAGGGTGATTCAAACTCTTACACACACACACACACACACACACACACACACGCACGCACAAACACAAGCATGCACACACCCACAGAAACTCAAGCTAACAGACATATACACACACACACACTCACACACACAGACTTCACTTGTCATCCATCAATACCTCCATCGGGGCTTTTATTGATCCCCTCTATCCAGCCTTTTCACCCCATGCAGTACAACATCAGGTCCAAGACTACATTCATGCAGGTTTAATTTCTGACAGATTTACAATAAAGCTCAAGTTATTATTTAACTCTTCCGGCTGCAGTGTGCACTTTGATTTAGCACCCTAGAAGGGGATGAGTTACAGCTGACACAGAGAATCTGCCGGGGCTGGAATGGTAGGCACCCGGTTCATAACTCAGCCGCCAAATGTGTGGTTAGTCAATCACTTGATCTGTAATCACAAATGCTGCCAGAAATTACATGAGTGATGAGCTGTAATAAAAGCACTTACTTTTCCTGCTCTGTCTCTTAAGTGTTATTGGCAGACCCCTCTTTCCCAGGGGGCCGTGGCTGTGAAACAAAATCCCGATATAAACTGCCTCATTGGTCGCTGCCTCACGCTCTCTCTCTCTCTCTAGTGCACTGTATGTGTGACTGTATGTTTAAACGCACGCTGCTTCCGCTGCAGTGTAATGCAAATTTATTTTTGACATTCTTTCTTCCATTCTTGGGTTACCTAGCTTCAGGACAAATGATCCGAACTCCAGTAAAAACAGCCATCCACGTCATTTAAACTCTAATGTCTGCAGAGGTGTATGGCGATGGTGAGAATGATAGCCTTTGGTCTATGTTTTGCCGGTGATATGGATCATATTTATATATCCTTTTTTTGTGTGTATCTCATGTAACTCAGATGGTCCTGATAAGTTACAGCATGTAACAGATTTGATCTTCTGAATAAGTAGTCAAAGATCCCACGGCTACAAACCTCTTCGAATGTCTGTGCTTCTACCATCACAGCCTTTTGCAGGAGGTCACTCATGACAGTTTTATTGATACACACCTCTGTAATAATTACATAGCATCTTGCATGCACTATTGATCAGGTCTATTGATAAAATCATATTTTACTGTAGAGGTCTGGTGATTTGATGCATTACAGCATAAATCTCTTCACACAAGCAGCAGAGCTGGAATTCCTTCTGCTGAGTGATTGATGTTCTAACATGTGAAAACACATACACACACACTCACAACCACTCATATCTATTTCTACCTGTTTCTTGAATGGAGAGTTAATATATGTGGGTTAATGACAGTCTAACAGGTAATCATATCTATATCTTTAGTCTATCTGTACTAATAGATAATCATATGAGGATGACTAGTGGAATCCCCATGCTCATAGAATGTGATATATAAGATGGGGTGTTTATGGAGTCACTGCTCCATCTTATCATGATTTATAGTGTCAGTGGTAGATGAATCTGCATGGTGGAAAGAGATTCAAGTCATTCAGAAGCTGAGTTGAATCGGAAAAGATGCATGTAGCATTGTACTCAGCCTGTCCTGAATATGAACATTTCAAACTGTTGCTTTGTTCCTTGCAAGGATGGGCGGATAGATCTTTTATGAGTTCATTTAGAAGAAAATTTCATCCCCAGTATTTATGGTAGGAATGCTATGATTCAAGCTTATCCCTGTGGTCAATGCGATGAAATGTATATGATTTCCCAGGGAAAAACATGCTCTATTTTATCATACTCTTTTTTTTGTGTTAATGAGGTTTTCCCATGGCTGTTTTTGACTTGAAATACATTCTGACAGAGGACTAAACATGGCGTTTCAGGTGTCAAGTATACGAGTGCATATGGTGTCACACATTAGCACCCTTTGATCCAAAGTAAGGAATAACATGATCTGCGTAATAAAAAAAGACTGAATTTATTACTATTGAAGGGAAGAAAAATATGCCTGTATGCTCCAGGTCAAGAAGCAGCTTATTAGACCATGTTTCCACTCTTGCCAGCATTTCAAAAGCATGTTTTCTTTTTGCTAAATTCTGAATCACTTGGGGGTAGTTTGAAAAAGCCTTTGGCGTACCAGTGACAGGCTGTTTTCACATTTAAGGAGCAAAAGGGACACAGGGAACATATTCATGTTCAATTGACCTACAATCTCCAAAAGCTGGGATACAGAGTTAATCACGAGCCCCATCAAGGCTCCCCCAAAGCAATGGCTCCTCCAAAATGTTGAACTGCTTGCCCGTGGCAAAGGAATGCCATTCTGCAGAGGACAGAGAGTGGAAAATGACCCTAATCGACCCTGACTGGGCATGGTATTGCATCATTAAATCATACCACCAAAACATGCACATAACACATAATGCTCACGTTCAAGATATACCTATATATACAACATAGCAGTGTGAAATGCTAATATAATGTCTGTAAAAATGCAACACTATAGCCAATTTGTTCCCCAGAGCTTGGGCTTGAAGGCAGAGCAAGACAAAGGCAGTTTTTAATCTTAGCAGGAAGCATTTCGTGGCGATTCTCAGTGACATTGTGATTGATATAACTGAGTAGTGTATTTACTGAGTCTGACAGGATAGGAGAAAGACACTGTTTTCTTCTCATATGTATACGTATCTCCCTCCATAAATCACTGCCAATGGGATGCATAAATGTGCATGATCAAATACTGTAAGGCTCCAACTCGGGCAATTCCACTTTGACCTTTATGTTTGATATTGGTCACTGGTGCTAAATGCATGCCGTGACCTTTCTTGACCTTGAGCTATTTATATGTAAAAGCTGTGAAGTCTGATGTTTATTCAGACAGCATACTGTATGTGAGCACAGACACACTAAACCAGAACCGTTGGAAGACAACAGCCTTTAAAGTTACACATTCTGAGCATAAGAAGTTTGCGTTATTGGTAATGACCATCAAATGAAGAACATATTTCTCATTTCGTCTTCATCACTTTATGTCTTTATTGCTCTGATTCCATTACCTCTTGCCCAGCAGCACACAATGTCTGTCCTAACCTTTGACTTGAGCCAGTGCTTGAAAGGTTTTGCTCTTTGCCCTCTCCCATTTGACCTGTCTGAAATATACCTTTATAATTACCCTTTTCACTATCAAACACACATATGAGAGGATAGAGGGGCAGGAGGCCAAAGTCTGTCCTGTGACCTTTTGGCCCTTTGTTCATCCATTCTGCTTGGAGCAAGGGGGCCAGCTTCCTCCACACCCCACCCACAATTCTATACTGTATTAGTCTACATGTCAGTGTTATTGATGGTGCTCTGGAAATATTTTATTGGTCAGTCGCAACCTTTGACTGGGGCAATGCAAACACTAACTCCCCTAAAGCTCCTTATTGACATGGATATATATATATGATCAGATGCCTAATAGAAGTATAGATTTAGAATGACTAAAGACAGCCATTTGGATTTTAACACTGGGGTCAGTATCGCTTTTTCTTCTGTGCATATTTAGGATCAATAGGAAAAACACAGCTTTTTATCATGAAAACTTTAACAAGTTGCTTGCAAAACATATTTTGTGATTCGTAGCGATAAATACGTGGTGTAGAATTTATACTAAAAATGGGATTGTTGGTGGTGCAACACGTGCCAAGTCCAAACTGCAAAAGGAAAATGTCATATTATTTCACAAAAGTGTACTCTAATCTCTCTCCATGCTCCTTGCCTGTCAAGTTATTCCACACAAGTCTCTTAATCAAAAAGAGTGTAGCTTGCATTGAAGCATCCACAATTAAGCCCGACCACAGCTGGACAATTACCTTCCAACTAACCTTTTCTGGAGGCACTTATAAATGTAAGGACCTCTGAGTATAGATGCGCCCTGAGTAGAGCAAGCACTTCAAGAGGGCAGACGGAGAGAGAGTGAGGGATGTAAGACATGAAAATGGAAACGGAGAGACAGGCAGAGTTGGAGAGAGAAAGAGAGAAAAAGGTAGAAACTGAGAAAAAGACAGTATCATGATGAGATTACCTAATCCTATGTCTGAGAGCAGTATTTGAGGGACCTATTGGTGTCAGACATTAGGGGGCTTTTGGGAGGTTTACCCAAGAGAGGCCAGCTTAGCAGGAGGATCTAGTGGAACACCATGTGACCAGTCCTCTGTCCCCAAGCACAAACCTCAGTCTGCAGCTTTGTAAACAGTGATAAATTGATTGTGGGGAGCTGATGAGATTTACCTGCATCCCAGGTCATTATCACATCGTTCAGTAATTCAGTCCCAATCATCCTTGGCCTTTTAATGATTTAAACTCTTTTCCATGTTGTAATTGTTAATGCAAGTTATAAGATTGCCTATCAAAAGGTATTTGCCAGTATTCTGGTGGTTAAAGATATACCAGAATTTCCAATCTGCTGTCCCTATAATAAATATCAAAACATTTTTGCTGATCATATTTGATTTCCTAATATCTTTTCTTCAAGCAGTTGTCAGTGTCTCAATCTACCCTACTGCACATTTGGGTGAGTTTTAGCACTACATGATATCTGATCCCAAAAGCCCGGCAGGGCAGCCACAGCAAATCAACAATGGATTAATGGATCTGGTTCTGCACATAAATCTCTGTGGGATTGGAAAGCATTCGAGGACAGTCAGCCTGTAGTGGTGTGCTTAATGTTACTGGCAGTTTGGGTTTCCCATCGTTCAAAGCTCTGACAGGGTAGTAAAGATGTGGCAGCGTCTTATGTCTGCATTAAATCAGTGAATGTCAGGAATGCTGAAATGTCAGATTGCTGTGCTGAGGGCACAGTAATGCACTGATCCGTTGGTACATATTTGTTTGTAAATAACTATTTTCCATTATCATTAACTTACACTAAAATGACATCGCCATCACAACCACGGAAAAATATATCTGTTGTCGGACATGCCCTTATTCAACGGTGTCAGTGCAACCCTTCACCCTTAGCCTAGTGTGGTGAGGCCTTACCATAGATCACTGTGGTTAATAGTTAGCTGCTCCTGCAGGTGTGTAGGGAATGGCAGTAACTGCTTCTATTACTGGAGAGAATGACCCAACTCTCACAGCCCCCTCCAGACAGCACTGTCATTACCCATCCATTGTGAGGCCTGAGAGGGAGCTGTAAGTATGGCAGACTTATGGCTTTGTTAGAGTGACTGGATGATGTCCTGCGCTTCAGTGCAGGATAAGGTGGAGCAGTGGCATGGACGAATAATCAGATGGACTGATAGAGATGAATCAGGAACCCTCTGACACAACACCTCAACCCCCCGCGTGTGAGTGCAGTGTAGGCTGGAGGGTTGGAAGGTTTGTTTGGCTCTATTTTTACAAGAAATGGGTTGATTTGTCTTAGGCCATTACCGTCTATTACTGCTGCAAGTCTTGGGGAAAAGGTGGGAAACGGCAGATGCTGGCATTCTGCCTAAAGAGAAATCAATGAAACAAATTAATCCTTCGCAGGCAGCGGTGACACAGTAATCCATCATTCAGGGGGTGCTTTTACACTCTGAATCAAGGAGCGAGGCAGGAGGGTGGAGAAACTGGGGGTTCAGGGTCTGTCTGCTTCTTGGTTGTGAAGAGGTGGGGTGAAGTGAGACCAATGCCCTGGGGGACAAGGGCAGACATCCACGCTCCATAACACTGGGGTAACGGTGGGTGGTGGCGAGGAATCAAGTAGCTCTGAGCCCTTACTTTACATCTTTGAGCTGCCTCTGGACATACAGCGCAAGAGGCGGAGCAGACGAATGTGAATATAGTCAGCCAAACTGCATCATGGACATGGTCATGGCTTACACATGCGCCCACACATATCATTCCTGTTGCATATTGGTTTCTGCCTGCTTTTACCACAAGCTGACGTGTAAGCACGATGGGATCATTTTATCATTTATTTAAAGTGGACTTAGAGGGATTATACTGATGGTTAGCGTTGAGGCATTGTAGAAATGTTGAACAAGGGAGGGAGAAAGTGAGACAATGTGGAGGAGGAATGTTCACAAGATATTCAGGTCGAGCAAAGATTCGAAGCTGTCAGATCTACAGCTTCATTATGTTAGGTACGGTTTTTCTCCTGTTTTTGAGCCGTTAGCGTTTTTCTCCATAACGACCTGTTCTTTGACATGATGCTTTAGCACATATCCAAGTGTTCCTACCTACATGCGGGAAGAATCCACTGCTTTCTTTCCTGGGAGGCCAAAACAACACAAAAAAGCAAAAGCTCCAAAAGCTGTTTACACGCTACTGGATTCTGCTTTAAAAAAAAAACAATGAGACTGCAGGTTGATCAGTATGGCTGAGTCATTTGATTAGCAATCCTCTCAAGAAATATTCCTGACCAGACCAAGATCCATGTGCAGCAGCTGTACCCTCCAATGACGCACTTACCAGCAGAAATCAAATAATATATCAGTACATTTGGGATTAAAAAAAAACAGAACTCATATTTTGAGTTTGATGCGTTTTTATTAAGATATTTGCTGTGTTGCAGTGTGTTTTAGTCATATTACATCACCATGGAGGCAAGTTCAAGAAATAGATCAACTGAATTTTACTGTATCACCAAAATGCATCAGCCCTGTGGTCCATTGTGGTTCAACTGCAGTTCTGCTGGTTCTCATCGGCGGTGATTGTCTGTGTTTTTATTACAATGACTTGTGATGGAAGTTGGCAATGCTTGGAGAAACCGGGGTCGTTCCTCAAAAAAGTGAACAACTAGAAACATTATATGCCTTGTCATCATAATAGGAGGTGCCACTTACCTTAACTACCCTGCCGAAGAGGAATACCAGTTTTTTTTATCTCCCATAATACACAGGTGGTAACAGTCTGTGAAGCAGCATGTTAGAAAATCAGAGAAAATAGTGGGTGGAGGACAGAGTAGGGAGGAGTGAACGAATGTGCTGCGAAAAAAAGGAAGGAAGGAGGGAGGGAGAGGCTGACATTGGGCAAGGGTGGGAAGCGGCAGAGACGAGTGGTGAAGGGAGCAGCAATGGTCAGAGAGTGAAGAGGAGGCATGGAGAGAGGAAAGGGGGCGAGGGTGGGCCAGCAGTGATGTGAAAGGATGGAAAATGTGGGGATATTGCAGTAGAGCGGGTGGTGTTAGGGAGGCAGAGTGAGAAATGTTGCCGGAAATGCTGGAGCCAGCAGCGTGTGTAAAAACCACACTGCAACATTTCTCATCCTTGACATCACTGACAAGCTTTTCACACACATACACTCGCTCACTCACACACGGACACACATAGGGAGAAGAAGCATACAACCACACACACACACACACACACACACACACAGTGCACTTTGAAAGTACTAGGGTGTAACATTCTAATCTTTTACACACTTTTCTCTCATACTATTTTTCTTCTCTTGTGTTAACAAGGCAGATGTTGGGGATATTGAATTTTATCCCAGCATGTACTTTAACATTCCCACAGAAAACACAATAAAAGATGGCTGTGTGTAATGAGAACTTTCTCCAACTCAGACTAAGTGAGAGGAGAGAAGAGGTGAAGAGTCACGGATATGAGGCGAGTGGAGGAGGAGAAGGCGAGAAGATTGTTGTGGAATGTTTGCAGTTCTGGCAAGAACTCTGCCATCTCATTTGTCAGGGCTTGACCCCATTTGGGGTTAAAGGTCAAAGGGAACATCTGAGAAACTTACTTAGCCAATACACACTGGCAAACGTGTAAACACACAAACATGTACGAGTGCGTCAGTGAGAATGTCTCTGCTTTGCGCTCCTTCATCAGTCTTTCTCGTACGAGCCAAGTGCATTTGTATCACTATTGTCCACTTGTTTAGTTCATTATTTTGACCTCGTGCTATTTTAAATATAAGCCACCAGTTTCCCAAAGAGCGGGATTATCATGGAAATAACAAATCACTTCAAAGGAATTTAAACTGCAGGACTTTTAATTTCTTAATGGTGCAGCTTTAAGTGAACATTAGCACATAATAAACACTCTTAACAATTTTAAAAGAGAGCGGTGTGAATAAAAGAGTTTAACTGTGAAATTTAATGAGGAAATCCTCTCCAGTTCAAAATTCATTATGTTAAGTTGTCTTTTTGAAGTGTTAATTAATGTTATATCTATTTTAATATGAGTACAATTGTCATTTGAGGGCTTTCATGCCAAGTGATACACTTATGCAAACACACACGCACACAAACACACTGCACCGACTTGTGGTATCACCAGCACTGTCCTATTATAATTCACTGTTCAATTATCAAACAACACTCGCCATAAATTACGTCTCATCCAAGTGTCAGTCCTTACACCACTCCGACACGTCCTGCCAGGCATCGGGACTCGTCGCTGCCGCGCCGCTCTGTGCCTGCAAGTGGACACACAGACACCCACAGAGTAACAAAAGACAAGGTTATTCAAACCATCCTCGTCTTCATACTGCTAAACTAAAATGAGAATTACGCAGGCAGAGGCACCACTGTATGACATTTTATTTTGCATCTTAAAATTTGTGAATTGGGTTTAATTGCACATTGTTAAAGCAGCTGACTTACTATGAATAGCAGTTCTTTTGCTCTGTTCTTGTGCTCTATCTGGAATGAAACAAATTGTTCTACTTTTTTTAGGTTGCAGCCTCATCTTTTTTTTTCTTCTCTTAAGACGTACAAGTCCCGTACTTGCTGATATTCATGGCTAGGAGACGCATCTGAAATCCTACATCTTTGTCATTCTTTGGCCAAAGACATCAAGCAGGTGCTATGAATAATTTATCTTAAGAGTTTCACACTGATAAGGTCACAATCTGCCAGGATTGGACACTGAACGTAGGGACGCTTTCACACCTTCACTTCACTGTCTCTCACACACCTGTGTCCATGCAAACACACGCCAGACACACCTTTCTGGTTAGAATACCAAAAGAAAATCTCCAAAAAGCTTTACTCACCATGTGGGAATATGTTGGCATTGTCAGACATTTAATGGCCTGTGTTACTCATCGTGTAATTGTCCACTAAACTGTTACATTTTATGATAATAATAAATAAAGAAATTGTAGTTCTTGAGTTAGTAAAACTTTATTTGCAACTTTGTGTCCCTATATGTCTTATATTTATTTGCGGCACAAAGTTCTTTTAGGGTTGTTAAACAAAAACACACTGGAATATTTTCTCTTAATTGCTTGTGCTGCTCTGGGTTGAAATAGTTTTTTTACTTTTGTTTTTTTTTTTTTCTCTCTGTGAAGATGTGAACTATACTTCAGCAGCAAACTCAGTCACTCTCAGCTCCGCCACACTCAAGCTTTAGCTACACTACATTTCTAATTAAGCCCCTGCTATTTTTTGTTTTTTTTCAGAGAGAGAGAAATAGAAAGAGAGGGGGAATACAGTGCTGATCATGTGCCACTTGGTTAACAACTAACAGATTTCAAACTACTAAGTAAGTTGATGTAAAGAGGCAATCCATGACCAGCATTGTAAACAATCATATTTGTTTTTCCAGCAAAAACCAACCAACTTTAATGAACTACACCAGAAGTGATTTGTCTCCTGCAGGAATGTGTCTCCAGCTCCAGTCTGGTAAGAAAAATGGGGGCAAGACATCTTATGAGCGATACGCACGTCTTTTTTGTCGTCTTCTCCTTTCCTGTTTCCTCCTTTGACAGTAAGTCTCGTCACATTCCCCACCCCCTCGACCACCACCATAACAATCGCGATACATCGTCAAATTGATTTGCACTCTCCTGTGTCCGTCGGTAACCTCGCCCTTTCTCTTGTTAACTGAGCTCTATTTCTACTGTGTTGTCGGATAATGTGAGGATGGGATGAAGGGTAATCTGCGTGCAGAATTCCTAAAGCTCCCTTATCCTTGTTGAATTTCTTAAGAATTCCACCTTTGCCCTCCGGTTTCCCCCTGAAATAAATTACTTTTAAGGGGGGAGATGCCTTTTATGCCCCCACGTTTCAGTAGCTTTTATTATTATCATTATTATTATTATTATTATTGTTATTATTATTATTATTATTATCATTATTGCTGTTATTATTATTACTGATACTATTAATATTAATAAGTATTAATATTTGTATTAGTATTATTTACATAGTCTTAATTCAATTGACTTTGTTTACGTTGTATCTCCCTTTGGATAGTTTCACAGGCGTTATAACTGGATAATTAATGAAAAAAGAAGAATGTGTAAACGAGTCTCCAAACGTGCGTAAAAAATGAATACAATCGACCCGTTCATGATAAACGACATTATTTATTCACGTAATCGTTCTGATCATTTCGTCATTTGCAATGTTGCGTTCAGGTGCCAGCAGTCACAAAAGCTCCATATAGTGGGAGCTTAGTGATTAATTCTGACAAACTGTTTCCCTGCCCTTTAATTGTACTTTATTTTATTTTAGCACTTGCTTCTTTTTTAAGCTTCGCTGCTGATTGATAGAGGCTTCCTTCCACGGCGGATCCCTGGAAAGCACACACACACACACATACAACGCACACACACACACGAATGCACACGTACATGCAAATGCACGCGCGCCGTTTCTCCTCATCTAACTCCTGGTGCTTAAAGTTTGGATTTTGTTGTCTGCTGCAAAAAAAATACAGTGTTTGCGCTGCGGAACCACCAGGGTTTGAGTGCTAATTGATTTATAATCTCCGTCTCTGGGACCATCCGAAGTAATTAGCACATGGGCTGTAAAAAAATAGAAAAAAAAATGATGGTTACTGAGCAATAAAGCCATTGCGCATAGCTTACACTGACAGTAACCCTAACTTCAGTCCAAACTCAAAGCTAATTGGAAAAGTCATTGCAGTTATTGTCCTCCATTATTGCCTTAGAAACTGTGGGCTGAAGGGATGGGCAAAAGCCACATTAAATTGATAAGAAAATAAACAAAGGGGCCGGTATTTACTCACAGGGCCTCCAAATGTCATCTTACGGACTGGAGGCTATTATCTCTTTTTAGGGTAGGAGACAACCTTAACTACTTGACACACCATTTGTGGGCCTGTGATTATTAATCAGACAATACACAAATGTAACAGCAGCTATCATCGTATTGCAAAAAATCGTCCGACTGTGTTTGTTCTATTTAAATTGCAACGTTAATATGCACTGCAGATACACGCTTTTTTTGTCTTATGGTTGCGGATTCAAAAAATAATTAATAGCAATGGTGTGCTTTGCCTGTTAAAGGCTGGAGTCTTGCAGGGCCTCCAGCCCCAGAGGCTTGATGATGGTTTGCACTATTTCTCACGAATGGCCTTTTCCATTAAGAGCGATTAGATTATGTCTATTGAAAGTTGCTGATCCATAGGGGTGGGGGGCAGCGGATAAAAGGCGATCTCAAGTGACCTTCTCGTCCCTTTCACACCAATCTGAGCCCCCGGAATCATTTGGGGATCAGATTTGGGAAAAAAAAAAAAAAAACGCCCTCACGCACAACCTCTCTCCTTCTTCCTCCCTTTTCAGTACTCAGAGAGAGAGAGAGAGAAAGAGAGAGAGGGAGAAAGGGTAAAGTCCAAACACACACATTAGTATAATAATATTATTATTCTAAAAATAATTGTACTTTCTCTTTAGAGCAATATACTTCATGACAATAGGTATATCCGACCGTTTAAAACATTTTTGTTTTAAATGTCGTCTAAAAGGGGGGAGGGGGTGCAGGGAAAAGTTTTTCCGCCTTCACTGTACACTCCTGCCTCTCGTCTCAGTCCATGTTAACAGCATCGTATGATTCACTCGGGTGACTTTTAAAGTTGCATCAAACGATGTGGGCTTAATGAAATAGACACGACCACTGCCCCCCCCCCCCCCGCGCAACACACACACACTCACACACACACTCACACACACTCACACACTCACACACACACATACACACACACACACACAAGCTGACCGAGTGAGACGTTATGAATCAACATACGGACCGTCGTGTCAGTGAGAATACGTAGAAAGCAGGTCCATGGGGGGGGGGTCCATAATCCGGGTTAAATTGATGTTTTCTGGTAATGAGGGCGGGTTAGGAAGCAATAATAAATCCGAAAAAAATATATATATAAATTGAAAAAAACTGGCCCCACACCTCCGAATGTAACAGTTTACCTCGAGCGTATATATTATAATGTACTTAACTTTACTATTCATGGGATTATGTTTAACTGACACACTTCTGCAGGGTACGGGAAAAATGCACTTCGTTGCAACAAGTGTAAAACTTATTTTCGCAGGATACGTGCGGCACCTCTCGTCTCATTCTTATCACAGAGAGGGGGTGGGAGTGGGGTGGGGGTGGGGGCTGCGAAATTCGAACATTAATTTATTCCGCTCGATTTCTTGTATTGTTTTAATTGTACTGGCAGATGTTGAAGTCGCCAGGATCAGCTGGATGTGGCCCTCTGGCCTGGCGTCCGGAAGCATAACACTCGTGTGTGTGTGTGTGTGTGTGTGTGTGTGTGTGTGTGTGTGTGTGTGTGTGTGTGTGTGTGTGTGTGTGTGTGTGTGTGTGTGTGTGTGTGTGTGTGTTGCACATGGACGTGTCCTGACCAAGACCACCCCCACCCATCCACCCCTGGAAAATGAATCAGGCTCTAAGCCCAGACAATGTCTTATTGACCCTCTGCTACGGTTATGTGATTACACACAATCAATAACAAACAGACCTCCACTATTTATAAATATTTTATATTTTGATATGTTTTGTGTTTTTCAATGAAAAAAAATGAAAAAATGGGTGGTGAGATGGTTGTGGGGGGGTTGCTTTGCACTCGTGACCTCAGTGTTTTCCCAACTGTTTGTAGGTTTCAGCCGCGATAAACGTTCGCGGTGTTTGCGGGGGGCGCGCCATGTCAAAACTCTGTGTCCATTCAAACCTTTGAGCGTCAAATCCAAAAAACAAACAAAAGCGGATGAAAAAAATAACTAATAATGTGGAATGACAAGATTTTGAAGAAAAAGGAGGCGGCTAAAAAAAAAAAACTCAGAAATAATTTACTACAGAAGAAAACTGTGTGTTATTACAACGTAAGCAACTACTAATTACTATTTCAAAATAGTAAAACCCCGTTGAACGATATTTGTCGGTGTTGTGATTATCTAAGTGACGATTTGCGTTTTGAAAAATTAAAAAAGGAAATATAGACGCGCCTCTTTTTACGAAGGGGACCGGGCTTGGTTCGGAGATGTGGATTACCGGCGAAATCATCAGTCATGTTGAACTTCATGCACCCAGAAAGGACCGGGGTAAAGTGCCACAAAGCGCCGTTTCTGCAGCGCAAAGCTGTTAAACGCGTAGTTTGCCCTCGTTTATTTTATATCACTTTTCATGACGATCCGCTCCCGACAAAATGTCACGTTGCGTTCCCCCCCCCCGACGGTCGGGGAAAAAAAGTTCCAGTAACCCCCCCTCCCCTCCTCCCTCCTCCAACCCCTGCGCGCATCCGATGTGCGTGATTTTACAAGAAGCCGTAATCTTATAACTGCCCGTTTTGCATCCGGTGATGGAGTAGCAAAACTCGCGCGTCGGGGGTTTGGGGGGGCGAGGGGGGGCGAAACCGTTGGGGGGTCTCCCTGCGTCAGCCTTTTTAATCTGGTGACACTAACGCAGAGACAAACAACCCGCTATCGATCTTTTCATTATGAACAAACAACATATAGCCTGTGCAGGTGAGCTGGACGGTGTGAAAGTAAGAGAGAGGGAAAAAAAACTACCATGTCCAGCGGTAACAACCCTGTAATAACATCGGTACTATCTGATGGACAAATCGGCAGGGTCGGAGGGGGGCAGCCGGGTGGGTGAGAAAAGCCTCGCCGTGCGTTTTATAACGCGGACGGAGCCGGGGCAGATGTCGACCGGTGCAAAAGTTGTGACTGTGACAGAGCCGGGGGGTCGGTGTGAAGTGAGGAGGGGGGGGGGGGTCCCCGCAGCCTGACGCTGGGAAGGGTGTATGGGTCGGATGGGTGGGGGTTGGGGTGGGGGGTTCCTGCGTTTTAAAGTCGCGTAAAGAGAAGCGGGAGTTTAAAAATAGAATTTAAAATTAAAAAATAAGGAGATGACTTGCCTTCTCGGGGTCCGGTTCTCAACGGCGCGGAGAGCCGCTCCTCCCGATGGTTTTCCCGCAGTCGCTCCCGCGTCTTCTTTTCACGCCCCGCTGTCCACTTTCTCCCTTTTCTCTCGCCGTTTCCCCGCTCTTCTCACAGAAGCATCTGTACCCCCGCTCCCCTATTCGCTGTCCCCCTCTTACTCTACTTCTCTTGCCGAGCCCCCCTTTTCCCAATCTGCGGAGTTAAATCTTAATGATACACTAACAGAAAAGGAGAGAGGGGGAAGAAAATGAAGAAGAAGAAAAAGAAGAAGAAAAAATCTTTGTCCGGTATAATCTTATTGGTTTCACTTTTTTGAAAAAGCAGGACGGACACTGCCGGGAACTTTTCAGCGGAGTGTCTGAGAGAGAGAGCTCTCTTAGTGAATACTTTACAAAAAAAAAAAACATCCCTCCTGTGCCTTTTCAAAGAGCGCACTTGCATATTTACGCGCCATTCTCTGCGCTAATACCTCTGTCTGCTGGGAGATTCCGTGCGCGGCTACTTTCTCTTAGTTCTCTGTTAGTTAAACCCCCTTTATATGTAAAATTATGCTTATTTTTCTCAAACGCTCGTGGAATTCCCCGGAAAAAAACAAAAAACTATCAGGATTCGCCATCATGAAACACGGATGTAGTTTTAATACTTTTTGTTTTTAATGACTTATTGTTCCAAACACTGGTGTGTCATTTCACCGTTAGACGTGCCTCTTATGCAAATTAAGCTCTTTTCTGTATTAATGTATATGTATATATTTATTGAGAGGGAGGGAGAGAGAGATAAATGCAATACGAGGCGATGGTTGGATGTCTTTGGAGTCAAACTTCTGCGCTTTAAACGGTCGTGTTCGTGGGATCCGTGCCCCTCGACGGGAGGCTTGTAATTGTACAATGTACGCTAGATGGCAGCGCGATCCAGACATTTTTTCTAGCGCTGAAAAGGTGGAAAGCTGCAGAATCCCTGATACCCCGCACAAAAAAAAAAAAAAATGAAAAAAAAATATCCCGAATAAATTCACACGATTTGGAATCAGTGTCGTTATTAAGGCGTAATATGAAAGTGGCTCTGCGACCTCGAAACCTCTATAATGTCGGTATATTCCTTTTTTGACACATTTGGCCGTGGACTCGGCATCCTGTTTGTGTAACACGCTGCCCACCATCACCACCACCCCCTCTTTTTTTCTATTATGCATCATTCTTTCCATTTACCTTTCCAATCCGAAGCTGTGAATTGTTTTAAGTTTTTCAATCGGCGAGGCTGTTTCGCCGCCGCGGACGCGAACGTACCGCAATGCGCATTGCAAAGACAAAAAAAAACATAGGAGATATAAACCCGCTTCTATCTGGTAGTGGCATCGGTTAATGTTATAACAAAGATGCCGCTTTGAAACTTTAGGGAAAAGAAAGAAAGACACACACACAACAAAAAAAAAATCTGAACCTGTGTACCCCTCGCTCCCGCTGCGCACAGTTTTGGAATTATTTGTCGTGCGTAAAAGCTTTGTCCCCCTGCATTGCCTTTACCCCCGATTTTTCTGCTATTCTATCCAGGGTTTCTTCCTCTTTTGGTGACAATAGACGGCCCATACTAATCAGGTTTCAAAGTAAATAGCAGCGCGGGGCGAGCTCAATGTAAATCGTGCCTGTCAGACCCCCCCAACACACACACACACATACACGAACACACACCCCACCACCATCACCACCCTCCTCCCCCTCCCCCCCTCAAGCCCCTCCAGTGGTAGATGACAACACTGCAAGAAATATCCGTCCTCACTCATCCGTCGGGTCCGGCGGCAGCGAGTGAGCGGAAACCTTGGGGTGTTCTGTTTTTTTTTTTCTTCTCTTCTTTTTTTCCGACCCCCCACCCACTCACCCACCCGAACGGGACACCGAATCGCCTTTTCAGGATGCGGCGCTTCCACTTGATCGAGCCGCCTCCGCCGCCGCTGCTGCTGCTGCATTGAATTTCACAGACCTTTCGTTCCCCCGGAGCGGAATCCCCGGCGCGCCACAGCCGCCGCCGCCGCCGCCTCGCTCGCTCGGTCGCCCGCCGCAGCCCCGGAGACACCCGCCAGCCGCGCAGCGACCCCTGCGAACCGCGATACTGTGGGAAAAGGAGCGGGATTCTCTCTCTCCCTCTCTCTCAACCGCATTTTCGCTTTTTTTTTTTCCTTGCCAGAGGAGTAAAAAAGAAAAAAAAATTGCAGACTAGAACCGGTGACTTCTCATCGGTCGACGGACATTTTTTGCAGTGAATTGAACGGAGGGGGGGGGACTCTAACCAATGGAGAGAAAGAGAGGGCTTGGCTATAACCTTAGCCTCCCATTTCTCTCTCTCTCTCTCCCCGACCCCCCCTCCTCCTCCCCTCCCTCTCTCCTCCTCTATGCAGGGCTCTGGCCAGTCAGTCGCCTTTGATTATCAGTCTCCAGCAGCCCCTCTCTTGGCTCCTTGACATGAGCACCATATAAGGCGCAGCGATCTCCATAGAAACGTGTCAGTTTCAATAGTAGTGTCAAAGTTCACTATATACAGACATTCGCGCAGATCCCCCGTTTCGGAAACATTGCTCTGCTGGTCCTCCCGTTTAAGCGCATTCTTTTTTTTTTGTGGGGGGGGTCTCTCCTTCTTCTTCTCCTTCTTCTTCTTCTTGAATATTCTATTAGTTGTTGGTGATTTTCTTTTTTTTTTTTTTTTTTTTTTTGGTATATTTTCCCTGCGTATCTCCGTTCCCTCCTGCCGGAGAGCGAGTGGGAAACTATACATGGGCACTTCGGTCGGCGACGCGGTTTTCTTTCGCTGCCGGGCGAGATGATGAGGTTTATTTAAGAATATAGATGTAAAAAAAGCGAGAGAGAGCGAGAGAGAGAGAGAGAGAGGGAGAGAGAGAGAGAGGAAGAGAGAGAGAGAAAGAGAGAGAGAATCCTGCTCTTCAGTTTTGCTCCCCTCCGACACGGCGCAGACGGGAGTGTGAAGGAACAAGAGGAAGAAAAGAGAAAGGAATTTATCTCCGCTGCACTTTGGATCGAGTGTCTTTTCAGCAACAACAAAAAAGGCTGTTGTTGTTTTGTTTTGTTTTTTTACTCTCCTTTCCTGCGTCCATGTGAATCGCTCCTGCCTTTTTAGATTTTTTTTCTTCCTCCATTGTGGCTATTTTATATCAAACTGCAATTTATTACGTCTGGACTCGGGTTTTTCCTGCAAGATTAGGGATTCTCCTGAATGGCTGACTGCAATTTCCCTTGGAACTGGCCTCCCGATACTTGCATATCCTGATCGGGTGCCTATTCAGCCGACCCTCCTCTACTTTGAATGTATTGATCGCGTCGTGCTCCTTCTCTGCCCCCCCGTATGAGACTGCGTGCACCGATTTGACTTTGCACTGCCCCGGTCTTTTTTGAGATCTCTCCCCCCCATCCCTTGTGTTTTTTTTTCTTCTCCTCAACGCTTCATAAACACCGGCGATCATTTCGCTTTACAGCACTTTCCGGGGCCGAGATATGGCAATGGTAGTTAGCGTCTGGCGAGATCCGCAGGAAGACGTGGCCGGAGGACCTCCGAGCGGCCCCAACCCAGCAGCGCAGCCGGCGAGGGAGCAGCAGCAGCAGCAGGCGGCGTCGGCGGCGCCGCACACTCCGCAGACCCCCAGCCAGCCGGGACCCCCGTCCACGCCGGGGACCGCCGGGGACAAGGGGAGTCAAAATTCTGGACAGAGTCAGCAGCATATCGAATGTGTGGTTTGCGGAGACAAATCGAGCGGCAAACACTACGGCCAGTTCACCTGCGAGGGATGCAAAAGTTTCTTCAAGAGGAGTGTACGGAGGAACTTAACATACTCATGTCGAGCCAATAGGAACTGTCCCATCGACCAGCACCACCGAAATCAGTGCCAATACTGCCGGCTGAAGAAGTGCTTAAAAGTGGGAATGCGACGGGAAGGTGAATATACATATATATTTTATAAAAAAATTAAATATAAACATTTCTCCTTATCGTGTATCTTATAGTAGGCGCACAAGGCTGCCATGTTGCGTTAAGGTCACAGGCTGTATGGCCGGGCATGCTGCAGTCTCCATCTATGTTTTTGAGGGATGTTCGCCGTACTGATCGCTCTCTCTCCCGTTTCCTCTCTATGTCTATGCAAGAGAGGACTAAAAAAAGGCCAGTTCAGCCACGTCCGTGTGTGAAGACCCCCACAAACATCGCTGCCCCCCCCCCTCCAACAAAGCGGATTGTCTGTAGATGACCCCCTTTTTAATATTTGATTTGGTTTTTGGTGCGGGTCTGAGCTGTAAGCAGACGGACCCGGGTCCGAGAGCAGGCCCTGTTTACATATAGGCGTTGGAGCAACGACAGGGATTGTGTGCGTATGTGTGTGTGCGTATGCGTGAGTGATTGTTTGTATACAGTGTACATGACCAACAGTCCCTTCCATTACTAATTCATAATTGAAGGCTACGGAAGGGGTTTTCAATGTGTGTGTGTGTGTGTGTGTGTGTGTGTGTGTGTGTGTGTGTGTGTGTGTGTGTGTGTGTGTGTGTGTGTGTGTGTGTGTGTGTGCGAATTGAAAATGGAAACACCACAAACCCACGTCCCTCTTTGCTCCACACACCTAGCAGACAGCCCAGACACGCCGCTGAACTTGTTCGTGGCTCATTGTTTTTGCCCGCTGCTGCATTACAGGCCACATAAGTTCCCATTTCGTGCCAAGTGTTTTATGGCAATTTATGCAAAGCATCCCTCATTTAAAATCTATAATTTATGAGGCAAACTACGAGCCCGCGTGCAACGTACGCAGCGCTATGTGAATGCTTTACTATTATTAATAACATTGGCCAAATCCATTTTAATCCAACTGACCTTTTCGTGTAACTAAAATCTATAATTGCCATAATATTGAACCGTAATTGTCAGTCTCATTCGTCATGTGTTTTACTATAATTAATTTACATAAACACATATGAAAATGTGCTTGAGTGTAATTGCAAATACAAACAAGTGTAGACTGCATTATGAAAGTGTGCGTGGAAATAATATCCATATAGTATCGATATATAGTCATGGTAGTGAGATTTAGTAGTGGGTTACATGCGTGTACGCGCGTGCGTGTTTGAAGTAGAAAGTGTTTGGACATTAAAAAAAATAATTTCCCAAAAAACAATTCTCCTGCGTCTTTGAACGCGATGAGTGTTAAGAGCGGATGTGGTGATAATCATTTATGCTATCCATAGATTTATTCGCAATAAAATAGAAATGTCAATATTTCTGTAGCGTTTTGGTGTTGCTGGACGCAACCAGCAGTTCCATGCAGGTTTTTCTGGGGGGGAAAGCGTGCCCAGATTGAGTGTGTGTGAGAGTGTGTGCCGTTTCAGAGCAGCAGCTTGACGCTTGTTCTACTCGTGAACAATGTTTATCAGTCCTGGATGCACATTTCCTCTTTTTCTCTTTCTTTTTGTCAGCGGTTCAGCGAGGACGAATGCCTCCAACCCAGCCCAACCCTGGCCAGTACGCGCTGACGAACGGGGATCCTCTGAATGGCCACTGCTATCTGTCCGGATACATCTCGTTATTGCTGCGGGCAGAGCCCTACCCGACGTCCCGGTACGGGAGCCAGTGCATGCAGCCCAACAATATCATGGGCATCGAGAACATCTGCGAGCTGGCGGCTCGGTTGCTCTTCAGCGCCGTGGAGTGGGCGAGAAACATCCCTTTCTTTCCCGACCTGCAGATCACCGACCAGGTGTCCCTTCTCAGGCTGACGTGGAGCGAGTTGTTTGTGCTTAACGCGGCCCAGTGCTCCATGCCACTGCATGTGGCCCCTCTGCTCGCCGCGGCGGGCCTCCACGCCTCGCCGATGTCCGCGGACCGCGTCGTGGCTTTCATGGATCACATCCGGATCTTCCAGGAACAAGTGGAGAAGCTTAAGACCCTGCACGTAGACTCGGCAGAATACAGCTGCCTGAAGGCCATCGTGCTTTTTACATCAGGTGGGTGTCCGAACGTGTTTATAATCACGCGTGGGCCCCCGGTGTTATTGAAAGTCAACGGCGTCCGCGTCAACCTGGTCACAAATCACCCTTTACGAGATGTTTATGTAGCCGGTGGAAGAGCTACTCTGTCACCACTTCGCTTTCATGTCCTCGCACACGCGTTCCCGTGTCACTTGGAGCCGCAGCGCAAGAGCGCGTAAACAAACCCAGGCTGCGGGAGCGCATCACGTCTGAGGCGCAACAGACAGACTTTATCCCCGTGTTTTCAGCGTGACATCCCGACAACACCCTCCGGGAGGGGGGTATGTGCCTTCCCCCTTTCCCATCGGCCGGGATCGCAGCGTTTCGCGGGCCGTTCATTTAAAGGAAACAGGTGTCAAATAATTACGCGTAAAGGTAAAATAGTTCCATCCGCGGAAGATTTATGACGGCTGACGCTTTGTGCAGGGTGTTCGTGTCTGCTTTTATTTCGTGTTTGGGTTTTTTTCTGCATGTAGAAACACGTGTCTTGTGGGACAGGAAATAATTCTAAGCAGACTGGGATCAAAAAAAAAAAAAAAAAAAAAAAAAAGATGGATGTTGACTCATGTCAGTGCATCGCTTCTATGGGACACAAAGCAAGACTTCTGTTGGAATTGTGTGCACGTGAATATATGCTGACCCGTTCATTTTATTAGAGTTGAGGATAGCAACACCACCACCACCACCACCTCCACCACTCTCAATACAGCAGTACAATTCTTAAGTTGCAGCGTGAATATTGATAAAGCTTCATAACAGGCAGACGGGGACCAGATTCCGATTTACTCACCCCTGTGTGTGTAATGTAGACGCGCCAGGACGCGCGGTTCCGTCCAGCCTGCTACCCACAGGGAGTTTTGTGGATGGGAAGAACCAGGACAAAGAGCCGATTCCACAGAGACCGGAGTCTGGCTCGGAACTTAGCACGAAGTTTGTCTCATCCCTGCCTCGGACTTTGACCGTTCTAAAAATAAATAAATAAGTCAATAAAATAACATGTAAAAAAAAATATGCTATTGTGAACACCATTTACAATTAGACGCCTTTGCGATGCAATGTTCCGTTTGATCGCGATGTTTTAGATTTTAATTGATATTTAATTAATTCCCCAATGCAGTTTCTTTAAAAAGCGTCCAAGCTCCAGTGGCTAAACTTGTCATGTAGCATTTCTGAACAATTACTGTTTCATTATTTCCTTAACGTTCTGGGCACCTATTAACGCATAGGTGCATTATATTATATTATATTATATTATATTATATTATATTATATTATATTATATTATATTATATTATATTATGTGCCTTTACTTAATTTCTTATTGTTTATTTATTGACTCATTATAAGCTACATTGACTTGGGATGTAAATTATATCAAACCTTTTAGCAAAGCCACCCGGATATTGAATTCCAAATGGGTGAATATCCTCAAAAAGGTTTCCCATCTTTAACGATCGGCAGCACTACACGGGGATTTCCAACTTGTTTTGAATTTCATTTATGTATTTGATTTTAAGATTGTCCTTATTTCGTGATGGGAGTTCACTCATGTGGTTTGCAACATGACAAACTTGACACGGCGAATCTTTCAAAAAAAAAGTTTGCCGAGAGGTCAGCGCAATAAATAAAAATACACACACATAAATAAATAAATCAGGTACTTGGACTGAAGTGCCGAACCGCAGTAATGTGGCAGCCTGCGAGATTCGCTTTATTTAGCCTTCAAGTAGTGTGTAACCGTGTGCGCTGACATATTTGACCATAGTTTCCTATCACACTGCGTTCAGAAAGTTCACACACACCAACAAGCCCCAGTGTTTTTTTTTTCCCCTCAACTGATCATTTAGTTTGGTTGATAGACTACTGCTGTCGGTGGCTATAACAAGTTCCGTGGCACTTTGCCAAGAGCAGCATGGATTATTTGCCTTTAATAACTTCAGTTCTGTCAGTATTTGATGCATAAATAATGGTGGTGGCTCCGCTATTTCGCCAAAGCCCGGGATGATCGTCTGACATTAACTGCTTATTCACTGGTGCACTTTGCCTCTTTGGTAACCTACATAAACAGTCGTTTGCAAATGTGCAGGCTCTGGCTCTACGCTCCCATGGCCCCGGCACATTGTGGTTGTGGGGTGCAGGGCTGCAGGCAGGCCTTATGGAGGACTGAGGCGGTGTCCAGCTTTCTGTTGAGGCAGAAAACGTTGAATGGCAGCCTATTTCTCTCTCTCTCTTTCTGTCACTCTCCCTCCATTGAGCGCAATCCTCCCCCACGTGCAAAAATTGGTATTTTGTTTTAAATTTTGCTTTAAATGTAACAATCGCTTTCCAGAACATATGCTTGGATTTGAAAAAAGGGACACTTACTCAGCTTTAATCCAGTGGATGACGTGTGTGTGTGTGTGTATTTGTGTGTGGGTGTGGGGGGGGGGGGTGCATACATGGGGGTTTCTGACGACAGGAGCGGGGGTCACAGTAAATCACCCCGCGATTTAAGCGATGCCACCCCCCTGCTCTCGGGTTCATAAGGTTATGGCGTCTGGCCATGGAGAGCAGCAATAACCGAGGGATATTCTTAAAACCGTTGCTGCAAGCCGAACCTGTTTGCAGTGCGTTGTTTGTGAGGAATGGGAACACACACAGACGGGTTTTTTTTTGGAGATCCCACGTTGGGACAAGGATGTACAAAGGGGGTTTACGGTTCTCGCGTTTACAGCCGTTTTAGACGCGGCAGAATGGGAGGTTTGAAAACAGCTTTCAGTGGAACAGCCAGACGCGTCATTGGACAAAAAGCCCGAGATGGTTGTTGTCTATAGCGGCTCTCTCTGCTGCACAAACACACAAACGCATAGAGATGGATAGAGAGACGCACGCACACAAACAGACACACACACACTCCCTGTGACTATTGACTTTACCTCCCTGGAATAGATGTGACGGTTTCCAGCGGCCTGCGGAACAGGCTCGGCGGAAAAGCGGGCCAGGGGAGGTCTATGGAGAGAAGAGCCGGCGGAGTGATTTAACAGCTTACTGCGGAGTAATTAGGTCACATTACAACCGGCGCAATTTCAGACTCATCGCTGCCGTTCATGTTTCCTTAAATCTTGACTCTCTAGAGTCCGGACATTTTAAGAGCAACGGCCTTTTCTCGGGCCCTGGCGCCCACCTCCCACCTTTGCTCCACCACCCCCCAACCCAAAATACACCCCAGTGTGTGCGCTGCACCGATTTGTATGACACGGAGCTTCTTGCTTTTCTATTTTCTTGGTGTTTTTTTTTTAAATATATTTATTTTCAAAGCGACTAAAGATATCCTCTGCTGACCCTTGCGCCCTCACTCTCCCCGCACCCCCCACACCACACACACACACACACACACACACATCACCCCACCCACAACCCCCTCTTGTTTATTTTGTATGACAGTTGCACTCGCTCAGTATGATGCAGCATGTTTGGGCAGCGTGTTTGCTCATTCCACTTGCTCAATATCCACGTAAAGGGTGATGGTGAACGATAACCGAGGGTTGGCGGCTTTTTTCACTTCGATGTAAATATGACAGTGTGAGGCACACGTGCCAAAGCTTGACCCACGCGTGGCTTACGCATATCATGTGATTTATTATTTTTCTTTTTTTTTTTTTTTTTAAATCTACCATTACATGTCGAGGTAATGATGGAGTGAAGTGAATACCTCTTATGTTTTTTTTTTGTTTTTGTTTTTTAACCACGGTCGTGTTGCGCTTTCCAGCCACCCCTTAAAAAAGCTTAGTGGTATTTTATCCCCCCATTAGAGCAAAATGACGTCAGTTTAAGGGGAATTTTTTCAAGTCACGCTTCTGGATGCAGAGTATGTGACCGTTTGTGTGCGTGTGTTTCCCAGACGCCTGTGGCCTGTCGGACGCCGCTCACATCGAGAGCCTACAGGAGAAATCTCAGTGCGCACTGGAGGAGTATGTGAGGAGCCAGTACCCGAACCAGCCCAGCCGCTTTGGCAAGCTCCTGCTGCGGCTGCCCTCGCTGCGCACCGTGTCCTCGTCAGTAATCGAGCAGCTGTTCTTCGTCCGCTTGGTAGGTAAAACTCCTATTGAAACCCTCATCAGGGATATGCTATTATCCGGGAGCAGCTTCAACTGGCCTTACATGTCCATCCAATGATCCTTATATGAAAGTGGAAACAAAAAGAGAGGAAAAAGGACCAAAATTCACCACCCTCAACCCCATCCTCCTCCAAGAAGACTATATATAGGACCTTTTCTGAGACACTTGGAAGACATTACTTTTTTTCTGTCTTCTGGAACTGAGATGGAATACATTATGTACAGAAAAATATTCGAACTGGACTTTACACCTGTGTAAATCCGCCCTCATCTTCAAGAACAATACTCTTCATTTTGTAAAATACTAGTCTTTATTTTCCTTTTTTTGTAAAAAAAAAAAATACAAATAAAATGAAAAAACATCATATGCGCAGTAAGAAAAAAAAGAATCCAGACTTAGCGGGAAAATAATGTTTCCAAGCAATTATAAAAATTGTCCTGTGTCTATGTACCTCTCTGTTTTGTATTTTTTCTGGTTCTAAACCAGGGTTTCTGTGATTCTATACTAATAATTTTTGATATAACCTTTTGCTTCTTATAATGAGTGCGATATATGTTGTCGAAGCTATGTTCTCCAAGAATTAAAATTGAAGTGAGAATTTAAAAGCAAGAAAATAAAGAAATTTAGACAAATAAGAAACAGTCTAATCGCTATGACAATATCACCACTGATGGTTGAACTTTTTCCCCAATTGAAACGATGGACCTGCAACAGCAGCAAGCTGATCTCCAGGACATTTTTACTGAAAGGACGTCTGGGGCGCCTTTCCCCCCTCCCTCCCCTCTGGCCATGAGTGCGTGTGGAGTCGATCATCAGTCAAAGAGGAGAGACATGAAAATCAAAAGCACTTTTAATATATCATTTCAAATACATTTTGTTTGTTTCGTCTTGAAAAAAAAAAATTCATTGTTTCTTGAATTTTATTGGTTGTTGCCTTCAATTTGCTTATTCCATGATGCAGCTTTTTTTGCAGAAGGGTCGGTTGATGAAGTTGTGTGATGGTGACTGTACTATTAAAAAAAAAACAACAACAAATAGGCAACGATTTGTGTCGTCCTCGAGCATTTTCCTGAAAGTGAATGTCCAGAAGCACAGGCTTTTTTTTATCATGTGACCGGGGCTCCTCTTTCTCTTTCTCTTTCTCTTTCTCTTTCTCTTTCTCTTTCTCTTTCTCTTTCTCTTTCTCTTTCTCTTTCTCAAACTCTCTTTCTCAAACTCTTTCTCTGTCTCGCTGAGAAACACTGCAGCTCATCTTCCACTGAAACCCAAGTCTGATCACAATGTTTGCCCACGCACTTGTGAAAACGAGGTGATGCACGGGATTAAGTGTGGTGATAACACAATAAGTACATACCTAACATTTTGGCAGAACCAAAATGACATGCCTGTTTATGGGAACACAAAATGAGGCGGGGGGCTTGGGGTTAGGGGTCTAAACGTGAGGATCCACAGCAGCGAGCTCTCTGCCATCCTGCGAGCACATTCATGTTTAATTTTTTTCCAGACAGCCAGGGAAGCCTGCGCAACACCCTCAGCCACCTCTACTCTGCCTCCTGGGGCTTATCCAAGGTGATCCCCCACCACCACAACCTTCTATAAACCAAACAATACTGCGCTCATCCCCGTTTAAAAAAAAAAAGAAAGAAAGGGAAACAACTACCTTGATAGAGCATGCCTCAATATTGATGTGGGCGTCGTTTTGGCAAAAGGGTTAGGGCCCCGCCGCAAAGCTGCTGTGATATGCGTGATCAATCTGGAAAATGTATTTTACAGCATGTAAGCCAGTCGATAGGAACACCGAGTGTGATGCATTGTGTGGGAATAGAGTGGAGAGAGAGAGAAGGAGAGAGAGAGAGACTATGGGAGACAAAATGAGAGCGGGATGGGGGTGTGTGAGAGGGGAAGGCAATCGTGTGTATCTGCGTGTGTGTGTGTGTGTGTGTGTGTGTGTGTGTGTGTGTGTGTGTGTTAGAGAGAGAGAGAGAGAGAAAGAGGGAGAGAGACCTATGTTGAGAGTATATGTGAGTTAGTGCTATCGAGACATATATATGTTGGTTTGATACGTTCACAATATAATGAGTTTTTCGATAATTGCTCAATGTGTTAGATGGGGTACATGGGCTTCCTGTCTGTGCGCTGGTCTCCCTCTGTGTGTGTGTGTCTGAATTCACGACCACCTCTCAAGTTTCCATGTCTCCATATTCTCTGCAAATGACACAGGAAGCCCAGTTAAGGACCCAGATCTATCTGCGCTGTCATAACAGCGTTGCACTCACACCTTGAACGTGATAAAATTGCGAGGCGTTATGATGAAGATTTTTTTTTGTTGGTGTGACAATTATGAAATTTGGTTGTTAGTTCCGCCCTTGCAATCATCAGATGTGTTGCGTGTGTCTTATTGCCCACATCCTCAGCTGCTGACTGGCACTGGTGAAGGGACAGGCGGATGAGAGCTCGTTGCAGTCTGGATTTGATATCACCATATATGTCATTCGCCTTATAGGGGTTGGTGCGCATGCGCGTTTCCGTGCGTCGACCGCCTCATTTCCACGGCTTCAATACAAATGTATTAATTATCACGATCGGGCGAGAAGCCTGTGGTGCTCCGGGTTCAGGAGCCCCTGCGATTGTCCTCAAATGCTCCCGCACAGGCAAACTGTGTTTTTTTTTTCCTTTTAATTCTCATGATGAATATCTCTGGAGCCATATTGGGGCCATTAGCTCCAAATCGACGCAGTCGCAGCGCAGCGCGGGGGAGAGGGGGAGGGGGTCAGTGTTTAAGACAACTTGTTGGTCCTATAGGCATCTGGACAAACACAAACCTCCTTATTTAATTGGTGAGGATGAGTCTATGTGGAGCTCCGGGGCTAGTGGGTGTGGGGGGGCATCTTTCTGATTTACTCCGAGGGCAGAGGATGGTGTCTAAAAATAACAATCCAGCTATATCCAGCAGAAACAGATCACTAATGAAGAGCTGGAATTATCGGCGTATTTGTCTTTGGGAATGGCGCTCGTTTCCCGGAGATATTGCCTGCGGGAATAAATGTTTGTTTGTCAGGGAACGACCGCGGCTTTCAACGTGACCATCGCACCGGTCCAGGTCGTTTTTTGTTTTATGTAGCTCCGGACTAAATTGTTTGCTGGGGTTATTAAACGCAGCTTTCAGCCGATCGTCTCCACATAATGTATTCTAAATCCCTTTTGAGTAACCATCTTTTATCCTCTCGCTGAGAGCATTTTGTTGTACAATTGTTACACTACGGGCTATATAAAGCAGTAGTTGAAAGCAGAAATGGTGGCATGTGTTCCTAATTAAGGTTTCAAAACACACCAGGACACACAGACGAGCGAAAGATTTTTTTTAATTTTTTTTATTTTTAGGCTCTGGGCCGTTTTTGACGCGCCTTTGACAGACGCGCAAATCAGCGCGTTCAGGAGCGCTTTCAAAATATAGGCATAACGAGTTTCCAATATCAACCATACTTTGGCTTATTGCTGCACTCGTCATTCCCAGACCCTTAATGCGATGACAACGTTATTAGTACTTAGATTTAATTGAATAAGAGGGAACGGCAAAAAAGCTACTTGGGGCGACGTAAGTGCGCTGTCAGATTGGGCTCTAACTGCGGTGGGTAAGGGAGATGGATATGTGGTACACTATAGGCCCCATTTGTGTCTCTGTAATTTCGGAAACTCCGGTTACCAAGTGTTACTACAAAATGAGTTCAACAACCATTTACCTTTGTCTGGTTTCATTCATCAAACCACAAGTGGAGGACTCCTAACACGGGTGGGGGGCTATTTGTTTGCTTTACACAAGCAGCTGGGTGCGATTTCACGTTTGAGATATCTGTCTGAAAGCGAAACATTTATTATCCTAAGATGTCAGCGGACCTATCCCCCCCCCCCCCCACACACACACACACACACGCACACAAGCCCCCTCAATGCAAGTCGACGGTTTTGCGCGGCGGTGGAAATATCCTATTGGCGTTACACGTCACTTCATTTCACTTACAGCGGCCCATGCGTTTCCCGGTCACATTTGACAAATACTGTTGTTTTGAGACAATAACCATCTCCAAGCACCGGCTCCGCCTGTGTGAATGGGGGCGCTCTGAAGTATGACGCGGCTTATTTCTTACATTGTCTCGGCTTTAACGGCGATGACAACACGGGACGACAAGTGCCTCGCCGTGTTTACCACTCGCTCGCCTCGGCTGCGCAAGATGGCTGGCGACGACGCAACCGAGCGGAGGACTAATGTGTAAAATTTAATAGACGCTCCATTATACCCTCGGCGTGCACGGAGCTGGCGTACGTGCACGTGTGTGGAGCTGATAGGCCACCCTCAAACACTGCCCTATACCATGTGAAATAGGTTTCCCCCCGACTGTGGACGGTGATGTGAGAGGCGTCCCCCATCACCTTGTGTGTGACTTTACGCGCGTGTGCTCATGGAAGTCTCATCTTTATGCAAACGCCAGATAATATTTTATTTATTTCATTTTTGATTTTTTTTTTTTTGTCCTTCTTTTTTATGTTTTATTAGATTTATTTTAACTATTGAGATCCTGCTCTGTGTGCGTACGGACATGCTCCTTGTATCTCCGCGCGTAAAAGCGTGGCCCGGGTATGGGTGGTGTGTGTGTGTGTGTGTGTGTGTGTGTGTGTGAGTGCGCGTGTGTTTGGGGCGAGTGTGACTGTGTAAGCGGATCCCTTTGTGTTGATTTAGGAAGACGCTTGCTGTATATAACGTTCAAGGCTGATAATATCATTGCACGGCCAGATAAATAAAGCAATGGCCAAAACCATCGGGTCAGCTATCGATCCGCTTTCTCCTCTCCCAAAGAGAGAAGGAGTGGGGCAGGGTGGGAGGTGGAGGAGAAGGAGGAGGGTGGGAGGGGGTGAGAAAGCGAGCGAGAGAAAGGGAGAGAGACCTTTCTCATTAGCATTCCACAGCCATGGACTAAACGCTGACAACTAACAGAGATATCCAGCTCTACACCACTGCATGCATTTCCCCCTTTTGTCCTCTTCTTCCCCCGGCCCTTCATTTCCAGCGGACAGATCTCTCATCACAGCCAACACATTCTTATTTATGCTTTCTCCACTCTTTTTTTGCACGAATGGACCCCGTGCACAAGAGCGAAAAAAGGGCTCCCAGTAAAGGAGAGAGAGAGAGATTGAGAGAGAGAGAGAGAGAGAGAGAGAGAGAGAGAGAAAGAGGAGGTGGTGTGTGTGTGTGTGTGGGGGGGGGGTGATGTTGTAAAAGCTTTGCAGAAGTGACAGCGCTAAGCGCACCGGCTTTACTTTGGAGAGATTGTGTGTGACTTGACAAAACACAAGTGGGGAGACGTTTTAAAATTGCAACCGTAGTGCCATTATGTAGCCTGGTATGGGGGGCAGCTGGTGGGGGTGGAGGGGTATGTGTCTTTATCAAAATGTTAAGCGACATCTATTTTTATTTCCAGGTAGTTTAGTTGGTATATTTAAAAAAAAATGAGTGGCTTTATTTTCTTAAAAAAAAAACTTATTTGCGGGTGTCGCTGAGATCTGTAGAACCGAGGAAACGCACGTTAAGGGTCACCAAAGTGAAAGTCAAAACACAACAACCCGTCGGACGACCTTTATTAAAAACTTTTTAGGGGGTGAATAGATCGGAGGTTTATGCGGGCATTCCCGATGACATCATCTGAACAAGCCTCTGTCTTTTGCAGATGATTTTGCAGATATCTTAATATGCGTTCAAGTCTTGCCCCAACAATGACAGCTGTTCATCTGATCGTAACTTCTTTCAAAGTTCTCTCCCCTCCCACCCCCGGGGCCCCCGGTCTCTGTCTTGCTTTGTTGTTTTAAAATATGCATGTCTCTCCGGAATGCCAGTCACGGGTCCAAACTGTGTGTCCCAACCTCCCACATGATGAAATGATCCTTTTAAAGCGGGGCTCAATATGTCTCAATCTGCACTCCTCTTCCCTCTCTAAAGCGTCTGGGCTCCGGACGCGCAGGCCCAGAAATATATTCATTAAAGCGCGCAGTTTTTTTTTTCTTTTCTTTTTCTTTCCTTTCTTTTTTTAAAGCGGAGAGAAAGAAACGCTTGGATCAAGTCGCACTTTGTCAACGACGGATGGATGAAGATTCACGGCAGGAAAACAAAAAAGTAAGACTCGTTTTGACTCTCTCTCTCTCCCCCCCTCGCTCCCTCTCTCTCTCTCTCTCTCCCTCCCTCTGCCAATCTGTCTCTCCCTTCTAAGTGTGTGTGTGTGTGCGTGTGTGTGTGTCTTTAGCACCGTGTTCCGCGTGTTCTTGAAGCGGAGAAAGCCAGGGGGAGTGAGTGAGTGAGAAAGAGGGAGAGAGAGAAATGTGAGAGAAAGGGGAGGAGGGATGTAAAGTATATACGTAAAAGTGAAAGAGGATGGACGTGTGTGTGTGTGTGTGTGTGTGTGTGTGTGTGTGTGTGCGTTCGTCAGCGCAGAGAAAAATTAACCAGCACGTGTCGTCAAACTTCAAACTAAAGTATTGTGCGCGTCGTGCGCTGTATAACTGCACGTTTGTGCGCCGCGGCGCGTTTACACCGTGTCGAGAAAAGTAGTCCATGAAAAATCGGAGGGTAGTTTTCTGTTTAAGTGATCCGGATGGAAACTGTGCTTTAAAAACGGTAAAAGAAAAGCGCTAATGGGATGAAACAGTGTTTGAAGCTGGGGAGACTATTAATTCCTGTGTGTCAAGTTTGAAGGGAGGGTCTCTTAGCAACAGGTGACGGGATTATAAAAGACACGATGACGTAGTAAACGTGGATACCTGACGATTAACCGATCAAGTAAACGCCAACTTTACTGACAATTTGGAAGCAGTTAACCCACTCCCACCCCCAACCCCACCCATCATGCTATCATCAGCATCCCACCCCACGGTGCTTTCAGTAAAATCAAAGTAAGCAGTACATCCCATCATAATCCGCCGCACTAAAAAAAAAAGGCAAACACTCACACACTAACACACCGGAATTGACTGTCATTGGGAGATCTGCGCAAACAAATTGATTTTAATGACTGTGGTCGTTTATTAAAATCCAAATGCATTTTAATGGACATCCCAACAGTATGATTATATCAACATATGGGCGGCCGTGCAGCGAGGCCGGACTTACATACCTGATAACGCCCGGGTTTTTCAGCAATATTTACGGCTTCTCTTTCTAATACACTCCAGATGGTGTGTGTGTGGCTGTGCCACCGCAGCCAGGGAGCCCTGCGCATTTTTTTACTCTCCAGCATTTTGTTCCAATTACATCAGCGCTTAGGAGGACTTTATTGGTTGCCGATTTTTGGTTTGATAATAATAATAATAATAATAATAATAATAATAATAACAATAATAATGTAAGAAAATGAATGCCTTTTAAACAAGGAATTAACATGACTTGGGACTTGGGTGGGCGTCTTTGCGCGTTCGATCACGAGAGAAGGGGAGTTTCTCTCGAGTCACTCCACCCCCCACCCCCCACCCCTACACACACACACACACACACACACACACACACACACACTTCGCGGTGTGATGAATTAATATGTTATGAAGACAAAACACACAGGCCGCATTCACGCCCGAGCAATCTTTGTTGTCCTCCGTGCGGGTTTTCAGTAAGTCACTCAGGCAGAATAATGCTCGGAGGTATAATACACTGAGCCTGGATCGTCTCTCGCCCCCCACCCCCCACCCCTGATTGATCCACTGACAATAAATTGGACGGCTTTTTAGCGCATCCAGCCCCCTTTTCCCCACTGAACACGCGTGGATTCCATTTGTTTGAGGATTTGCTCCGTCGACCTCATTCTTCGCCTAGATATTATTAGTATTTGCTAAGCAACGCCGGAATGAAAGGAATCCCGTCTAATGTTGACAATTATCCATGTGTCACACACGTTCACCTGATGATCTATCTATCTATCTATCTATCTATCTATCTATCTATCTATCTATCTATCTATCTATCTATCTATCTATCTATCTATCTATCTATCTATCTATCTATCTATCTATCTATCTATCTATCTATCTATCTATCTATCCATCCATCCATCCATCCATCCATCCATCCATCCATCCATCCATCCATCCAGTTTGTATTTCTGTATTTGATGTGTCATCGGTAAGGTCTCCCGCCCAGTGGTTCGCTGTGTTGCTCACCGGCAGCTGTGGTTCTGTTATGATTGACTGAAATGATGCATTGAAGGGTATTTTTCATCTCTGCCACGGGGAACCTCTCCTGACAGTGTAAGGTTTCCTATTCACTCCCTCCAGCCCATGGCTGATCCTCTCTCTCTCTAGCGCGCACGGCCACCTCAGACGACATGCGGCATGTTGATAAATACATGTCTTTTTTTTTCTCCCTCCATCTTACTCAGCACCATCCATCAAATTTGTATGTCCGTGTTCCACTGCCGCGCCAGAGGGAAGGGGAGGGGGCGGATGCCAGTAGTGGCGCAGAAATGCTTTAAATCACCAACTTGGGATTTCCTCTCCCTCTCTCTCTCTCTCTCTCTCTCTCTCTCTCTCTCTCTCTCCACGCAAGATAATGATTTGATCGTTTGCGGCGCGGTGCGGACACGCCGACTCGCGGGATCTGGTCTGCGATCGGCGGAGGCGCTCGGGGGTTGTTGTTTTTTTTTTTTTTTCTTTTTTTGGGGGGGAGGTGGTCTTTTGTTTGTTCTCCGCGAGTTAAAAAGAAAAAGAAAAGAAAGGAAAAGAAAAAAAAACCTCTTGCACTATAACCACCGTGTTTTGATCCCAGTAATACGGCGGACGGAGCATCGCTCTGCTTTGCCCAACGGCTTTGGACGACTCCACAGAAGCCCACCCCCCGTCACCCCCGTGGTTGTGGGGTCTTTTGTGGCCCCCACATACCGCCGCTGTGATTATAGAAGTGCCTCCTCTCCCTTAAAGAAGCAAAGCTCTAATCCAGCCTGTGCCCCCCCCCCCCCCCCCCCGCACACACACACACAACCCCTCCACACCCACACACACACCCCAGCCTGCTGGATTGAAATGTACGCGGGGTGCGCGGGGGCGCGCGGAGGACCGAGTGGGGGTCGTCGGGAGCGAAAAGGAGAATGGGAGGGAGAGTAAAAAAGAGGAGGGGGGGGGCGGTGTGGCCCTTTCCGTCTTTTTGAGTGACACGACCCCTCTCCTCTCTTCAAAGGCCAAGCAGAAATAAACGCATCTCATTTGAATGGCGTTTTTTTCCACCACCAGGATTTCTAGAGCGGGGACGTCTCTCTCTACCTCCCTCTCTCTCTCGCTCTCTCTCTCTCTCTCTCCGTGTGTGTGTGTGTGTGCTTATGTTTTCTCTGGAATATTCAATCCAGGGATGGTTTCAGTGGCGGGATATTCAATAGCCCTCATCTCTCCACATACATCATCCCGCATCCAGTTTGGTGTTTTTTCACCGTGCTCCCCCAACAAAATCACCACAAACCACTCACTCACACAGACAGAGAGACACACACACACACCGCCACCAACCCCATCCAAATTCATTTGCATCCGTTGATGATATCAGTAATGAATTGCTGGCACTGCATGATGCATAGTGGGGGGAGAAGGCTCATTTGGATAGAACTGGACCGTAGAGTGGACAGGGCCCTAAAGGTCAGGCGCCCATTCATGTCAAGGTGGCAGGGGTTCGTGTGGTTTTGAGTGCAGGGGGGTTGCCAAGAGAGGCTGGTTTTGAAAGTGGGTAATATTCGAAACAAGTGAATGAAAAGGGAGGGGAACCACAAAGCTCGCCATACTTCAAATACCCCCCCCCAACATTCTCACTCTCTGCAGCAGGGAACGAGGTCCTGCAGAACCCCAAGCTTTTGGAACGTGACGATCTTCTCTAACCCATCAGAGGGTTCCACCTGACTGATAAAACAAGGCTCAGGTGGACAGGACAAAAATGGCTGGGAGAAAAAATGAATATAAATATATCTATCTATATACATATTTTTTCTTTTTTATATACATTAATATATGTATATATATATGTATGTGTGTGTGTGTGTGTGGAGAGAGAGATATCAGCAATATAGGGCTCAAACATTTAGAAATAAAGAGATAAAGGGGAAAAAAATACAAAAATGCTTTATGTGGTGGGATAGGTGGAATATTGGATGGACTATCATTAGAAGTTTTGTAAAAGGCTGTCACACCTTCTATATTAGTTTTTCATTTGGTATGTGTCATTTCTTTTATTGTACAATTTGCAATTTAATTTATCCCCGGTGTCAGGAGATTTATTACATTATTATATTCTCATCGCTGAAAAAAATAGGTATATATAAATACCAATAGAAATTTGCAACATCTGGTAAACAATGGCTCACTGTGCAAGGACACCTACAAAACGTGCAAGTGTGGTTCATTTCCCCTTTAGTTAATAAATCAATTAATGCAGTCTCCTGCCGTGCACACGCCTCAGTCACTGGGCACCATATATCCCGAGCGTCCCCCCCACAAACACACACATAAACACACACAGACACAGTTTATCACTTCCTCGTTGTGCGTGTATAATAAAACGAGGTGAGCAGGGGAGTCATTTTTTTCATAGGTTTTTTTTTCTAAGGCTCCGGCAGTGGATCTACTTCTCAACGCGGTGTAAACTTTACTTTCCAGCACGGAGAACGGCGACGGATTACCGGGCGCTTTAACCGGGATGAAAATTGTCGCAAATTGCTGGTTGTCGAGGAGCGAATGACAGGATAACGAATATGAGAGATTTCGCCTGCGACACCTCGATTTATATATCACTGCAAAATCCCACTAATCAATCATACGCCTTTTGTATTATTACACCTTAGTGTGCTATTTAATTAATATGTCAACATTTTATATTTATTTTAACCCCCTCCACTTAACATGTATTTTTAAAGTGCCATTATACAATTCCCATCCCGCCAAAAGTGCGCTGAGTTATCCACAATGATCCCCAGTTTGCAGCAACTGTAGAATTGATGAATAAGGAAAATATCATATAATATACAAACCTATTCTTATTTACGTATTTATTCATATTTGTTTTCCCCCCCCCCTCCCGTCCAACCCCCTTTCGTTCTGGACTCAAACGAACAACAATAACAAGAGTTGGATAGAGCTCAATAATTTTCTATCTATCTATCTATCTATCTATCTATCTATCTATCTATCTATCTATCTATCTATCTATCTATCTATCTATCTATCTATCTATCTATCTATCTATCTATCTATCTATCTATCTATCTATCTAATGTACATAAAACATATATATGTATATATATATATATATAAAGACAGACAGACAGACAGACAGACAGACAGACAGACAGACAGACAGATAGACAGATAGATAGATAGATAGATAGATAGATAGATAGATATGGCATACACCGCTGCGCAAAATAGTGCCTGGGCGCTTCTCGTGTCTTTTTACCCCCTACTTTCATTAGTGCTCATCATATTGTACTCAGTATTACCCAGGTTCACTGCTGCAATCGTCTGCTTCGTATACGGGCATTAGGAATTTTGTGCGTTTTGTTTTGATTTGTTTTTCTTCGCTTGGTAGAAGTGGCGTTAGTTTTTCGATACAAGGCTATTTATCAATAATGGGAAATAAGAGGTTGTGATGGAGAGTCAGATAATTGATATTTGGGTTTTTTGGCTGTGGTGTGGGCAAGATGAAGTGGGGGATCCCGTGTCCGCTCTTCCTCCCTCGTCATGCGTTCTGGCGTGACAAGTTGCTGTGTTTTGCGCCGATCGGTTCACCTCCGGTCTGCGTCCGTGACGCTTGGCGGACTTCGACTCCGGCCGTGTGGATGAGTGGGTAGGGTGTAAGTGTGTGTGTGTGTGTGTTTGTGTGTGTGTGTGTGTGTGTGTGTGTGTGTGTGTGTGTGTGTGTGTGTGTGTGTGTGTGTGTGTGTGTGTGTGTGAGGGGGGGGGGGATAACTGAGGCAAAGCTTCAGCAAACCCACATGCCTTGCGCTGCGTCATGCGTCCTCCGCCCCACCGCCACCATCCTCACCCCTCTCCTCGCTCGCATGATACTTTAAAAAAAAAAAAAAAAAATCTCCCTCTCCGCCTTTCCAACCAACCTCCCCTTGTTTGAAAGAGCGCTAAACCGCGACTCCTTTTTTTGCGGTTTCCCTGCGCGCCGCCAAGCGTGTAAAAGCCACCCTCTCGCTCTCCTCTCTCAATCCTTCACTCTCTCTCCGCGCCTGTTATTGTTTCTACCTTTGTTTGCTAGATGGCGCCCTGCGTTATGGGACCCTCTGACACGGGAGCCGCCCCGTATCCTCTCTGGTCTCTGGTCTCCTCTTTCCTTTTCTGTCTCCTCTCTCTTCAGCCCACACAGCGCCGCGTCCGCACAGCCATTTTTCAAGCAGGAGTCTCAGCAGCTGCTAACGACTCGAACACACCGCTGTGAGCGGTGGGGGAGTTTTATAATTGCATTATCCTATGTCGACTCACCCTCTTCCTCTTTTTCTTCTTCTTTTCTTCTTCTTCTTCTTCTTCTTCTTCTTCGTCTTCTTCTTCTTCTTCTTCTTCTTCTTCTTCTTCTTCTTCTTCTTCTGTTTTTGTTTGTTTTTTTAAGCCGGGGGAATCACATCGATTAAAAGCAGTCATCAGTAATGCATTTGATTTGAACGTCAAGTGATAACTCGCGCAATATTTGGATCTCGGTAATTAATTGTTTGTTTGTGTAACATCACGCGTACGGAATGTATACTCTAATTGGAATATGGATTATGAGGGAATGAATAAAACGCAGTAATTACGCATTCTGAAATAATTAATGTCGTACAAATTTAAATAAAGACAGGGCGACTTCAGAGACTCAAAATCCGACTATATTTTTACTGCAATAAAAAATACCGATCAACGATTTATACTAAAAATGTCAAAATATTTTAATCAGGATGTTCCGGCTTCTTTATGCTCAATCTTTTTGCACAATTGAACATAATAGAACCTTAATATCATGATATTTACCATAGCAAATGCATCTTTATTTTATTTTATTTTATTTTATTTTATTTTATTTTATTTTATTTTATTTTATTTTTCAGCAATCGGGCCGTCCAGCCACCCATATAATCTGTTTTAGATTGGTTGCAACCGAGGGAAAAAAAAAGTCTATTGCATTGTTTGCTGAGTGGCCCACTCTGCTCTGAGATATACTGCTGCAGTTACACTTTCACTAAATAGCGGCTTGTCAGTGTCTGACGTTGATGAATGTGTTGGAGACTTGGAGAGCCTTTTATAGCTGTCTTTAAAAAGCGCCGTGGCCCCCAGACCGTCCGTGAACACATCAGGTGCAAAAGGAGGAAAGGGGGGGGGGGGGGCTTTTACACGCACTTAACAAACATTTGGAAGCAGCCACTGATGTCAACTGGAAACCTGCACGGTGAAATCGACTGTACACCTTTCCTTTTCTGCTCAATTCTGTACTGCACGACACCTGCCAGGTTATGCGACATACATAACTAGATATTTATATTTTAAGAGGATTTTCCCCCAATGAATCCAGTGTTTTCTAATGATCAGCCACTGTAGTACCACATATCTTCATTTTTCTTTCCAATACACAGCCAGACACATACACAAAGCGTATGTTCTCTTATTTGGCTGAAGATAATGGGCTGTGTCTTTGTACAGAGCTAAAAAGATTACATATAAAAGTAGTAGAAAGAAGACAAAACGAAACTGTTACTACACTGGAATTAAAGCTTTACGTATTATCCTCAGTTTATAATTGTATCAATTTATATAGAAAGCAGGGCTGGCGATGTGGGTAGTGTGCGGAAGGCCTACGCGCGCGAACACACACACACACAGACACACACACACACACACAGACACACACACACACACACACACACACACACACACAATTTGTATTGTCTTTCTAACCACAGGCATGGCTGGTGTGGCACAGCAGGCTCTCTTGTAGCGGATACCGCTACCGCGCCTTTTCCACCTGCAGCACCCAGAGGACACACGCGCGCGCGCGCGCACACACACACACACACACACACACACACACACACACACACAGTCACGGGTCATCTTATTCGACCAGAACTCGGCAACACGTTATTAAACCGGCGGTGAAGAGGAGCGGGGAGCATTTCAATTCTTCCTCTTCTCCTTCTTCTTCATCTTCTTCTTCTCCTTCTTCTTTTTGGAACGGGCTCGGACCTGTCATACATTATGAGTGTTTGACTAAGGCTCTCTCGGTAGTTGTTTTTTCCTCGGCTTAACAAGCCATCATCTCACGCTTGAACATAAAAGATGGAAGTAGCGAGGTGATCTCGCAGGCAAAGGGCAGGTTATAGGTTCAATTACGGGGGAATAATGCATGGGGACCAAGCGCACCATGACCTCCACGGAGATTGATCAGAAAAACACACACTCTAAAAATAAGAAATAGATGACTAAATAGACAAAAAAAAAGCTAAAAACGGGGACCGGCTCTTTGTTTTGGCTCAGTGTGTTGCGTCTTTGTATCCGCACCGAGGCCTAGAGCCCCCTCTCTCTCTGTGTCTCTCCCTCTCGCTCACTCTCTTTTTCTCCGAAATCTACTTTCATTTCTTTCAAATAATTCCACCGGCTGAGAATTTAATACCACCCCAACCTCTAATTCAATCCCCCCTCTTTTTTGACGTCCCTTTCTTTCCTCTCCTTAATCGAATTTGCCACATTTAAGCTGCTGTGTGGATTTTTTTTTTTAGGCATAAGCAGCCATTTGGGGTCTCTATCCCCCCGGAATGACAGAGAAATACCGAGGTTTGTCATCATTTCTTAAGTAGAAAAACAAGATATTTCCCCGTCACAGTGGGATTTTAACGAATTCAAATATCTCACTGCCTGCCTGTGATAAAAAAGGTATGGGGATTGTTAAGTAACTGGCTGTCAGTGTAGTTAGCGGTGCTCTGATATGGACGGTGGCTGCAGAGCCTCATCTCTTGGGGTTTTAATTAACAAGCTGTCTCCAAGCTGTAGAGCTCCATCAAACAGCCCCCTTCCTCTTCCTCCTCTTCCTCCGCCGCTAAATCCTCACCCTCCTCACTACCTCGGGCTCTCTGTAAAACTTTTTTTTTTTTTTTTTCCAAGACAAGGAATCAACTTGTTACTCAAATTATGATTGAGTGCACAACTTTCATCATTTTCTTTCTTTCCTTTTTTTTTTTTTTTTTTGCTTCCTATTTCCAGTAACTCAAACGCATAAGAATTTGTCTTCAACGCGAATCCCAGTTTTTTTTTTCTAATATTGGAGAAGGGAGCGGTTAACCTGATGGCCGCCGCTGCGCCACCGGCGTGACAATTTATAGATGAAGGTGAGGGTGAGTGGAAAAGTCGTGCGGAGACGAAGGAGGAGGAGAAGGATGATGAGGATGAGGAGATGAAAACAACTTGAAGTGTAACCGAGTGGCCGTTGTTGACATAGACGCGCCAATGTAAACGCCGGGCGCGTCTAGATTTATCCGCGAGAGCGCAATCGGGGGATTCAGAGATTTATCCGCGGTGGAAGCAGACACCACCACCACCACTACCCCCTCCTCTTACATTTTTCTTTCTTTGGATCCTTCCCTTCAGCCGGTGATAAACTTGGTTCGGGGTGGGGAGAGGGGTTGGTGGGGTGGAGGTGGTGCTCCCAACTCGGCCCAGACTTGGGGGGGCAATTTGATAGCAAGGTAAGGTCAAGACAGTGCGCTGTCCATGGTGCTGGACTGGGTGTTATCATCACATTAGACAGGACGAGTTTCAAATCGATGGCAGCCCCGGATGTCTGGAGACCGCCGGCAGGTCCGAGTTAAAGTCCTAACAGGTCCCCACCCCCACCACCACGACCACCGCTTCCTCCCCCCCGACAGGTCAAACACCTCAAGACAAACACACACACACACACACCTCTGATGCAGCCCCACAGGTCAGCAGCGCTGGGGTGGAGGGAGACAAGCATCGACCCCTTGAAAGGCTCGGAGTGGAATTTATATTTTAGCACCGTTGTTGTTCTGCGGATTCTGCGAGTCACCTTATTTCACCTTATTTCAAACTCATCACCCCCAACTTATTTACATCACCATGACCAACCCGCATGTCATAATAAAAATGATAATCATAATAATGATGAATCCGCCACACGCAGTGAGGAGAGGTCGAAAGTTTATTTTAAGTCAAAACTTCTCCTCTCCCCCTCTTCGATTATTTATTGAACTGTTATTACAATGGTATAAATATGGATAACAATTGGGAACTAAAACGTTTCCCGGTCGAAGGCTGAGATATTAATGCTTTTCATCTGTGCAAGAACAAAGAAGATAATGTTTTATGCATCTTTTGATTCATTAAGCTCACACAAAGAGAGAACAAATATACGTTGTTTTTCATTTGTAATTTTCAAATGAAACACAAAGCCATTATCGAATCATCTACTTCTGAACTCCTGATGCTGGAAATCCGATACTTAGGAAATAGGAAGTTGGAGTGTTGAGGCGAAAGGGGTTTTGTTTCTTCGTGAGCCAAAAAAAAAAAAAAAACACGGTGGAAAAGAAAAATAAAGCCGCTCACATTTTGTCACGGTGGCGATGGTTTATAAGAAAGAAAATAACAAACAAAAAAAAAACAAAAAAAAAAAAAAACAGTTCGTCCGACGGTCGTTTTTACAAATATCTCCGGCGGTTTTAAGAGACAAAAGTTCATGTGAGTGCGTGTATGTGCGTGTGTGTGTGTGTGTGTGTTAGAGAGAGTATGACAGCTCTGCAGCGAAAGGGTTGGGAGGAGAGGACAGGAAAGGAGAGGAAGAGGAGAAGAGAGGAAGAGGCCAATGATTAGAGATTCTGCCAATCTGTCACCGCCTGACAGCTTTTGCTGGAGGGATAAACAGCAATAAAGTGGAGTTGGCCGCTGTGTTGTTAAATTTACACATACACACACGCAAGCGCGGGCGTGTGAGAAAGAGGCTCGCTACCGGAGGAGCAGGTAAATTCACTCAGCTGCCCCCAATCCTCCCTCTCCTCCTCCCCCTACTTCCCCTCCACGCCTATCAGTGCCTCTGACTCCCCCCACCTAGCACGTCAAATCACCCCTTCGTGTGTCACCCCCCCCTCACACACACACACACACCCCACACACACACACCCGTCACACTCTCACCCCCACCCTCCCTGCTGACTCAGGTACCAAATGGCCGGTTGGTGGGAGAGGCAGATGAGAGGAGGAGGGTTGTGTGTGTGTGTGGAGGGGGAAAGGGGGGGGGGTAGACGGTAACAAAGTATAAAAAGTGGAGGATGGGTGTGTGTGTGTGTATGTGTGTGTGTGTGGGTGGGGGGGACTTCAGGCCCAAGTACATTAACTCGCTTAACCACGGAGATTCAACAGCGGGGCGAGCTTCACTTGAGGGGCCTCGCAAGCCTCGAGAGGCACATCAAAACACACACCTGCCAACAACACACACACACACTGTCAGTACAACCGATCTTTGAGTCCAGTGGACGGCGGTAAGTTCATCTGGAGAAGGGTGGGGGTGTAACGGAGACGCCCCCGCCCATCGAGTAATAACAGCCCAGCTCTACTTCTTTACCCCACGCACCGCAGCGGGATGAAACTCATCTATAATGTGTGATTTAATATCACGCCGCGCTCGTCTTTCTTTCCTCCTTTCTTTTCCCAAGTTTCTTTTCGTCAGATGTGTATTTAAAAAAAAAAAGAAACAAAGCTACACACGGACAATAAAGATATTTGATTTCAGATTTCAAAATGAGAAATGTAATTGAAAAGCGCTTCAGTACACAATTTGGTACGTGGAAGTTGAACGCCAACTATATTTTGGCTTGAATCATTTGTAATCTGATACGAATACAAATACTAATACTAATAGAACAATAAAAAATATACATTGTTTTTATGGAAAATAATTCAATTGAAACCCCACTCTTGTCACTAAGAATATTTTTCCCTAATAATACTGACATCTAATCAATATAGCAACACGTCCACCGACAGCTACGGTTTACTCGATTGTAAGTGTGTTTAAAAATGTAAACAATTCGTTATTTCTAGAGCAAGACTTTTTAAAAACCACATTGTTTAAAGGTGGGTTTGTTCGATTTATTTCCGGCGTTAAAAAAACAAATGTTTTATTTACACAAGTTGAAACGTGGATTCCCCCGGAGTTTGTAAACGTATTGACACTGAGAAATATCTGTTTGATTTTATTTTTAAATTACAAATAAAATAAAACCAATAACACATAACCTCAGAAAAGTTAATGACCGAATGAGATTCGAACACGCCACTATAACTGTAACGATTCCACGCATTAAAAAAATAAATAAAAAAATCGATTGAGATTCTCGAAATAACAATTCACATAACGGCTGTTCGATACATCTACCTTTATTATCGAATATCGCCTTCAATGATGGAAAATAATCGATTAATTAATTCATATTTTTACATTTTAACTTTTTAGCCAAGATTGGTTTTCTTTATTTTCTGCCACCGTTAGAGTAGACCTTTAACACGGGAAATGCATCAGTCGGTTTTATATATACTTTATAAACTGATATAAACCGTAAAATTTATAAACTCAGACAGTCTTTTCCGCCACTAATTAGGGAGAATCTTCAATATTTCAACCGGCATAACACAGATACACACACACACACACACACACACACACACACACACACATATGGAAACTCAAAGTTGATATAAAAGGCCAAGAATATCAACAATGACTGTCCCTGTGTGAAGTTTACAATCATGTCCCGGTTTAAGTTCCTGCGTCCGCAGACACGATAACAAGCACGACTAAAGAAAAAAAAATCGATAAATCGATATATTTGCCATGTGTGGGAGAGCTTCTGTTAAAGTCAAGGTCCCCTCCCCCCTAGCCTGAGGAAGGGCCCTCAGCGAAGCTCCTTCCTGTCACTGTCAGCAGGACAACCCCCCCCCCAAAAAAAAACAAAAACAAAACAAAACAAAACACCGGGTTCTCTCCCGGTAAGTCAACAACCGGGTGGGGGGGGGATTTAAAACCGGAACCGTGAGCTGCGCCCCCCTTCCCCACTCCACACCAACCCAACCTCCCATCCCCATCTATCGCCGGGGCCGAACTCAATCCCGCGTCCTAAAACTCTAACCCAGTTCTTCAAATGTATTGCATTTCAGAGGGTGTGCGTGTGTTTTTACTGCAGGAGTCTTTAGGCCGGCGGAGCATCAGAGGAGGTGTAATTGAGGGGTCGGTGAGGGGAGAGGGAGCAATTCTCCGACTGGAAGCTGCTGTGAAAGTCCTCCGTGAGGAAGACTGGGCGCAGTAAAACGGCGCTGCCAGCAGCTGTCCGGGAAATAAAAAAAAAAAAGCGCGGTTGGGATCGGATGGACCATTTGGCCAGTGGAGGAGGAGGAGGAGGAGGGTGATGGTGGAAAAACTGTTGGACCACCGCAACAAGTTCATATTCGTCAAGTTAAAAACATAAAATAAACAGGGGATTATTACTGCGTTATAAACGGGTTCACGACAGGTGAGTCTGAATACCTGTGTCGCTTGAAATGGAGTAAGTTGGTTACGAATCAAGCAGGCACCTCGTAGGATATACAAAAATTAAACTTGATATTTTAAGGATTTTTTTTTCAACCTAAGGGGCGATTTGAATAGCGCCGGGCCCGGCAAAGCACAGATGAAGGAGCAACACCTGGGCCCATGCCTTCATCCCTTTTCTCTCTCTCTCTCTCTCTCTCTCTCTCTCTCTCTCTCTCTCTCTCTGGTCACACACTTTCCCGAGTGTGACGTCCGTGGCCCCGAGTATTGTCTCAGTCTTATTAGAATATGGAGAGAGGAGATTGAAGAGGAGTTGTTTCCACTGGATTAAATGGCTTCTCTGCAAGTCAATGAATATGTAATGACGTCTAACGAAACCGGCCGCTGAGTTCTACTCGGGTACACAGAGTCTATATTAGAGAGAGAGAGAAAGAGAGCTCTTCTGCGAAGGAAAGAAAGAAAACACATAGTATACAGAGAGCCCGGGGGGTGGAGGGAAAGAAAAGAAGGGCCAGAAAGAGAAGAAGGGATACAATTTTGAATGCAACTCTCAGCTTTAAGCCAGGCATTCTCTCGCTCTTTCTCTCTCTCTGTCTGTCAATAGATGAAAAAAGTATTTGCTCACGCATTGAGGGAAACAGAGAGATGGTTTTTCTTTCGAGTCAAATGCGAATTCTCATTTCTTATTGTCTTTGTTTTGTATTTTTAACCTGCTTTGGAAATATTGTTTCTGATAAGCAGCAAAAAGGTGATTGTACCGAAGAGATGAAGAGAAGGAAGGAAGAACGGAGAGGCTTCAGCGCGATTGTTAAAGATGTTTTTTTTTTCCTCTCCCCTTGGTATACCCGATAAAACATTGATTGTTGCAGTTAGTTGACCCGTAAAATTTGGGGGTTAGTTTTCTCTTCGGAGCTGAGCATATAATTATGCAAATAGTGATCTGACAGTGATCCGCTGGAGGAGTGCTGAAGAAGAGTGTGTGTGTTGGGAGGAGGAGGAGGTATGTGTGTGTGTGTGTGTGTGTGTGTGTGCAGGGGGTGGTGTCAAAAGGGTGAAATTCCAACTTTCCCTAATGCCTGGTTCCTTTTTTTTGGAGGAGAGTTCATCTCGGAGATGGGATGGCTGGCACATCAGAACAGGCCGGGGCGGGCAGGCGTGACAACAAGTCTCTGAGGCAAAAATTGAAATATCAGGGGGTGGCAGCGCAGTGGATGGGGGGTGGGGAGGGGTGGGTGTCCACAACTTCTCTTCCAAGGAGCCCACTCAACCCCCCCAAAACTGTGACATTACACACACACACACACACACACACACACACACACACACACACACACACACACACACACACACACACTCCTACAGCCGGGCAGCTGCTGCACTGTCTGATACGATCTAGTGCGCAACCGCTTGTAACCGGACGCACCGTGTGAGGGCGACGACAAAAGCCGCGGCGACTGAGAGCCATAATCAAATCAGTCATAGCCATTATTCACCCACGGGGCTCGGCCCAACTTCCACATAGTGAAAAGACACAATTTCGTGTTCACTTCGGGGGCCGCGGAGATGGATGGGAGTCACACCCCCGCAGACACCAGGAAGGCGGAAGTTTTGGGGAGGGACGCCTCCGTGATTAATCTGACAACTCAGACCGCCGTTTGAGGATAAACGGGGCGTCAGCTCGGTTATTAAGTTTGACAAATCCAAATAATATATATGAAAACCCGCACAAAAGATGCCTCATTATGACTATAAGGCTTGAAAAGGCGGATAATTCCCCTCTGCCGCGTCGGATATTAGTCACCTGCCTCACTTCATGCGCCGCCATTACTGTGGGGGCGGAAGTCCCGCTGACACATCCGGTTACGAATCCTTCAGGTTCCGCTGCCGAGCCGTTTAATGACAAAGCGGAGTCGTGTGCGCGCTTTGGCGCGGGTGCGTGTGGCCCAGACGCCCCTCGACTACAAGAAACGGCCCCGACGCCTGCTTTCCACTTGTTGTCGGTGGGGGTTCACGGGGGAACTTTTCTGAAAGATTTAGTGAGAGGGCGTATAATGACCTGATCGGTTTCACCATGTGAGAACAAATGATGCCGTAAACCAGGCTGGAATGTGGGTTGAGTTGGGTGGTGGAGGTTTCTGACAGAAACAGGAATGACAGATTATTGCTATTATAACACTTTTACTAATAGTTAATTCTTAAAAAAACAAACAAACAAAAAAAAAAGCTCATCTCTTTAAGCCTGTCCTCTGTGACGGTTGTCTTACTGTTCAACAAAAACAGCAACAGTACGAAAATAAATAATAAAAATAACAACAACAACAACAATAATAATAATAATATTCTGTTGTGAGAAAGTAATGGCGAGCATGATGGTTTAATACCAAAGACGTATACTTCTTTGTGCAGGTCGAGGTCAGATGTGGCTCAGGATCACTGTCAGGTGGCCCTTTGCGGATGTTATGTGAGATTCAGGTTCTTTTTCACCCGCTGCTCATCTCGTTTTACTCTGTCAGCTTCCCCCGTCTCATTTTCCACGGGCCCCTTACTCTTTAAAAATAGTTTTTTTTTACACATCTACCAGGTCCACCGTGAGGGACGGACCAAAGTCAGGAAGAGATTCAGAGAATAAGCAATGAAATCTCAGCAATTACATGTAAAAGTTCACTTGAAATCAGGGGCAGGGGTGCGCATATATAAAGCTACAGTGGAAAGAGTTATTTATTGTTGCTTTTGACAGATTGGTAAATTAAAAAATCAACTGTGCAAAAAAAATAAGAAATAAACAGAAAGACTCATGTTGAGGAAAAATAGTGAGGTATTTGAAATTTAAAGAAAGAAATGTGACCCAACAGTTTCATCAAACTTAAAGTTAGTCCTGCAAAGGAATAAAAAAAAAAATAGATGTCCTTAATCTAATACAGTATGTAATAGGCCAGAAATAAATAATATCCAAAAGAGCAGTTGGCTGAATTTGTCCATTTTTATTAGCAGATTGCGCTTTGGATTTAGGCTGCTCTTACATCTTTCCTTCCATTCAAATATGACTTACTGGATATTATTAAAAACAGTGCGCAAAGCCTTGTTTATTCCTCAGGCAACAATATACAAATTATGGAGTGAAAAATGAACTGATCGTGGCTGAAAAGCAGAAAGATGAGCACTGGTAGCTTGAAATGAAACTCATCAAATCAAATAATAAGAGAACTTCTTTGCTGAAACCTGGAGAGATCGGAATCAAATTAAAAGGAAATTAGGCCTGCAACCATCATCCACAGTTGTCTCATTACAGCAGAAAGATAATCCCCGAAAGCCTTAAACCATACACACGGTGGGCAGGAGAGCCGGGATTTCAGTGTAATAGTTAAACAATAGTGGAAAAAAATGAAAGCACATATTTGAGAATGTGTCCAAGGTATCACACGATTTAGTCTCCTGTTTGAGATTTTACTAATGTCGTGACATATTAGAAATGTATTCCGTTAAGCCTTGAGTGGTTTATAAAACATGCCAGTCTGGTTGAAAAATGTTATCATGTTTTTGTCACATAGTCAGATTAAGTGCAGCCGAGCAGGAAGTCATCTCTGTCACTTCTAAATACACACAAAAAGGACTTTTGTAGAAGAGAAACCTAGATCCATTACATTTCTCCAACATCCAGGGAACTATCGTTCAGGCTTAAAATTATATTGAAATCTTGGATTTCTGACACATGTCGTGTGATATATTGAGACTTTCGGTGGGATGAGCTGGCTTAAGGGTCCTGTTACAATGACATATCCTGTTTGAGGCCTGAATTAAATTTCAAGTCCTGTTGGAGTCTTGAAATTTTAAAATTCAGCATGTGTTACGATTGTTTGATTTCTTTCTCAACATTCCATTACCTAAAGACAAGGAAAAAAATGTACACAGAGAAACATATGTGCATTTTTTGGCTTCAATTTAATTAGAAAAAAAAATGCACAAGAATAGCAGGGGTCATGATAAAATTGTAAACATAGTTAAATTATAAAACACAAGTTTAAAGGTCCCTGCTTTTGTGTACAATTTTACCAATTAAAGAGTCATAAAAACACAGCCTTTGTTAAAACAAATGTAAAGCAGTATTGAAGAGTGTGTCTGCTCGTTGTTCAAAAAAATTATGGTGAATGAGAGCTAAAAAGAAATAAATAAATCGAGCACAGACGGGGTTTAAATGACGTCTTACAGTTGGCAGAAGACACCTTGCAGCATGAGTTAAGGTGGTCCAGGCTTTAGGACCGTGGGGGGCGGGGAAGGACTTAGCAGTGCAGACTGTAGGGCAGGCGGGGCATTAGCTCAGTTCAGGCTGATGTCAAGACAATTAGAGGTGCAGCACAGAGCATTGTGCACAGTGCCTGTCAGCCTTAATCTCTGCTGCCGTGGCCTGTACCCGCAGCTAGGCCACAGCCCACGGGAAGCACCAACACTCAAGCCCTATTGCTTTGACAGTTGCACTCATCTAGAAGTAATGCAAAATGTTATTGTGATGTATACACGATGACCCCGTACTCTCGTCTTTTTTACGAGGACGGGGATATGTTTGTGCAGAGCCAGGGAGGGCCGGTTCAGAAAATATTACACTCCAGGTTAAGTGTAGAGGAAATAAACTTGGAAAGACGGACAGGAAAAGAATAAAGGAGAACGTGAGCTATAACTTCAATCTCTCTATATTTAAGGACTGTTCATTTGCTCCCCTGCCACTCCTCCCCCTACACTTGATCCAAGTGAATATCGCCAGCCCTCTACAAATCTTGGTGTTTGTTTTTTAGGGAACTGCTACGAGTGGTGACAATGTTGGACGTCTCCTCTGCTTCGTCTTCCTCTTTTGCCTCAAGCATCTCACCAAAGAACTTGAAGATGGAGTTGAAACTCATCCAAGAAGTCAGCTCTTGGCTTTCTGTGCCTACGAGTGAAAGACACAAGGAGACATTATTTTCAGGCAGTGGGGAAAGAGGAAGCGCATGATGACTATTGTCTTTGTGAAACTTTGTGTGACAGTGTACCCACCTAAAATGGTAACACAAAATTAACAAAGGTACTAATCTCATCACTCACTCAGTACATTTTATCTCCATGCTGGGGCCTTATCCATGAGAGCCATGGCAGCCTATGACCTATCAGTCCAGTGGGACAGGCTTAATATGTTATCCAAGCAGATACCTGATAATCAGCACCACTGCACGCCCCTCTTTCCATTTCAGGACTTCTAACAGAACCTGAGTTATGCACAATGGGCGTACTAAGCAAAACCAGTGGAGCGGTAGTCATTCATTCTCTTGAAATGATTGAGGAAAGCCAAGACAGAAGCTGGGGTATGGTAACTACCTCGCATATCAGGTGGTCTGGCTGTGGCCACGGGAGGCAGCAGTGCTGGGTTTCCTTCTGACCTCTTCTAGGTTAGCAGGTTCCCAAGTTTGGGCAACATTGAATCTTGAAATCTAGTATATCCACTTAACGTCTACTTAAGAAGTTATGATTTTACTGGCCCACAAGTTGGACGGGTCACAAATGACATGTTTTTTTTATTTTTCCCTCCAAGCCCGTGGGTCCAGTGGGCTGGCTATGAGGATCATTTGTGGTTGTAGTTACTGCCTGACTTGCAAGAGCTCGCTAACAATAATGCAGACAAATAATGGCTTGTTTCTATGCCTTCTGGCTGAAAAACGAAGCCACTTATCAACACAACTGTTACTCGACTAAAGATACCATGTTAAGGTGCATTTCTGGCGAAAGATTATATCCAGACGGACCAGGAAAAATTGTAATTTTTATGCAGACAGGCGGATGGATGAATGCAGCCAAGTGACAAGATGTTTTTGCTTTTAGACAATTATCCATGCACTTGTTGGTGCCTGCACTTGTATGCTGATGACAAAATAAGTAAAACTGGTCCTTTTAATTTCCGCAAGTGACCGCCTTAAGATAAAGGAATTTGGGTAGTGTGAAAACCACAGGAAAAGTTTCAGTCTCTCTGTATTTGTCAAATCAGTAGTATATTAAAAAATATTGCTTCAACCCTGGACATACTTCAGTGTCTCGCTCCCCACCTTCCCCCCTATCCTCTCCTCCGTGTGCAAAGGTTCGAATAAAAAAGGCCAGACCTCAGGGATACGATTAGGAAGCAACTTAAATGCTTTCTCACAATTGATAGGCCTCTGATGACCACTACACGCTAACTCCATGTTTATTAGATTGACCCCAGCCTGGACACATTAATAGACATTGTGCAAGTATGGTTCCTGGTGGTGTGTTTTCCTTGTTTGAAAGACTTAAGGAAAGTTCTCTATCAGTCTAAAATAAGGAAGTATGTTATATATAGTTAATGCTTCAGACCAAATTTATTGGTCAGGTCTTCAAGGAAAGCAATAAAGAAGCACTCTTGAGTGTGTCAGTTACCTGTGCAGGGTTCAATGTGGTGGGTGTCTCTGTTAAACAATAAGAAAACTCCCACACCTGCAATGTATTACTTATATCAAATTCTAGGCATTATGGTAACCACTCTTTTCACGACTCTGATTTTAACTTGTGTTTTGTCCTTTCGTTTTTACCGGCAGAAATGATCAATGCCGCAGCGCTCTCTCGTTCACCCTGAACTGGTGGTGAACTCCTGCGGAACACCGCCAGCCACTCCAACCTATCCCATCGCAGTTTGGGGTCACCAGGGGGGCGTCTCTGTGCCAACATGCAGATGAGTCTGTGCCCCTTCGATGACTCTGACGCTAAGCTCCACCCCTCTATATGACAGCCTCTTTGAGTTGAGATCCATCCTCTTTACAAGATATACACACATGCAGACATAAACTTGCTCTCACACAAGCTTAAATAGACCTATAACAGTTTCCTTTAATTGCTTAAGTGTGTCGAACCTAATGGATTATGTCAAAGCTTGAATGTGATCGCTGATTTAGAGGAGGGACCCTAATGACCAGGCTTCACTGGCCACTAAAAATGGGGCAAGGGAGATGGAGAGAGAAAGTAAGCATGACAGAGGAGGAGGATTACCTCATCTATGCCACAAATCAAAGTAATATCTTAAAAGATGCAGAAATCAATGCAGTGCAATTATATGTGAAAAGTGAATCCATAAACATCCAATAAATATTTTACACAAGAGTTCAGTTTCGAAACGAATACAATTTTTTGACTGATAAGCATGCCCTCCTTTTGAGCAAGTGATGTAACATATTGTTAAAACAAGGATTAAAAGATGACAAAAGCCCTTAAACTGTAACGGATACTATTGTAAATACAGATATGTTGTATTAAAAGTATTACTTTTAAAAACAAAGTTTCCTGTCTATTTTGTGTTATGTGTTATTTATGTCTTTTTCCTTTTATTTATATTCAAATTACTATCAATGAGGTTGTATGTGCAATTTTAACATGATAACTATAATTGTATTACTGTCATCAGGTTATCATAAAAGCAACAATATCGTCATTTATTAAAAATGCAGTAATGATCATGTTATTGCGAGACCCATAACACAGGGTATTGTCATGGGAAATGCAGAGAAAATGTATCTTTACTTCCACAGTGTGTTTATAATAAGCATGAGGCAATGGCAAGCTTAACAGAGACGATGACTGCAAGTAGAATAATGATGGCCGGACCCTTGAGGTGAGGAAAAAATACATTCATGCACATAAGAGTTCTGTGATAAAGTCTCACTATAATGCATGTAAGGAGCATGGCATGGGGTGAAAGCTCAATTTCTGTAGTACAACAATACTGTAAAGTTTAACTCCTAACGTGTGCGCCCCGTGTTTGACCATTCTGTGAGTGTTGTCTGAGCTGGGTAAGGCTGCCTCATTATATGACAGAAGGAGTATTTGATCCTGGATATTTTGCCTCCTCCTCTCTGTCACAGCCGCTGGAGCCCTCTCAAAGTAATTGACTGACTGTTTGATCTCCCTCTGACTACATTGGCACAAGACACTAAGTCACATATGCGTGCATGCACTCACACACAAAGGTGCGTGCGCACACACACATGCACACACACACACACAGATACTCACACAGTTGTGCAGATTGTTTACTTGCAAGAATCCACAGCAGAATGGCACACGCACACATTCAATCACTCATACATGTAGTTCATGTTATCTGAACTCTTCTGAAAATACCTAATAGTCACATGACTAAAGATCCCCCCCCACACACATGTACTTACCCACACACACACACACACACACACACACACACACACACACACACACACACACACAGTTGTGCACATTTTTTACTTGCAAGCATCCACAGCAGAATGGCATGCACACACATTCAATCACTCAAACATATAGTTCATGTTATCTGAACTCTTCCTGAAATACCTAACAGTCACACGAGTAAAGATTCACTCACACTCACACGCATTCTCTCACACAAGCACATGCAACCACGCATGCAAGCACACACACACACACACACACACACACACACACACACACACACACACACACACACACACACACACACACACACACACAAATGCCATTGTTATCATTTGTGTGCAGTGAAGTAAGGGAACAGAGGAGGAGAGTGTTAAGCTGTTAAAAAGGGAACAAGGAAACTCCTCCATAGCTATGGGCCATGCTTTCTTCCCTCTGCACCAAACACTGCATGCTGTTACAAATGGTAATCTGCTCTGATTGTCACAAATTTCAAAACAAATGCTAGGTGACTGAAAAGCCAAAGTGACGCCCCGAGTGATACTCCAACAGAAAGCCTGAATCAAAGCATGCCGACTATAATTAGGTTCCATCTGGGCTACATTATTTAAAGGCGCACCAGTTAATTGCTTGTGTACAAATGGCCTATTTTATTTGAATCAAACTCTTTTTTTGTGATTCGTAATTACACTGATGCAAAGCAGGCCATATCTCTTTACTACATATTCAAATTATTGAGAGGACTTTGAGGCAAGGGAAATGTAAAGTGATGATACTTTTCTTTGATTAAATTGACTTTCTTTGAACAATTATGAGTGCTTAATCCAATATATTGACATATGAGTTAAACATTTAATAAGCTTCAATTAAAAAAGAAGATGAACAATGATTTAATAATGGAGTGAACATTACAAAAACAGAGTACCTAACAGGACTGATGCACATGATATCATTGCACACAGAAGCAAACACTTTTCTCATTTCCATTCGTCAAAGTTTCATCGAGTATCTTGCATGAACAGATTATTTTCTTATTGACTTTTTTGTGATGGAAACCTGAGCTTTGTTTTATCTCGATGTGATGCAATGTAGCACAAAGTGCTGTGAGACCAGGCCGAATGTAACCTTAACTGGGCTGCTGTTCTTGGAAACTATCTGTTGCAAGGATCAGCAGCGGGGAATCCCTATCTGTATCCTGGTTGTTACAGACAGATTTCCACTCCTGATGCTCTCTTATATTATGTGGTTGCCTATGATCTGTGCACTGAATGTGCAGATAATGAGCGCATGTTTGTGTACAGTCATCTATGCATGTTGTTATTTCGCTTGCCGACATTTACAAAGGTCAAGAAATGTCTTTTTGTCCCACATGACTGTTGAAGGGGGAAGACCATGTTACTGATGGAGCTTAGGCTGCATAGAGACCAAGCTGGGGACAGCCAGTCCGATGCACAATAACTTTGCAAAAACATGGAAATATTGTCTTTACTCAAAAACAAATTCAAATCAACTTTATCCTGCTCCCCAGCACCATCAGTCAATTTTTAAGGGTTGAACACACTCATGTTAAACCTCTGTAACATAGATACAAAGGTATACTTAATACTCCAGTATGAATTTAATTTTTGATGAATTATAAGTGAACATGGTACTAAGTGTTCATACTACTGTAAGGAATATAATCAATACTGAGGTTATTGCATCACACAAGTAAAGCCTCTGAAGCATCTTAAACGCAATTCATTTTGAAAGCTCTCAGTAAGTACAATCCGTGCCCCCCCCATCTCCCTTGTACTGCTTTTAATTACTTTTCCTATTATTGTATGTTGCGGTCTGACAAAAAAAGGCAGAACTCATTACATATCCAGAGATGAGGAAGTTGAATCACTAGCTAAAGGGGCTGCTGAGGGTCTCTGCGGTTACATAGAATATAACACAAACAGAAGAGAGACATAGCAAAACAAAATTCAGTGAATGGCAAGGAAAATCGCACTTTGCATTCCATGCAATATTTGGAGAAAGAGCAAAACTTGACAACTGAAAGAGCACTCAGCAGAGCAAATTCCTTTACAAAGGGCAACGTGAAAGATGCAGTTCTTCTGTGCTTGACAGTTCTACCCTGAAATGTAATGGCTTCTTCCTTGGCCTATGGCATGCCACTGACAAGTTTCAACAAAATCATAATGGTACTTTTTGTATAATTCTGCAAGAAGACAGACAACAAACCTACAGACGTGGGTGAAGATATAACCTCCTTGGAAGAGGGAACTACTACAAACAAAGACGCTGCGGCACTGTAGTCTACTTTTTACTTCTTTCTCCTTCAGTTTCCTCCCTTCATCCCACTGGCCGCCTCCCTTCCCAGACACGGAGACATCATTGAGTGGTTTTTTTATATTTATGTGAATGAGTGGCCTTGGCTGTCAGAAAGGACCCTCGCTTTTATAGACTTGGAGCAGAGTATTTACAAGATAACCTCAGTGCAAGGACAGCACAGGCTATTTGATACCAGTGTCAGACTCTCTCCTCTCCTCCTCAGTAAAAATCGAAAGCCCAAACATGCCCTCGCTTCAGACTGAACCACTCAATGTCAGTCCTTTCATTCTGTTGTACATTAGTTGAACCCCTCTCATGTACATATATATCTATATATATATAGATATATATGTATATATACTTATGTATACTTTATGTCTGTATTGATTTGAGGTAGATAGATAGATAGATAGATAGATAGATAGATAGATAGATAGATAGATAGATAGATAGATAGATTACATTAAATGATCAGTTTGTGGCAAGCATGCAATGTTTTTGTGCATTTGCCTGTATATATTATGTGACAGAAAGATACATTTGCAAAAGATTTGTAGTGAGTGTGTCTGAGTAAAAATGCATGTGAGGAGGGGCCTTGCTGGGAGTGCCACACAGACATTAGCACTGTAAACAGTGCAGGACTCCTTCCCTGTCCGGGGCTTTTGTTCCATCTGCACCACCATTGGTTGGGACTTAAATGGCAAACACTCTGGGGCTGCTAGCTCGCCTGACACGGTTTTGTTTTTGGCCTATTGAGGGGCAATGGAGAGCTTCTGTTTCTATGCCCAGGCACAATGTGCCTCAAAAGCAGCATGGCTGAAAAGAGAGGCCCCCACAAAGATTGTCCATTAATGGAGGCACTGCATGCATGTGTATATGTGCACCTACATACACCCAAATTCACACACAAACAGTGAAACACACACTCTTGACGATGCCTAGGCAAGGGTCAGGACAGACAACCTTGCCATACACACTGATGGAAATGGCACTGCTCGTGTATTTGTGCGCATCAACACACACACACACACACACACACACACACACACACACACACACACAAACACACACACACACACACACACACACACACACACACACACACACACACACACGCACTCCTTGAGTCTATATAACCAAATCCAAGCCAAACCACACACTTGCCACACCACTCCACTATTCTACACTCACTCCTTGCTCCAATAAACACACAACCTCTGCGGCACTTCATCACAATGAGGTCTGAAACCCACACATGCACAAACTCATGCACCTCCCTGGTACCTTCAGAACAATACCAAGCATAGAAAAACACTCAAACACACACTCTCAATATGTGACATACACACATCATTCAGTCACAAATGAGGTGGAGGAGGAGGAGAAGGGTAATAGAGGCCCCTTTGCACCTGTAAGAAAGACAAGCCACATTCTGAATCAATGGTCACATAATAGACAGTCTGCAGTGTGAAAACCCCCATCCACACAAGGCCATAGTGATCACACACCTTGTACAGACCGTTACCTCATCTAAGAGGGTATGTAAACTCTAAAAGAGATAGATAAAATAACCCCTAAAAACACAGGCACATGCAGAATATTTATGTATGATCCTTATGACATTGGAAGCCATATGATATGCTAAGATAAGGATTCAACACCTTTTCAGCCCTACATCCACTTCACTTTCACAATATAATCCACTGGTGTGGCACTCTGTTTACTCTAAATGCTTCTTTTACAATGAAAAGATACCTGTTGTGCATGTATTTACAGTAGTAACTCTCATGCAACCTTTTGATACCATGCATTGTTACATACAGAGTGGGGATGATAGTATATGTGAGTTGGAGAAAACAACGCAGCAGAGGCTTTTTGAGATGAGGAGATGAGCAAAGAGGAGTGAGGTCAGGTGGGGGAGAAACAGGGCAGGGGTGGAGATAGCAGAGAGTGGGTGTTGAGGGCGGGACAGGTCTGAAATAGATCACTTAAAGGAACAAAGTGTAATTAATGGGTCGCCACCGATAAGAGGGCTCTGGTCCTATCTGGGAATGTGCTAATGGAGTTGACACACACTCAACAAGATCAGTGGACAACACCAAATTTGTGTGTGTGTGTGTGTGTGTGTGTGTGTGTGTGTGTGTGTGTACGTGCCTACACATATGTACATGCCTGTGTATGGCTGGGTGTGTGTTAAAGGACAGACAATAGATAAACAGTGGGAGGAGAAGACTGTTAAAAATGGTTTCCTCCATGACAAAGACATGCCAACCTTGCAATCAGAGAAAACCCAAACGGAAACAAACACACACACACACACACACACACACAGACACACACACACACACACACACACCTCTACATTCAATCATAATCCAAAAAACACATCTACGTGAGTAAGCTACCCAAACTCATGTAGATGTCGAGGTGCAAATCAAAACATGAGTGATGTTATTACTCTTGGCTAACCAACACACCTTCAGCTGCAGGGATGTGGTTGTTTACGGAGAGATGGAGGGGGAGGAAGCCGCTTGGTCAAGAGAGGGTCAGACCTGAAGTGTTCTAAGTGAAGCAAATTGACACAAACCTCCCCTCAAACTTCCTGCCTGCGTGTGTCCCTGCGTCAGGGGAACCCGGGTGGAGCCAAGAGAATTCTGAAAAATACTTGTGTGTATGTAGTGCTATGGTGAAATCTCTCGGGTTTGGAGCCTGGCTCAGGACGTTGGGGGAAGGTCTACAGGCGCCCACGTGCCTTGGAACAGTGAGAGGGCCTGTGATGGACAGGGCAAGACAAGAAGGATTTCCCCTGTTTGTTTGAGAGAGTAGAACACACACTCACACTCACACACACACACACACACACACACACACACACACACACACACAAGTCTGTCTCTGGAATGGATTTTGTGTGTATATGTGTGAGCCATGAGGGGAGAAGGTCAGGCATCTGGTTGGTTTTGTGTGTTGGTGTGTGCGCCTGCGCACCTCCCTCAGGGTCACAAACCCTGCGGCCATCCACTTCAGTCTGCTTTAGTCGGACAAGCCAAGGCCAACATACAGCCTGACTTAATAATTGAGACCTCTGGCTTGCGCCACGGATAAAGGCTCAGATAGCTATAATCAAAACACCAATCACATATCTTACATCTTTATGGAACACAAGTATTCATATAATTAAAGTCACCTTGACAAATCAATAAGCCTGGAATTAAGTTAATGTAACAGTCCTTAAATACAAGGGCATGACCCATGACAACAGGATGCTGTACACTAGTTGAGTCATAGATGTTGCTATCCTATGCTATCTTAAATGTCAACGGCAGACTGAAAAGTGTATTTAGTGTAAATGATGTCACGTCTGGTGGTTAAATGGGCAGAGACTGAACTCCAAACTGTCAGGACAAGGGGAGAACAGCTTCAAAGACTTAAACTCAACCCCTCTCCCGCACACATGCACACACAGATATACACACTGACGGACAGTCCATTGCTCCCAGCATATCTCTACTTTGTCCTTGGACTGTCTGAATACCACTGGAGGCAAGCATGATTTGAGAGAGCAAGTGGGAACAAGAGAGGGAGACAGAGAGAGGTGAAGAAGAATGAAAATGATAGAGGGAAGGAGAGAGAGAAAAGATGTGCCCCTCAATGACATCTAAAGAGATAACTCACTCTCCAGAGCTTCTTTTCTTTTTTGCTTTCACTTTCCCAGGCAGCCCTACTTCCACATAAGGCCTCAAACGTGAGTGTGTTAAACTTTGTGTACGTGCACGTCAGAATGAATGACTGACAGAGGTCTAAGAGGGAATATAGTCTTCGTGAAGGTGAAAAAGGTGAAATGTTTTTGAATCACAATAACATTATCTAAAAAGCTGCCGTGCAATGTAATTTGCATGCTGAATACAGAATATTGTCTCTAACTGCCGAGGAAAAAAAAAACTGCCTTCTTAGCCAGGCATCATAATGGTTGACAAAAGATAGTGGATTCAATTATAATTAACTACACAGTGATGCATGAAATCTAGTTTGTATGTTTTATATTATGTATATAAATGTCCATGTATATACATGCCACTATCCTGTGAAACTACATTTAGATGGCTTCTCAAGAAATGGTGTTTAGAATACCAAACAAACAACAGCTGGCTGGTCCCTTGATTGAAAGTTAACTTTGGGAAAACAAAGCACTGGGCCACCAACAGGTCAAAACTATGTTGAAAACACCCAAACAAAACAGTAGGAAAAGACAAAGTGGTCTATTGCTGCTACTGTTGTCAGAAATTCTCCCCCTTTGTAGGCACAGACAACTGTGGGGAAGAGTTAACCTTTTGATAAGCTGCTTCGTGTCCCAGCTGTATGCATTTTTCATTGGAATGTGTGAGCCAGAAAGAGAATAATTATCTCTTCTCGTTCCGTGGAGAGGCGAGGGGTTACAGCCCCAGTCTGGTCTTCATAAATGAACTAAGTCCTGAAATGAAGCAACACTGATGAGGGGAAAGAGGGAGAGGGAGAGAATCTGAGCTATGGTAATTTTCTAACCCTGAAGTGAAGCAAATGCGCACTATCAAACTTTCTTGGTTTTTCCAGTGGCCATTTGAAAAAGATGCACATTTACTATGTAGGAAATTGCGAGATGAAGTATTCATGAATCAGAACTGCAGCCTGATATATTTATCATTATCAAATAACAAATAATAAAACTAATGTGGACTGAGAAAAACAATCAGATTGAAGTAAAGCAGGGCAGTGGAAAAAAAATGCAGCAGTTTACTAATGTGGCAAACCTCCAGATACTTGGAATGTACTCCTGAAATAAAGCAATGTACTTATCTACTTTGTTACCATTTATGTAAAGAGATACATTTTCATGGGATAATATGTTTCTTAAGCTGAACATTTTTTTTGTGTTTTGTGACAAAACTTTTCTAATCAGTACAAGAACATCCAATTATTGCAATATATTGATACATGTATTACGCTCTGTTAAGCAAACTGGGTAACGGCACTCAGTGAACACTATAACCTCCAGATGAGTTGTAATCAGCACCCTGACAGACACAACTGGGGAAACACATACAATTTTTTTCCTTTTTAATAAAATTATGTGTGACAGCATCGAGTGACATCTCACCATTTATCCAAAGATAAAGTGGGATTGGCTTTGTGTTGGACTTATCAAACATACTGTAGAAGCAGAGACAAAACATTTTGAGCATGCATTAGGGTCTCCTTGTATATGTTTCAGGGTTGTTGGACAAAAAGAGAGCCAAAGAGTCAGTGATGGATGCTCAGAAGAGGAGAGTCATCTTCTCAATTCTCAGTTTATTGACTTGTTCAATGAGAAATGGACAAAAGTAAAAGGAACAAACTGTTCAATAACCTCACACTTGTTAGGAGGAAGGGAAGCACCTTAAAAACACAAAAGGTCAAGTTGAACTAAGCAGGAGGGGAACACTGATAAAATTATGTACAGCTCTGGAAGCTTGATTTGCCCCCCATTCACAATGTCTCACGAACAAAAGATTTAGTTGACGATATTTTGGACTTTACAATATTGGGCAATAAAATTAGCAAGCATCTTGTTTAAAAGTATAGACTTTTTTTGCCCCACCTGCTTATGCAAAAGAAAAATGACAATCTGAACCAGGTTGGCAGGAACAGAAGTGCTGAAAGGAATAGAATAAAGGAGGAAAAAATATCCTCAGTCATAATTTAAACAATCCGTAATCTTCCAGTGCTCTGTTTTCAATATATAATTTATGACTCTCAATTCAAACACAGCTTTATCTGCACTCGGCTGCTAAGTGATATGATTTCAGTTTTTATAGCACCCCTTCACCCCGCCCCATATCCCATTCAATCCATTACAAACCCCAGCCCCTCTGTATCACAGGCTGGTGCGATTCTGCACGCCTCATGCACTGAATTTCAACTGTACTGCCCCCCGAGGGCTAAAAGTAGCATATTAAACCCCTCCCTAACCCCATCTCTTTCCCACCCTTAAGCATTAGCCCTTCACACATCTTTAAGCACATGCATTCTTACGTATGTTTGCTTATAGCCATTGGCATGCACATCCTGTATGCTGCAAAAGGCAGGGGCTGCCTCATATTTTACAGCAGTTAAAGTTTCTCCCAGTATTTATTGCTGTGTTGGTAAGCAGAACTGTCCCATTTCAAAGTAGCACATTCTGACCCCTGATCACAGCCTCTCTGATGACCCCATAGCTCTTGCTGAGTCGTACCAATGCGCCACTTAGGTTACTTTGGTTTAATGGCAGCTTTCATCTTCTCCCCCTACATTCGTCAAGCAGCATACATGCACTCACACATACACACATGCACTTATACGCTGCAGATAAAAATATACATTTCTTATTGATCACTGTGCCAGGGGACAGTCAAGGTAATGTTCGTGCTCCTAAAAAAAGTGCACTTGACACAGGTTGTAACCAATAATAAAGGTCTAATGGTTTTCCAGTCTTTAGCACAGTGATCAATGCAGTGCATAAAGTGTTGAGCATTGCAATATTGATAATATCCAATTGGGGACATTGAATTTGTATTTGAAGTGATTAGAAAGGGTCTGAAATGAATATAGTTTCTTATGTTCTTGAAAAGATGATAGATAATGATAAATCATGTTGTCACAGCTAGTAAGCTCTTTTGAGTGATGCTTGTTTACTCAAGAAATTCTTGACCAGAGTTGAAATGTTAGCCAACTTAAACCAGAAAACCATCATTAAAGAGTCCAATATACTCAGTATGAAATATCAGCTGATGGACTTTTCTTGAGGTTATTAGATTATTTTAGTGCTTCAAGTGCTTGCCTACTTGAAAACAAACACTTTATGGACAGTTAACTGTGAATATCAGAACCCAGACTAAAAAAGCTCTTCATAAACGTTTCATTAAGGAATATGTAATTTTTTAAAAAGCCCAAAACTGCCAGGTTCAGCTAGGAGAGCAAGGCCAAAATAATATGTGCTGACAGCACTGCCCACAGCAGCCCAGTATTAAATTAGAATAGGCCTAATGTGTTTGACAGGGATTCATGTACCCCTCTTATTAGATTATAAATACTTGCTTTGGTACTTATGTTTGCCTTTTAGCTGACAGCACAAAGAGGGAGAGAAGAAGACATACAGGGGAGAGAGAGAGACACTTAGATTCAGCATAAACACCATGTGAGAATGTGGACAGGTGGTCAAGGCCTGATAGTCTTTATGACCAGGCAGCTACTTACTTGCTCGCATCCTGTCGTCTATCCAATGATTATTTCACTAAACAAGCAGTATGGTGATACACTATAGTCCATGGAGTGCTCCATTCAACGCCATCTCTTTGATTAATTCACACCTTAAACACTATGTTTACTTCGGATTATACGTTTACCTGAACTATTACTATTATTATTATTATATGCATAATTGACCTTGTGTATCTATATAATTAGTTGCTTTCTAAAGCAAAAAGTGAGTTTTGCAAAAAGCATATTCAATTGCATTGATCAGTATCTCTAAGAACATGATTTTTGAAATTAGTTATTTGGCAAAGTACCGAGTTAGGTTCTCATAAGGGGCAAGGATTTACTGCAGGTCTGTTCCTGTATGCACCCATGACATTGATCACAATTTAAAAAGAACCTCAAAACCTAGTTTTAAGTTCTTTGATGGTATGATTTACTACTGTCATTGCCAATAAAAGAAACATTCTTACTGACTCACACTGTAAAAATCTGGTCTACGGTCATTACGTTATGCTGCGGATAGATTTGACTTCTGTGATGAATTCCTCCTCTGCTTTTCTCTTCTCTGAAACCCTCTCCTCTTTTTTTTCCACATTTAATCTATTCATCATATAGTGCTACCTTCTCCCTTCCTTCAGAATCCTTCTCTTTACTGATTCTCTGCCATCTCTCCTCTCGTCTTTTTTCCTCAGCTATCTGCCTACATAGTGTTTGCGCTAGCAGAAAATTTCCACTTCGTCTCGAAGGGGAAATGCGTTTTTCTCTGCTTTGCTCATCTCTCCTTCTTCTTTTGTATGTTTTCCATGCTGGCAATACCTCCTATTTCTGCATGCAGCAGGGAGAGCGCTCCGTCTACGGATGTCCCATAAGGGACCTTACAGTATGATGTTACAATCTCCCCACATCCAGTGGGATCCTTTCTTGTACATTCTCTCTGGCTGCTCTTTTCTGTTTCTCTCAACACAACGTCCATGCCCTTATTCCTTCTGCTTCTCTTAACTTCCTACTATCCTAACCTCTCTTACACACTTTTTAAATCAGATCATCTGACTTTTACCCCTTTGACACTTAAAAATTGACATGCAGTCTCCTATTATGATTCATGTCTGTCCGTCTGACGCTTAAATTTCTCTATCTTCGAGATGGTTCCTCTGTTTTATTTTTATTTTTTTCCTGCTGCTGACTAATGTAATTCAAATTTTTGACAGTGAAATACAATGAGAAGCACAATATAAATTCGAAAATAATTAATGTCAGCTATAAAGGTCTTTTGAGTTATTACTAAAATGGTTTTTTGGAGATTTGTTGGCCTGTGGATTCTTATATCTATGTAATACATATGACTATTTCAGAAATATCCAAGACGTACTTACATGTAGGTACTTTTTCTTCCTGGTATAAATGAAGGGGATTCAAAATTATGGTGATTACAAAAAAACAGTGCACAGTTAATCTCTGACAATATAGAGGAAAAATTGATACATTGCTCAAAAGATTTTGTACCCTCTAATCACATTTAAATATGAGCTTGAGTGTCAAATATTAGCATATTGTCGTGAATAAACATGCCATCACTAAGAAATTTGGAATTCTTAATTTAATCTAGAAGGTTATGGAAAATGCTTCTATTTGTCGAAATACAAGCAATGAACTAAACAGAAAAGCTGGTGTAGTTTTTTGGGTAAAACTGACTTGCCATCTATGGACCAGGTCTCTGGTTAATTTAGTTTACAAACAAATGAGTTAAAATGCAGTTCTTTATGGAGATTAATATTTAAGCCTTTAAATCCACCTCACAATTTCATTTAATTTACCTGGATTTCTTTTTCTCTTTTCTAACAGTTTATACCCGAAATGTAATAATTGGGGGCAATGGACTTATTGTATGTTTGCGTGTGTGTGCGTGCCTGTCTGTGCGTATATCCGCTCTTACCAGTATGGATTTTGTAACTTGTCAGTGGCACTTTCAACATAATGAAGGACAAAAAGTTCTTTCTGGTGCACACTGTAGCATGTAAGCATGAAACAAAGACGAACACTGAGAGTAGGATACAGTTTAAAATCATTTCCCCTTTCTAAATGTTTCCTTTTTGCTGGGAATAACACTAGGGACAAAACCTAGGGACAAGGATGACGCATATGAAGATTCCAACACTCCTCTAAACACATGAAAATTTGAACTGTTCTTGAAAAGCCCTCTGCCACCATTATGGTTATGATACTGTATCTATCATTCTTTTAAAATATGGTTCATTTGGGGAATTAGTTTTATAACCTTCCATCCCTTCTCTATAACCCCCCCAAGGGGATCCAAATAACCCAATATCGGACACCAATGTGTAATGCAATCCCTCAGTGAAAATGATGAGTGCAAAGTACAGATAGGAAAAGTTTGTTGAATACATACACTTTTACCAAGGATATGCAGACATAAGATATACATTCACAGGCACACAGACACATTCACACATGTCTAATGAGTGATTGGTAAAGGATGTTTGTTTGGGTGGAACTTGAACCTGTCTGTGCCCTAGGGCCACAGCTAAGCAGGTGTTAGAGAACACACACATACACACAGCGACACAATAACACACAGAAAGTGAGAACTCCTGGACATCTGGGTAGGGCGGCACAGTACTGTCAGACTCACAGGAGCTGTCACACATTCCAGGATTAAAGTGACCCCAGAGCTGAGGGGGGCACACCTGTGCCATGGGAGGCCCCTTGTATGTTGAGGAGCTTTTCATAAGACCGCTCAATGTGACAAAGTTGTGGGCGTAATTTGCACTCACTCACTGTTAATATCAGTACTTTTAATGTCTCTCTGAGCTACCTGAACAAAGGAGTAAATGGGTAGACGAGACAGAAAGGATGACAGGAAAGCTTATCTTAGAATAATGATTGAAAAAGGCTATTAAATTTGTATGTCTGTATGTTAAACAAGCCACAAGAGTGAAAGGCTAGTTCCAGGCTGGTGGCCAAAGCTTTGTAATGCTACCAAAGTCTGTGTGTCTTTCCAGGGCTGTACAGTGAGCAGATTTGCAATTTACGCTGCTATGAGCAATCACCAAAGCCAGTCACGTATGCATGAGAGCCGAGGCTCCTGGGTTCCTTGCAGAGTTGCTTGGCTAAACTGTGAGTGTGTGTGTGTGTGTGTGTGTGTGTGTGTGTGTGTGTGTGTGGTGGGGGGGGGGGGGAGCATGGGTTGGGTGTATATGTGGTGGGGCAGGGGTGTCAAATAATCCAGACAAGGATAAAATCTTCACTTGCTTATACCCTGTGTGCACAATTATTAGGCAAGTGATTATTTTGACCCTATCATCATTTTATCAATAATTTCCAACTCCAAGCTGTATAAACTTTAATGCTTATTGGATTTCATGCGTATCAGCTAATGTGCATTTGTGTACTGAGGGACGGTCTGGCCTAAGGAGATCAACACCCTATTTCAAGGTGTGCATAATTATTAGGCAGAAAAAAATGCCAAAAAAGAGATTTAACTGACTCTGAAAAGTCAAAAATTGTAAAAAGTCTTTCAGAGGGATGTAGCACTCTTAAAATATTAATATTATAAAAGATACTGAGGCATGACCACAAAACCATCTAACATTTTGTTGCAAATAGTCAACAGGATTGCAAGAAACAAGTCAGGAAGAAAAGATGTGATTAACCAGCAAAGATTTGAGAAGAATCAAACATGAAGGTAACAGGAACCCATTATCCTCCAGTGTTGCCATATTCCACAACTGCAACCTACCTGGCGTGTCGAAAAGTACAAGATGTTCAGTTCTCAGAGACATGGCCAAGGTAAAAAAAGGCCGAAACCCGACCACCTCTGAACAAGACAAATAAGTTGAAACATCAAGAATGGGCCAAGAAATATCTGAAGACAGATTTTTCAAATGTTTTATGGACTGAGATGAGAGTGACTGTTGACGCACCAGATGGGTGGGCCCGTGGTTGGATCAGTAACGGTCACAGAGCTCCACTTCGACACTGATGGCAGCAAGGTGGAGGTGGGGTACTGGTATGGGCGGGTATTATTAAAGATGAGCTTGTTGGACCTTTTTGGGTTGAAAATTGACTCAAAATCAACTCAGAGACCTACTGCCAATTTTTAGAAGACACTTTCATCAAGCAGTGGTATAGGAAAAAGTCTTTCCTTTGATTTTTATGCAAGACAACACTCTATCACATGCATCAAAGCACTACACTGCATGGCTGGCCAGTAAAAGCCTTAAAGATGAAAAACTAATGAAATGGCCCCCTTCTTCACCTGGCTAAAACCTTCTTGAGAACTTTTGGGCCCTTCTAATGCAGGAAATTTACAGTGGAGGTAAACAGTACACCTCTCTGAACAGTGTCTGGGAGGCTGTGGTTGCAGCTGCACAAAAAGTTGATTCTGACCAGATCAACAAACTGACTGACTCCATGAATGGAAGGCTCGAAAAGAAGGGTGGCTATATTGGCCACCAAGGTTTTTTTTCTTTTAAATTTACGAAATGTTAATTTGTAAATTTTTGAGTTTGTTTATTATTCTCACTTTAACAGCTGAAAATAAACAAGTGAGATGGGAAAGTCTTTGTTTCTAATTTAGTTGCATAATAATTCTGCACACTAATAGATGCCTAATAATGGTGTATATTTAGATATTATCCTAAGAGAGCAAAAACTTCACGGTTATTTCTTAAATGTTCAGATTTGACGGTTTGTTAACATTTTGGATTGACTAAGAGCAAAACAAAAACAAAACAAAAATGAATCCTCAAAAATACAACTTGCCTAATAATTTTGCACGCAGTATAGGTCCTTACCACAAAGGACAGGTGATGACTACCCAATGATACTGAGTATTAATATACCATACATACTGAAGGAAATTTGAAAGCCAGTCAGGAGACAAGTTCTGAATACTTTCATTATTCAGATAAACTTTGACAGGTATTATATGCAACAAATGACATTCTATCATTAAGCACATTCATGAATCTTATATGACAATCTCTTCTGTGCATATGGAGCATCTTCTTTTTGTTGAAGTGGTATATTACTAGGTATACTTTGTAGAACACTGGATTTACTTCACCGTGCCAAAAAGCACAAGTGTAATCCACATTGTTTATTTAACCTGTGCTAATGTACACATAAGGAGTTTTAAATTTATGCTGTTTGGCCAATGTACAGCATTACTGAATCCCGCTCTCACCTGTAGGCACAGTAATCAGGATGCCAAAAAAATAGAGGGAAAAGTAGTTTTATAAAGTCATTTTGGTGACAGTCCTAAAAATATACAGTTATTCTTGGATGGAGAACATGAAGAAAATTGTGCATATACATGCAATTTGACTCCTCGCCAAATTGTGAAACAAAGACATTATAGTATTACATTAAGTCAGGCCTCCATGCTAACACTCAGCAGCTCAGGTAGATCATGTTGTAGAGAGGGGAAAATGGGGGACTTTGGGCTTGTGGGTCCTGTCCTGCCCTCGACCTGTAAATGCTGGCACACCCGGTCCTGCTGCTGGCTAAATAAAGAGCCCCGGGGTGGGCTGGACTGGGCGGCAGGAGAAACAGACACAGAGTCGGCATTACCCAGTTAATCTCATTAGGGAGGCAGTCCTGCCAAGCTACCAGGGGTCAGCCAGAGTGCCACGTCACTCACTGCACCTTTGGCACTCCCTACAACCCCCAGGCAGGTTTGGGCTAAGACTTATGGCTAGCCATGGTGGGGCGTTGATGGGTGGGTCTTGTTATAAAGATGGGTAAGAAGCAGTATTGCTAAGCAGTTGGGGTAAATCAGAGGTTAGAGTCAGTGGACTGTCTGCGTGAATTATTTTCAGATTTTGATGGCAAAGAAGAAATGGGATAACAGAAACATGATACATCCCCACCCCCTCAAAAATGTAGAAAGATTGTAAGAAATATGTTGAAAAAAATACAATGCAAATGAGACAGCCAAATGGAAAACAAACACAAGAGAAGAATAAAGTTAAATTGTGATGGACAAAGATATGGAGAGAAGAGGCAAAAAGAGGATGGAAAACCACCTCTGCAGCTTGTTTTAATGTATTTACAGCAGATTGCATCAGGGTGCTGTAGTTAAAAGGGCCATCACCATCCAGAAGGGTCATTTGTAGTGTGATGAGTTCCTCTTCCTTTAAAGAGGATGTGTATCAGCAGGATCATGACCAAACACACACACACACACACACACACACACACACACACACACACACACACACACACACACACACACACACACACACACACACACACACACACACTAATATACATATATATAATTGTCCATTAATGAGATACAAATGTATATGAATATATCCTCAAAGGAAAAAATAAAAAGCAAAAAGCCAACAGTGTCATAAACCCTTGCTAAATTCTTTCCTGACTCCTCCTGCCTTGCTTTTCTTTTTCTCCTTCCTTTCCCCAGGGACCACAATTTAGAGGTGATATCAGCGTGGCACAGGGGGTAGGACAGGTTGTCCTTGGTACTGAACATTTCTGGTTTGATTCCCAGCTGTTCCTAGGTTGTTGAAGTGTCACTGAGCAAGGCACTGAACCGCTAACTGCTCCTCTGGTGCTGCCTTCCGCTCATTGTTCAGTCATGATCGGAAAAATGCATGGCTCAAATTTAGCTGACGTTGCGCTTTGTGAAAAACTGAATGTGATGAATAAAGTGATTTCTCCTCAGTGTAAGGGGTAAATATAGTGGGTTTGGAGATTGAAGCACTGCCCATCTGCACAGACAGACAGGGTCATAAATATTCACTATCAGTATGACCAACATTGTGGACATGACCCATGACTATCCCCCCTTGGCCAACAGAGAAAAACTACCTTTATGCATCTAAATCTTGTCAATCTAAGTCTTTTGGAACTCTGAAATTTGTTTACGAAAGTATAACTGTTTGTAATAATCAGGCTTTAAATAGGATTTATAACACTTTTTTTATTTCTTTATTGGAAAAGCACTCAACTCAAGCACTTCAACGCATGTTGCTTTATTACAAAAAGCATAGTAAGCAAGTCATGTATTCTGCAACTTTAAGATTTACAAACTCCAAGGTCGACTAGGAATGGCCAACTGGACAGAGTATAGCATCTGAGAAGGATCTTGAGTGGGTGCCTCAGCTGTCAAGCTGGTTATGTTTTAGCCTTTGTATAGCCTTTGGAGACCTAGAGGTGAGCTAATCACCCTTACCCTCCTACATAGGGGAGGTTGGATTTTACCCAGTGGAATCAAGATAACTCCTTCATGACAAAAAGGTATAAACCACAGACTGCTCAAATTAATACTTTTTGTTCACAAGTTTTTTTGCAATAAGATTTAAAAGCCTCAGTTTAACTGCTATTGAAAGAAGAAAATGCAGACAACTTCTACTGTACTTATAGATATATAGTAAAAATTATTCTCGACACTAGAAAGGTGGAATCCAAACCTTCATTCTAGTGCAAAGCCCTGGCATGATCATTTAACTTAAATGTTCTCATCTCAGGAACAGGGCTAAAAAGTATACTAATTTCTGAATCCCAGAAGATGCCCTCCTATGTATTTTGGTATGGCATTAAAATTCCTTATTTGTACATAGGTATTGTATTTATCCATTCAGTTTTCTTTTACAGCTAACAGTATTGTACGCTGATTTCTGATGTCCGACTAAATCAGGTCCTACGCGTTCCATTTGCACCAAAATGGAAAGTGATAACCATTCATGCACAGGCAATGCAGATGCTGTATGTCTTAGTTTAATTTTATGAATTATACTTTCAACATCCTAGGCACAGCTTCAGCCATTATCTAAAGGACATTTAAAACAAATTGTAATCATTTTGACCATGCCTACGTAAACACTTTCCTTCATTATGATGCTATAATGACCTTTGACTGTCAGATAAGGGTTGTAACTACAAAAGAAAGTCCTGCTTAGCCAGGGACATGCAAAACCATTGACTGAGTTATGTTGTTTCGAAACCCAATCTCATTAATGTAATTCCTAATATGGAGGAAACATAACTCGAATGGAGAATGTGAGACAGAAAGAGAGGTAGAATAGACAGACTAAAGCAAGCCAAGTTAGCCCAACTTTGAAAGATAATAATAGGCGATAATAAGTGACGGCTATTTGACTGACAGCTTGTTATTACCCGGATGGCTAGCTAACTGGCTTGCTGCTTAGCCAAGTGGCAGGCTGGTGTGTCGGCCTGTGTCTGGATTATAGCACGGAGTTTATGTCATTGTTGAACTGTACTCAAGACCCAAAGAGTGTTTAGACATTCCCTGTAAACTGCGCATAAGAGCATCCACAGCATATCAAAGCTCCAATCAAAAACCCTCCTAAAATAGGCAGAAGACCATGTAAAGTGGGAGCCAGCTGACTAGAGTGCGAAGGGTGCTGAGGGAAAGGCTGAAAGTTCACAGCTTCAGGCAAGCCCTGTACGGTTTTGGGCCCCAAGCCAAGGCTCAGATTGGGATAAGCTCCTGATGGTTCCACTGTGAAATGGGATCAGATGTGGGACAGAGGAAGGATCGAAGGATAGAGTGGGCTTTACAGCATGAATAGGCTAGAGTTAGTGTTGAGATTTGAAATTGTTTAACAAACGGCTGTTGGAATATACTGCGGAGACCATGGATGACTGAAATGTAGTTTTATAGGGATGACACATGGCCAGAGGATTTGTTTTCTTTCAGTTAAGTTTGCTGGAACAATACAATTTGATTTGACTGCATTACCTATGCCAGTAGAAATTATAGAGTGAACAAAAGTTATATCATTGATTAGCTATCATACAGTTCCAACAATCATACAGCACCTAGTTGACGGTATTTCATACATTGAATGACCGGATAGTTGTGGTAAACACAGAAAGTAAAAGTTAAGTTGTAGTGCTTCACTGTGCCTTGGGGCCTATTACACAGCAGGTGCCAGAGTTTCTTAACTAAAAGCTGATCAAGCAAAACTTACTGTTACCTCAGTGGAAATAATCCACAGTTGAAGAGTAGGAGTGCTTATATCTTCTCAGCAGGGAAGAGAAAAGTAAAAAGTACAGGAGGAGAGTGGTGCAGAGATAAAAAAAAATAGTCTTTAGGGGAGTGAGGCTCTCTTCACTAATTTTAGTGGGGTGAATAGTACAGAGTTCAGATTAGTGTCAGAACATGATTTGCAATAAAATGCATGCGCCACTTCTGAAAATATTTTCAAATGGACGACTTTCTATGGGATCAGGCTGCTGATTTGATTCAATGAAGCTGTTTTCCCACATCAATCATGATCCTTCTTTTTCATGAAAAAGAAGTCAAGGTCATTAAATTAATCACCAATCACATAAATATATGATGATGTTGAATATGTTGTACATCTAGCTATTTCCATGTATAGTCACCCAATGTAGTTTAAATGCATTTCCCAACCCTAAACCTATTTTATGTCTCCCCGAAGAGAGCATTGTTGTATTTACATGTGCATACATTAGGTGCAAATGATGTAAAGCTTGAGTATGTAGTGGGATTGTGGAAAATTATTAAGAATAAAATCCACCCTTTCCCAATTCAGAATCGGTCGTTACCGTTACACATAAAAAGAGAAAAAAAACACACAAAAATGACAACCTCCATGTAAACAGGAGATGAAACCTACTTATTAAAAAAACCCCTGTCTTCAGTGAGTATGTTTGTGCAGAGTTGTAAACTTGAGTAGCATCGACTGGAATGTAAGCAGGTTGGTATTATCATGAATCTGTGCACACTTACATGCACTGAGTGACTGTGAAGCTCAGTAGAAGGCGTATTTGTGCCTGTTTATGTGTGAGCATAAGCAAATATATTTGTAGACAGGTGTGTTTGATGAAGATATCAGAGTAGGAGAGCCAAGGCAGCACTGGAATGCTGAGGAGAACTGGGGGTCCCAACAGCCAAAGAAGGGGATGTGTCACACTATACTAACGTATACAAACATCTTTTATGCCCTCCATTCCCTGTCGTGGCCTCTGCTCCTTCTATATGTGTGGCACAGAGAATACTTTAAAAGCAGAACTACAAAACAGTCAGCCAGGGGAATGCTCTACAGCTACTTTACACTCTTCTTCTTGCACATTTCTCTTTGCCTTGTTCTTCAGCTTCTGCGCTCTTTTTTTCTGAGTCTAACTTTACGGAGACCCTGAAACAACTTAAACTTGCACAAGCTTCCCAAATAAGCAACTCTATCTCTGTCTCTCTCGTTGCCAATGAGCAGAGGCAGAAGCCCTGTGCTCAAAAGTGATCAATTTTTAATTCCCCACCAGTTTTTCATGTTGTGTCAGTGAGATATGTCATCAAACGGGAGCCCTGGGGAGGCTCCGTGAAGGAGGAAGAGGAAAGGGGTGGAGGGAGAAGACGATGGAAGTGCAGGTGAGGAGAGCAAAGATGATAGAAGGAAGGGAAACCAATAGAGAGAACTGAATAAAACAGATCAATGTTTACAATCACAATGCAAGCATACTTTTTTTGTTTCATTGTTGCTCAAATACCTAAATAAACCATTTTATCCAAATGATATTAATATGAAATATCATAAAATATATTTTTGTATCCAGTAACAGGTTGATTCCTTGTGTAAGTTTATTTGCAGACAAGTGTTCACCCAAAATGGAAAGACGAGCTGACTTAATCAAAGCTCAGCTGATTAGGTCTCTTACTTCGATGTCACCACAGCTGCCTGGCAACACACTTTCTTGCTTTAGAGAACTGTACTTACTGGGCACAGTTGCAGTTGAAATTCTGATATTTGTGTCACAGTTGTGGTGGTGGTATTTTGCTTGTGCAGCGAGCCAATTGAGCTGACTCACATACTGCCTGTTTGTTCTGCAGTTTCTAGTGACTTGGGGTGTGAAAAGGAGCAGAAAATCTAACTGTTCCATATCAAGGAATATTTTTACTACTGCTAATGTGACTTAAATACCTTGTTCCACAGCTGAGTGGGCTAGCACCTGCTACAAGCAACAGCTAGCCTATTACAGCTGAGTACAGAGCTGTCGCTAATTTTCTGATTCAATTAGCATGCCTCAGAGCTTTCCAGGCTAATTGCAAACTACTTCACAGTTACCTCTGATTAATCACTGCCCATCTGCAAGTCATTGCACACAGAACTTGGTGGAACAAATCTGTGTGTTCTAAAATATCATCAGAGCAACACAGAGTATCTGAATAATTTGCTGTCTCCAGTTGGTCACTGAGAGGCCCTGATGTTATGTTCTAATCCTGCCAGGAGCATATATTTTTGAAACATCAAATGCAGATAAACACGTACAGCCTATTACTAAAAGGTTTCCTAAGGTTGCCAGTGTCTCCTTAAAACTTGAAGTACATAGATTACAAGTGTATGATGCGTACGCTAAAACAAGAAAGCCATAAATCTATGCTATGAATTTCACTAACATATCCTAAAGTAAAAGGTCAGAGGGAGACGTGCGAAGTCTGTACTCTACTCTATACCCATTCATTCTCAAAGCCTGTTGTATGGCGCAAAAAAAACTGACTGCAAAGGCCAGCTGATGCTCCACCAACTTCAACTCTATACACGGCACACCAACATAATATATATATATATATATGTATATATATATATATATATATATATGTATATATATATATATATATCTGTTTGTTTGTTTGTTTGACAGAATTTACAGTGTAAACACATTCACAAATGTACCCTGTGACCATGTGAACTTGAGCAATCTCACAAAGCCTGTAGACTGTACACCTTTATACATGGGAGCAGAGACTGTGCACATTAACAAAAAGGTCTTAGAAACCATAGGGCTCTCACAATAAAGACATATTTTTTTCTCCCAGCATTATATTTTATTCAAATATGCATCCCTTCTCCTTCAATGAAGTTAAGAAATAGTACATGCAATCTTTAAAAATAAAATGCTTACCCTCAACATTTATCAGTAGATTATACATGTCTTGATCACATTTTGCAATCCTTTAATTACAAACCTGCTAAATTCAAACATTTTCAGCTGGTTGACCTGATACTGTATTATTTCTAACCTTACCCAATAGGAGAAGTCAAAATGATGCAGTCTAGACCTGGAGGTCATAACCCTTCTCGAGACCCACCAGGAGACCCATCACCTCTCCAACCAAACCAGATCAATAGCTCTGTGATGTCTGGGCTGTCAGCCAGTGTTTGCTTGCATTGACCTTTGGAGCTGATGAAGAGTAACATAGGACAAATGATAAAATAGACTAACACAAATGCAATGAGATAGACAATGGGGGTAGATGTTGGACAAGATTGGCAAAGATACAGAGCTGGGAAAGAGAAAAGAGATGAAGACCAATATCAAAGAAAGAAGACCAATACCAAAAACAAGGGGGTGGAGTAGAAGGTGAGGAAAGCTCAAACAATGAGGAAAAATTACAGAAGGAGGTTATCATACAAGTCAGTCAACTATAGACATGCAGCAAATATGGGCAGGGCACGATGCTCTCAGTCCCACACAATCCTCGCCTGTGTTCGCAAACTGAGCTCTATACACAATCTAAAACCAAGGTCACAGCCATGTTTACATAGCCTTTAGCCCAAATTACATCATCCAGATACAAGCCTGCTGGTTGCATCCCAATGTCACTGACAGTAAGTGAGTTGGTAGGATTGCTATCCTGGTAAAGGAAGAAAAAAGTGAACACGCTAGTGGACAGCAGTGTGTTGGAGTCAAAAAGAGAAAAGTTAAAACTAAATATGAATCCATGTATTCTCTTCGCAAAAACTTCAATACACATATAATCATGTCTTCTCCTGGGATGTTGAGCGGGGAAACATGATGTCTGTTGTTACTGTCTCCCAATTATGATCCATACCCAAGTGGCAAAAGAGGAATGTAATATCAATATGTAAAGTCTCTGATTTGGCCGTGATTTCTATGGCTATAATAGCTTATTGACTGGCACAAGCTTAAGTATGGCCGACCTTGCAGTAGTGACCAATCCCGCGCCTTTAACACTTTAATCCAAGCATGTGCAGCTCAGTTACCAGGCCCTTTATCTGGTCAGTACTCAATCTTAATCCAACTTTCTAGCTTTGGACAAACTCTGAACACACATATCTTCTCACCATCCTCAAATAGCTCACCTCTAATAACCCCAAATTAAGTCCATGTCATCAAATTACTCATGCATCATACAGGCATTTCCCTTGGTGAGCAATACAAATGCTGTTCATTAGAACTTCAAAAATCTGCTTGTTTGCAACCATTTTCATCACAGACATTGACCCTGGCCAGATTGGCAAAATGCAAAGCATGTACGCTGTCTTTGAAAAAGCACAGGTACACAGGTAAACAGGTATAGGCTTTCAGGATGCTTGCAAAACTCAATTTCAAATTACTTGTCCTTTTGTATTGTATTAAGAAATCCTCAAACCGTTTATTTTCAATGATACAAAGTGAATTACAGTAAAGTCCGCACTTAAATGCTTATCAACTTCAACAGCGTGGATCATGAGTAAAACACTGCAATTATGATTTGGTATCATAGGAGTACTAAGGGTAAATAAGTCCAGCTGAATGATCTTTGATATTGATATAAAATGAATTTAATCAGTTTTTAGGTAACAACTAGACCATACAGTATAAACTTTCAATTTAGTACTATTAAGTACATATGTGTAATGAAAAATTATCTTTTTGCTAATTAGATTCTTGCTTGTTTTTTCCGAATTAAGGAAGAAAGTTGTTTTGGATAAGATTTGCTGCTCAATTAAACTGAAACAATACAGCATTCAACCACCTGTTGGTTTTTCGCATTAAGAGAAAACAAGGAGAATATGAAAAAAACTGCATGGTAATAGCCTGTTGAATCTTTGACGATTTCAAAACGTCTTTGTTTTGAAAGTCATGAAGCCATTTCCAAAATACAAAGAAGAGGAAACAAATGGAATGCAAAGAAGCAGATAAATCAAACGAAGAAGTGGAAATAGGCAAGTTGTGGTTCTTGGTTGAGAGGTCAGAGTAAAGTCACTGCTGCTATGCCTGCTATGGGCACTCAGCTGGAACTAAATGTGGATGCAACTGCTGGAACACTGCCAGGAACCTCTCACCCTGCTGTGCTTTCTCTCTTTCTGCTCAAGGCTCAACAGAGAGTGGGAACTTACCACCACGTTCTCCACAAATCCCATTCTCCAAATCCCCCTCCTCACCATTCAGTCAATCGTTCAGTCATTCAGCTAAACATTTTCATTAAAGCAAGCACAGTGATGATTTGACATGGATATGACATTGAATGTGATGACAATGAAGGGCAGAGGAGTGAAGATATCTGGCAAAATACAACACTCTTAGCTTTCATCACCTAACTGAGAGGGTGGTCATGGCCATGTGTATGTTTTTGCAGGACCACCATCTCTTCCATGTCTGGGAGAGACAATGAGGGCAGTAAGCAGGTTCAAACAGCTGTGAATGAGCTTGGTGTCATACACCCCATCCCCCAGGACAGAGGGAAAACACACACACACACACACACACACACACACACACACACACACACACACACACACACACACACACACACACACACACACACACACCCCATCTGTGAAAAACCAACACATGACAGAGCAAATAGGATTACAGTATGGAGGAAGGCAATGAGGATGATGCAAACACCATAATATCATTTCCTAGAAGGGACATGGGATGGGGCAGGGCAGTGTGGGGTGGGTTAGAGGTTTTAGAGGGGGGGGAGGTTCAGAGGCTTAGTTGGTCAGGGTTCAGACATACAGTGCAATGATCTAATGGCTGTCTCATTTGTGCACCAAAGCTAAGCTTTTGTTTTGAAATAGATAAATAAATAAATAAATAAATAAAAAAGATTCTGAAACTAGGCCAGTATTCAAGAGATGAAAAGCAACGCAAATAGCACACAGGCTGAATGAAATGCACTACAGTTCATAGTGTCTGAACCTTTTTTCTGAACCCCCAAAATAAGTTATTCAAAGAAAGTATGTGTTATTCAAATATATATATCACATCTTTTGTTTTAAAACACACACATACACGCGCACACAAACGCACACACAAACACACACACACATACACACACACACACACACACACACACACACACACACAAACACATATATTTGTTACAGTTCTAGTTATTGATTAAGTTTAAAGATCTGTTTTCATATAATCTAAAATGCGATTTGTTTATGCCCCCACTGTTTGGAGGTTACGTGCCACCATCCACCATCAGACTTAAACCCTTTGCCATGGACAACATGACAAATATAGAGTGTCAACTAAGATTAAATCCTACTGTTAAATCCTTCGTGTAGCCTGTCATTCAAAAGAAACACTTTCATATCACTTTATTATCATGTGATTTGTAAACTAATATTGAATGTATTAAAAGAGATTATGGTTGCATTAGAGGATTAAAGGTCTTTTAAGGAACCAGCTATGACTATGATGATCCCTCTATCCGTCCATCCATACACAACCTACATTCAAATATGTAATTCACAACAATCTTGCCATGAATGAAAGATTACAGGGTGATTTCAACAACTGCTCTACAAAACAATCAATTTCTCACTCATCTATCCTTTCATTCACACGAGCATGCATGCATGCCTCTGTTGAGTGGTTAAAGAGCCTGTCTGTGTGATAGGAAAAGGTTGATCCTGGGGCTAGGCAGGGCAGGAATGCCAAGCATGGGTTTAAGCTGTAATGTAAAATTTATGTCAAAAGGCTCATCGAGTATAAGAATAAAGCTCTGTGTTGGGTCAAGTTGGTCAGGCCTTCGGTAGGAACAACTCAGATAATCTAACTTGAATACATCCAGAACGGTCCACAGGAGCCAGCCTGACATGTGACTGGCTGCGACACCTCATGGTCAAAGTTCAATACAGATTTCAGCAAATCTGAGCATGCACGGCATGAGCTTATGTACAGCAAGGGGAGGGGGCATGGCTTGACCTCTGATCCTTACCCGTTAAGACCCTTGAAGTTTTTTACCCTGACCTAGACTTGACTCCTTCATCTGGGATGTTAGCTATACTAATTACTGGCTGATAGCTGCCTGGTGCCAAACACAATTCACCTCCCCCCAATTCTCCTCGACTCTGCTCTAACAGCTGGTGCCAACCTCACTTAGCACTCATGAAGTGTCTCAAACAAAGTGCGAGCATCCTTTGTTCACTCTGCTCTTGGCAATCCACCTCTTTTGTTCAAGATTTACTTTTTCTGTAATCTGGTCACATGTTACTCTAAGGGCAAAGTTGGGGGGAAAAGGAAGCTTTGCTGTGTCAAATCAGAAGATCAACAAGCATTCACTCTGAAAGAAAAATACAGTAAATTAAGTGGGATTAAAATAGCTATATGATTGGATTTGGGTTCTGCATCTCAGAATTCTGACCCCACCCCTTTCCAAGTAAATGACAAGTGACAGTTCACTTAATGGTTGGAAAGCCTGTTAGGATCCGAGCAAGCCAAGTTAATTGTTGCATGGACGGACACAGAGTTGTCAGCTGTTTTAACATCAGTTTCTAGGGAAAGAAACTCGCTATGCATAGCCAATGTATTTCCAGGATGTTCTAAAGCTTTCATTACCAACCAACCCTCTGTGCTACTTGTCTATGATTATCAGTGTGTGTGCTGCACATATATACTTAAGTTTGCTTGGGTAAATCTCTGTAGACCCAAATGTGTTGGAGTATGTTAGAACGCATATCGTTTGACTAAGGAGGTGGTGGCGAAGTTTAATATTTCTTGGTCTCTGGTTCACCTATGAAGCACAACTGCAATCATCTGGGAAAATGTGGAAGACATGTTAGTGTTGTAAATCATGTAAAATAGAAGGACATACCAACTGTCGCTCAGGTGTTGACTGATTTTGCCAAGCTATATTAACAGAAGAATCACTTCAGTGGTGAACAAACACTACAGACATGGAAGCAGTGGAACTGAGTGATCTAAATTAAATTTAACAGCTTCAACATAGGAAAATACAAGATGCTGCATTTATTGTCGGACTGTTTTGAGTGTTGAAAAGTCAGCTGACACAGTTTAAAGGTCAACTCAAGGTGCCTAGAACAGTGACAAGCCAGTGACAGTCAGAGGATGTTGGTGGATAAACAATATGGTTAGGGAGAAAAAAAACAGCAAAAAAAAAAAACACTTGAGGATTTGAAGCCATAGTTTTAGTGAGAGAACAGTATAGTCTATCTCATTACTCCAAGGCACAATAAGCACAACAACTCTCCAAGCACTTTATAATTGCCGCTTCCTAGGCCACAAACAAGCTTTGATTATTAACCCTTACTCCTTACTTCGTTCAGGGAAAAAAATCTTTCTCTAATTGCAACATTTCTCGAATACGGGTGGAAATAATTTTCATGGGTTGTTTGTCTCCTGTCTTGCTGGTTAAAATTGTTTTTTTTTTTATCTGTCTGTAATAAGCACATGGAATAATCCTGGGTCACACAACATATTGAAAGCCCTGTTGGTTGTGGAATCTACCATTTAGACTGAATAATTATATAAAAGATGGCAGAAAAAATGACAAATACAAATAATAAATAAATAAATATAATTAATTCCAAGGAGGATTCCTCCCTCAAATGTATATGTCATTGCAAATAGGTGAAACCAAAATATATCCTAATTCCTTGGATATTTTCTATTTTATTGATTCATAACAATCATATCAAACATGGACCTGGTTACCTGTTTTCTGAAGAGGGGTATTTTATTCTAGAGAAGAAATATTTCTAGCCTTTGCTGTTACACACATCAGTGCATAAAACACAAACGGATCTGCCTGATGCTGGGTGTTGGCATGAACTCTCAGCAATTGGGTATAGTAAGAGGAAAAACTGTGTGCAATCTTGTGAACAGATTACAAAAAGAAACGAAAAGTAACATCAAAATTAAACTTTTATTATACATTAATGAACAAGTTATCCCAAAAAAATGTTCCAAGAGGCAACAAGTTAAAGCTTTCTTTCTAAATGTCTCTTTTTTTGTGGTGGTGAGGCACTGTGAACTTTAGAGGATTAATGGTGACACTCTTACATGATTACCTGATAGATTAACCTCTCTGTGCTAATCTACTTTATCCCAGCAACTAATTTCACCTAGCGGTCGCACCTGTGACAAAGACTACATGAACAGTCAAAACATTTAAATTAAAGACTAAAATGGGATTACATATTCCAGAGATAATGACTGCATGATTTAATAACATGTATTGTCAAGAAAAGCTTGATCAGTCAAGAACAAATTTTGAGATATAAGTGGGAGTACTTGGGATTTTATTTCATGTTGGTTATTCTCCCATCTTGCACTGGTGAGGTCAATGCCATTATCATCATTGAGGTATTGTAACCTGAATAACAGGACTGTGACACTTGCTGGGTGGCATCTTATGCCTTGCTAATGTGGGTGGGATGACACTTGGAGACTATAGGATGAAGGTGATTCCTATGAGTTATAATGCTAGCACTGCTTAGGATTTGCTGTGACCCACTGAGGCTTATTGGATTAATTCCACTCCGCCGATTGCTCCCACAACCAGTGTACAGGCAAACAATCCCAGGAAGTTTTTTCTTTGCTTTTTGATGAGAGCACAATGTAAATCGGGTAAAGAGTGATTGGAGACAAAACGCTTCCCCTAAATTTTGCTTCATAGCTTTACTGCAATTACTTTGCAATCAAATGTGATATATTTATGGTTTGTGCATTCTTTTTCTAGGTAGTCTGCCACATGTTGAGGTCAGGTTTCTAAAGGCAGGGCAGATTAGAGCCTATATCATCTCAATGAGAAGAGGCCATATGGGCAAATGAGATCCATGTCTGTAAAACACTAATCTGGGGATGCCCTCTGAGTGACCAGGGATGGACACTACCCACACGAGCTAAGAGGCTTGGGGAGTCCATAGCAGCTTGTGGCCTGCTTTACTGTATTCTGTACGTTAGCTCCCCCATCTGACCCTGAGTTCTCAGAGAGCAAAGAGCTGTGCCCTGCTCATGAAAGAAGATTGAAAAACAGAAAGTAAGCTAACACAACAATCTTCCTCCTCTGCACTGGAGCTACTCATTCAAAATTAACAGACATCAATATTCTGAGTTTGTGGAAAGAATATCATTACTTTCAACATAATTTTTGAAATTATAATAAAATGTATATTTAAAAATCGTGCCTTGAATGGAATTGATTTTTTTGAGAGTATGTCCTTAAGTCACTCGTGCTGGACTCAAGATAAAGGGCTTAGAATATATAGGCTTGAATTATGCACATCATAGATATAGATGTGTTTACTTCAAAAAAAACTTTATTAAAAAAGTATACACAGTTATTAATAGGGTGTCTGCTAACATGCTTTATATTCACCCCACGGCAAAAATTAAGTAAAAAACAAAAAACAAGGCAGTGGGAGGTATAGGATGGAAAAAAAATGTAAGAAGAAAGAGGAGAGGGAGGGAGGGAGTGGGGGGGTTATTTTAGATTCTGTTCCAGTGATTGGCTGTGAGGTAGGGAGTAGAAGGACAAATGGACAAATCTGAGGTGCTAATAAGAGTGAATACAGAACGGCCCTCATGGGCAAATCTGGCACTAAGATGATAATGAGATTATAAAACCCCACTATATTGCAGCAAATTGTATAAGTGTTTCATTGAACCTTGTTGAACTTTCATTTATGCATGCCAGGCTCTTTCCCTTTTTGTCTCTTCTTTTTCTCCCCCCCTTTTTTTCTTTCCTTGGGATGATGGGTAGAGTGTGAGAAAGAAAGAGAGATTACAAATGCCTCCTGGATAGAGTTTACCTAATGCAGGGGTGAACAGAAGACCACAGACTATTTTTTCCAGACTTGCCTTTTGTAAGCATAATCAAAATATTCTAAGCTATTAAAGCAATGCCATTCTTTGTGAATTGTGATTATCAGTCTTCATCTCTTGTCAGCATCAATTTTGATATTAAGTATCTATGGCAGTAGGATGATGGCAACACCATTTGAAAACAATATCTATCCCTAATTTTATTTTCAAGCAACTGAAAACATGGAAAAGCCCCAGCTTTGTTGCTGTTAATCTCCCTCCCTTAAAGCAAATATAAATGCTGGAAAACCATTGGGGGTTGGGGTCTACCATATTTTTTCCACAGTCCTCTGTTGAATAGCATGAAAATCTACACTCATTTTATTTTATTCACTTCTTCCAAGTCACATGTAAGATATAATAAATCACTTGGTTTTACTTATTCAGAAAATACATGTGAGATAAAAGATCTGAGAAGGGGTTAGATTGAATCAACGGCTGGTTAAACAGTCAGATTTTAGTCCTTTATCATTCTCAATAATAAGCAAGAATAAAGATTCCTAAAATAGTATTGCCAATTGTCCTTATGCTCTACAAAGACCTTCTAAAATATCAGCATCTAGAACCCCCCATCTCTGCTAAAGAATGATTTATTGTTTAACTGTGACCAGCCTGTGCAATTATTACCTTGACATATTGATTGAATTCATTTCTTTCTTTGTGTGTGTACATAGACAAACAAATGGGTAACACTCCTCTCTTGGTCCTGCAGGAAGGGCTTGTCTATTGACAATGTCAGCATATCTTTGATGATTCTGATCTGGGGCGAGATACTAGTCTAACAAAAATCAAAGTGATGGAATTGATCAATAAACAGGGACAGTTGCCTAGAAGGGAATCAAAGCAGTAAATTAAAGTAGTCAAGTGTTTGATTCAAACACAATGTCCCAGTGAGAAGGCAAATTACTGACTGGCTTGTCACCATGGAATAGAACTCAACATGTTTGTATCATGTTTATACCTTTTCGCTGTGGTATTCAGTATTCTATCCCATTAAACTCCTCAGAACAGAAGAAGACACAAGGTGAAGAGATGGCAAATTAATTTGTCACGGCACAATAAGGTTTTTTGTTATAATGAATGCTATAAAGCTGTCTAAAGGCAGGAAATATCTATCTCCATTTTAACTGTGATTGTTCTGTTCTAAAGTTATTGAGACAGGCCATTCACTCAAAAGTGTTGTAAGCATCATTTGGGTGAACATAATGAAGAAGGATATGATATTTTTTTGTTATTGTGTAAATGAGTGGGGGCTGATTTGCTGAATTTCTCAGAGAGGGAGAGAGAAGGACAGAGAGTTAACTGGTAGGTGCTAGGGTTTAAGTCTTGTTCAATGAATAAAAAGGTTCCCCAATTGCTGTCTTCAATTGAATATAAGTATTTTTTTACATTTATTTCATGTGTAGATATACAGAGAGACACTAGATCAGCATTAATGCAGTTTTTCATCATCATATTGTTAATTATCTGCTCAACCTATAATCATTCTTAAAAGTGATTCCAATCAAATTTAAATTTAGTTGAGTATGATGCCATTTAAAGATGAGTTGTGTGTTTGGATAACAGTGGGCAAAAAAGTTTTCTTTTACAAAACAATGTGGTTGCGGTTTCTCGTCCATCTTTCGGTTGACTTCTATAGCTAACCACAACTTTGCGGGTGTCAAGAGCAAACAGTTGGGTTTTCCCTGCGGCTCCATATCACGTGCTGAGAAGTGCTTGGAGTCCTTTTGAAGAGAGAAAATGGGAGGAGGGCAGAGCAGAGGAGACATGGGGCGAGGCCCTGTGTGGGCAGCCTGCTTGTTTTGAATAAGAATCAGTTCTCCATGTCCAGCGTGAATCCCACGTAAGCACTTCCGACTTTTAGCGGTCCAATCAAATGTGAAGGATTTGAGTAAAATCCCTCTTGTAAGTATAAGCCCCTAAAATATTTTGTTTCATGGGAAAATAAGTAATAGCATAGGAGCAACAAGATGGAACAGGAAATTATCATGGGGTTTGTTCTTTATTTATTGAAGAGCATGCTCTTTTCTATTTGGGAACATGTCTTCTTGATGCCACATTCTGGCTTTTATAGGATCCTTCATCTTACTCTTAAAAAAGTGTCCTCCCAAAATGTGTGCATTTTCACACGGATATATCTATAAGTACAGTAATATATACACAGCATATACACTAGTGTGTGTGTGTGTATATGTATATATATATATATATATATATATATATATATATATATATATATGTATATTTTTTATTTTGATAGAGACATGTTTCATATTCCGTTCAATATGTAAAGACACAATGAAGAGATTCCACTTCCCCAAATCAGCTAATTGACACCCCTCCCCCATCAGTCTTCATAGCACATCCAAGCATTGCTCATGTTTACACACTTTGTGCAGTCCACAGTTTGGATCACTGCAGGTAGATTCTTGAAATCCTCCTTGTTTGTCCGAGTGTTGCAGAGCCAAACAATGAAGCCCTAGCTCAGACCATATCCGGTCCGTTTTCCTTTTTTTATCCGGCCCGCAAAACTATTTTCTTTGAAAAATTTAGTAAGAAATTTCAATCAATATTGAATTTAGAAACTCCTTATTTTTTCTTTTTGTTTAATTTTGTATGGATGATTACATACCAAATAACGTCGGTACCTTTATATGATCATGACTGATTTTAAAGTTGAAATAAAATGCCAAAAAATGTAATTGTTTCAATTTTCCTTTTGTTCAATTTACATGATACCGAGTTGGCCCATGCATAAAAATCAAATAAGAAATGTGGCCCGGCAGTCAAAATAACTGCCCACCCCAGCCCTAGCTGCTGCATGGACGCTACTCAAGTAGCTTCCCCTGCTCATGGTTCATCCATAATTGGTAAAAGGCAGAGAATATTTTACTGCGAGGTATTGATAAAGTATTAAAAATAAAAAAATGAATAAATTAAAAAAAAAATTACAGTATTCAATGGACAAATCAAAGTTTTGAATGAGTACACAATCATTTCTTTCAGCTTTAATGCTCCAATATCTTCTACTTCAACCAAAATCTGGATACATTAAAGTTACAGTTGATGTGAAAATGGTTTAGAAAAGTCATTATGTCCACAACTGTTCTGGCTATAATCATGTGTGTGATTGTGTGTGTGTATAAAGAATATAAGTTATGCTGCAAAAGTTGTCTGTCAGCTGTGTGAGAATGTAAATGTTTGTACTGTATGGACAATTTGTAACAGCCAGATTGAGCCACTTTCTCTTGCTATATCATTAAGATTGGGTAAAGCTCAATTTCTTTCCATTTTAACTTAATATCAAGGTAATTTTCACTTGAGGACACATATTCCTCCTCAAACTATATCATTTTGTTCTATGGAAAGCTTTGCATGAGAGCAAGAAAAGAACATGCATCAAAAAATTAGACGTGTTACAGTATCCACGTTGTGAAAGACAATGAAAGTGAGTCTCCCTCTGCAGTCTATTAAGAGTTAATTAAAGCCTTGTGTTAGGATGCTTGTACCAAAGCAGGGATATAATTAAAGCACAGGTAAGACATTAACTTACTTTTGTTAGCCATTAATCAGTGTTTACCTTCAGAGAACTCACCCTTTGTAATTAATAATCAGCTTTGACAATGAATAATCACCCCACAGCAAATTTTATGTGTAAGTGCTATTAAGTAGATTTTTTTTGTTTTCCTCCTACACATTTGCGATGGCTCTTTAGTGACCAACCAAACAAATTGTGGTGAGCAACCAAACAATAATCCCACCAGACATACATGAACCAAGGAATAGTGGAGAAATCCCACAGAGTAAAACAAAAGAAGACTAGGTATTCCCTCCAAATGCCTGTCTCTGATTTGGCCCTTTTGCGCAATGCGTTTTTCCCCCTGGTATGAAGGTTTGTGCATTGATTGGAAAAGATCATTGTTTGTAGTTACTTTAAGAAATACTCAAACAGTGGAAAAATTGTATGGAAAGTTAGTTGCTTATTTTCTTTGTATTTAGCCTGTGTTCAGTATCAAATAATGAATAATGCTAAAACTTCTTCAGGTGCTCATGACCAAAGCCCAAAGCCAGAAAATGTCCCTCTAGGGAGAATAAATTCCTTCAGGAGAGTAAGAAAAAAACAGGGAAATTAAAAAAGAAAAAAAAGTCAGAGGGAGGGAAGCCAGTCATATGTGAAGGGATTGAGTCCAGGTTTTAATGGAATTAACACCAGAAATGGAGATGTAAGCAGACACCCCTGTAATGGGTTATCCTCCATCCTTCTCTGAGCACTTCTGCCGTGTCAGTGTGCCATGACTGTATACCAGCGTTGCTTCACAGACGATTAGGAAAAACAGACAAGCTCCACGTCTTCCTAACTCCTTCTGCCAAGAGTTTACCAGCATGGAGAACACAATCATCATATCATCACTGCACCACACACTGAGGCAAAATGCATGTGGAGGAGGGGAGAAAAGGATGCAAAAGCAAGTAAGCGACACGGGGAGCGCACAGAGGAACAGATGCAGAGGCAGAAAAAGAGCAAAGGCATGACTTGTCCTTCATTCCCATTAGGCTGTCTGACCATTCCCAGTGCTTATGTCCAAGCAGACATCCATACTTTGTTAGCTGTCATACATCTTAAGTGTGTGTATGTCTGATCACATGCCATCTTGTACAGCAGCCCCATTGCCTCGGGCCTCGCTCAGTTTGGCTACACAGAGGAGCCATGGGTCTCACTGTGATGTCGGTCTCCATATGCACAAGATCTGTACGTATTAGCAAAATGGTGTTCTTTGTAGCTCAGATATCACATGGTCAGCTGATCAACTGATTGACATATACCCCTCAATCACCCCCCCCCCCCCCCCACACACACACCACATAAACTGACAGAAGAAAAGATGAATGAAGTTATATTTGTGAGTAAAAGAAGTGCTGGAGACTGATACTCTGACAGCCTCCCCTAAATCTTCTCTCAATCTTGTCACCTCCAGTGCTCTGTTGTGACTCTCGCAACAATAGCCGCTGCCTGTTGACTTACCAGGAACAAGGATACAAAAATGACAGAGTAAACCTTTGACATCAAATATTGCCACCAAAAGACCAGAGACAGACAGAGTTGGCAGCTATGTAAAATAGCCAGAGATTCACATCTCTTAGCTTTCAGTAGACCAAAATACTGTATGTTGGCTTAAAAGTTTACAGCCTATTTTCAAGTGTCAGTCAATGAAAAAAATACATCCCCTGAAGAAATTGCATTTGAATTTGCAAAGTACCAAGGGTTTAATATTGATGGCTAGCTGACATTTTGAACTGATTCACTGGTTGAAGTCAAAGCCAACCACCTTCACAGCACCATGGAGAACACCATGCTACAATGTTAAAGAAGAGATAGCTGTTTTCCAGATGCCTCCTCTGACATATGAAGCATGTGAAAAATGACCTATACATTCACCATGATGTCACCTTGGGACAAAGGAACGAATACATCCCATTGTGCACATGCAGGACCTGTAGATGGAAGATGCAAGATTGAATATGGAGTGTGTTGTCTTGATATGTGCTCAAAACACATTTTATGCTTGAAGGAAAACAAATTAAAACAGGTGTTCTACCTATTAACATTAATGCCACTGGAATGGTCCTGATTGTTTTGTCAGCTGCAAAGGGACACGCAGAGCAAGCGGGATGGGACGTCAGAATGAAGCAGGTCTTTTGTTAGGGCACACTGACATTAGGTAATGGAGAAAAAAGAATTAGTTGAGCCAACTAAATGTGTAGGAGAGATGATTATGTCATAAACTGATCAGTTTGTTGATATCAGGTGATTGTTGGCTGATACAGCAATGATATGAGTTGGGCTTAATTGAATCTAATCTGGAAATATACGTATAGCTTGGCTAACCTTTTGTATCTGTCTGCGTGTTCATGCATGTAGCCTTGTCTTTTGTTTCATTCTTCAAGCAACACTGCAGTCATCATCCTACCATTGGTTATGTTTGGGATTATTACAGTGCTCATCCATAATCCTACATTAAGGACAAATTCTCATGATGACAATGACATCATCAGAGCCAGTCAACCATACAGAGGGCACAGAAAAAGGAAGCCAACCAACACATGAGAGGATTATTAAATACATGGGGCAAATATGATGATGAAAATGTATGCAATTTAAAATATGCTAAAAATAATACAAATATAAAAATAAAATAAAACCAGTTATTTCTTTAGTTTGTGGTTGTGGGGCTCTTTGTTGCAGTGTATATGTGATTTTAATGTTACTCTTCCCTTGCTTTACTTTCTCTGGCAGTGACCCTTCTCAGTCAGTTGTAGTAGGAAGTACAATCAATACGTCACCAGCCATTACAATAAGCCCACAAGAACAATATGTGTAAAGATAGATGCCACCTTGCACTGTCAACCAAAATGATCAGAATATGTGTGTGAAGGATGAACAAAAATCATTTTAGCATCTATACCTACCACATTTAATGTACAATTTTTAGAATGGCATTTTTGGGGAACATACCTGTAAATAAATGCACTTCTGTCCCACATAACGTGATCCTTGGGATAGTTTTGTAATAGTTCAACATTTTTACTTCCATTTCACATGTACTGGTACATATAATTGACATATGTTGTCAATATTGAGCTAACATTGACAAAGTCATGTTACCTTGTGTATCATGATTAGTTAAATTATGAGCCAGCAAATAGTCTTAGTTAAAAACAAACAAATGTTAGCAATGATGATGTTAGACATTAATGCTATTACTGTAAAAGTGTGTTGAGACAATATAGGTGCCAACCTGCAGAGACTCGGGGGCAGTCTGGGAGCATGGGGTCCAGTGGTGTGTCGAGGGGTTCTGGACTTGATACCCAGTTACGACAGTGCTAAAAAGAAATAAACATATAGAAGATTTAATGTTAAAGAATAACTATAGTGAGAAGTAGCTTGGACAGCATTACGTCTATGTGGGAAAAAAAAAGCAAAAAATATGACAACAAAATATATGCGATTAAAAAAAATGAAGTTTATGAAGGGAATACAAGTTGATAAATAAACGGTGCCACTGAAAGAGTAGTTAGAAAAGTGTATAAGGTGTGTGTGACACTTGGTGGTAAAGTGTATATGTGGCTGGTTGAGGGAGGACCGGGAACAGAATTAGCAATTAAAAGCTCTCTGACATGTTGTTCAGACGTCTCCGCTTTTGTTTATTGTGTTGAGACCCTCCATGGTGAATCAGTAGGTGCCCTGGGGGAAGGGTGTCTGTCCAGTTTGCTGACCCATAACCCCCTTTAAACACCCCGTGTCCTCTCGAAACTCCCGCAGTTGACAACTCTACTGTCAGAAAAAGGCGAGCACCTCTTTATCTGTCTTTGTTGTCTTTATCTTTCTTCACAATGTTTATGTGAGGTGCCCATTATTTCAACTGACTAGGTTGAATTCAACATAGTAAGCCTGAATCCCAGTTACAAGCTTCAGAATGGAATGAAGTTAGTAAAAGCTAGGTATTCTATAATAACTGATTATGCATCATGTTGAATTGAGAAACAAAATCAAACAAAAAAAAAACAATGAACACACAAATGTATTTTATTGTAAAATAATAATAATATTATTAATAATAATTTATCCTTTATTAATACCCATGGGGAAATTCGTTCTCTGAAATTAACCTATCATGGATGAACAGTGAGGAGTTGGGTGACATCCACCAGCGCCAGGGGAGGAGTAAGGGGTTCAGTGTCTTACTTAACAACACTTCGACACACAAGGAGGAGCCAGGAATCGAATCAGGGATGTTCGTTTCAAAAGGCGATTGCTCTACCTCCTGTGCCACGCCCCCCACAATTTATTAATAAATTATAAATAGTATATACTTATTATTTATCAAGTATATCAACAAAGGTACAGTTGATAAATGCTTAACAATGGGTGGGACTATGATAAATGCAAACTACTGCCCCTGTGCTCTGTTGGAAGGGGAATTCTAAATAAACTGAAACATCCACCAACAGTGTATGATTTTACTTTTATTCCTAATAATTTGCAAAGAACAGCATCTGAAGGTAAGGCCTCAGGGGCCGTCCGCTGCATCTGACTAATGTGACATTTCTTCAGCTAACTAATGAAAAGGACTGACATAACAGTGAGTCGAGGATAAATTAGTCAGCATTGTAAAATCTAAGTACATTAAATAAAACGTTATTTAATACATCAAACAAATGTGCAAAAGGTGCATAATATGATGTCAAAACACATTTATTAATCGTGAATTAAGTATAACAAACTGTTATGATTGAATAACTAAAAATCAAAAGATTGATTGGAAGTAAATGATGTGCTTGTAATGGAGTGAACATAATGTGTTATCCAACTCTAGACAGCTGCAAGTATCTTTTCCAGCAAAACATTTCAGCTTTAAAGTGGTTTGAGTCAGCAGATGACAACTTATAGTGTGTTTTTGTCGTTTTAACTGTGCACTGTTTACTGTTAGGCCTAGGGACAGGGAGAAAGGAAAAGGGAGAAAAGGGAAAGAAGAAGGCTGAGAAGGAATGCTTAGAGAAGACGTTCCTTAGATAAGATAAAAATTCAACAGAAGAAAGAGAAAATGTAAAGAGATTAGACTGTGTAGCTGACCCTTCTGAATCACTGCTTATCTTCTCATGTTTACTTTCACCCTAGTCCATTACAGTGTTGTGTAGGTTTGTGTGCGGTTGCATCCGCGGGTCATTGGTTGAATTTTGGGGTCTCCAACATATATGGATAGTCTTGTGAATCAACCGCAGCCTTTTCCATGTTTATCCTGCTTGACCCTGACAGCGAAGGGACTGGAAAAGTGAATGGGAGCTATCTCCCACTTCAACTTCCGCAAAACACACAGACACACGCGCACTACTTAAATGCCAAGTTCCTGGAATGACATTGCGCATGCACTTTTATGTTGGCGTTTGATGTGCGAACATACAAATGTCATGTTGTGTTCTGTATCATAGGTATACTGATTTTCAATAGCTGACTGAGGGTAGGTGTTTATGCAGATATTGCAAAGCAAACGTATTCTTTCACTGTTTGTTTTTTTATCCCCCTCGACTTTATTTCTCCCAAAGAAATATAGAAACCTATTTTGAAAGACATTTTTAAAATGAAACAGCTGGCCCAAGTAACACAATCTTTATCAAATAAGCAGATGGAGAAAATCCCATTAAGGAATTTGTACAAAAGTGAATGAGTCACAGAATCTCCACAATTGTGAAAAAAATGTTTTTCCCTAACCAATGATAGAGAGTTTAAAAGGAACCTCAGTACAAACTTCACCTGAACCTTCTATCTATAATTTCGTTTTTCATCCTGTCGCTTTAAGTGCTGGCAGTTGAAGGGGCATGCCAGGAAGAGTCAAAGGAATTGAAGATTTATCAACTGAGAGATGGGAAAAAAATTGAGAGGAGAAGGATGGGAGGGAATTAGTGTTGGGAGAAGATGACAAGTCATCTTGTAAATAGTAACATATTGTGTATTTTCAGATCTCTTGCTTTGCCCTGGATGTGTTCTCTTCAGAGCCTGGGCTTGAGGGCAGCACAGCAAAGAGGCAGTGGGGCTCCTTGACTGCTACATCAAGTGTCTTATTGTACCTCATTTAATTCATTCAGTCTGTCTGGAGAAAGATGTCAGCTGGATTGTGGAGCAGTGGGCTGAAGGCAGCTGAAGCGAGGGAAGGAGTGAAGTCTTTCAAAGGGCTCTCCTCCCTCCCCCTTCACCTCTACTGTCACCACCAGTGGAGGCGGGGAGGTCGGGGTTTGAATAGATTTGTCAGGGCAACAGCACACACATGTGCACACAAACGCTTGCATAGATGCACAAACACAGTCCCAGAGCTGTGGAAGACCGCAGGCATAACAGCAGTCACATAAAGGCAAAGCCTTCTGGCTGGGATTAGAGGACAGCGACAAAAGGATGGCACATTACATTGGCTGCCTCTGACGCATAGCATCATCACTTCAAGCAGCCTGTCCACTGATCAATGGCGCCTTGAAGAAAAGTAGTCAGAGAGACAAATATGTAAACAGATTTGATTCTCCATCCACCCATGTTTCTCTGTGCATGTGTTTGAATTTAAGATGGATGAAAAATTTACATGTAGCTGCACATTCAGCACTGCTCTCTATTATATGAGTATCATCATGCTTTGCTGAGGGTTTGAACCTTTGAAAGCAAAGGTTCAAACCCTTAAAATGGCCAGTCAGAATTTACTGTTTAGCACTTAAGCTAGTAACTTGGCTAAAATCATGACCCAAGAGATATAATTGGCAAGTGTTATCTTATGTTTACACACAGGTATTTGCTGACTTTTGCAGGAGCAGAAGGCAGCATACTTATACAAGCTCAAAGAGTAATGGATAATATATGGCACTACAGTGATGACCAAATAGATCACTCAAAGATAAGATAAGATAAGATAAGATAAGATAAGATAAGATAAGGAGCTGCTGCAACAGGCTGCCGTCTTCCAGCGCCATCTTGAAAAAAAAAGAAAATCTTGAAAATCTTAAAATGACCAAACAATATTACATTTCAATTTATTAAAAAGTTAAAAAATATACTTAATTTTCTTGAATGTCATCTGGAATTGGCTGAAACTCCCAAAAAATCATGTATGAAGGACAAGTGGTAAAGTTAATGAAGCACTGATGACAATACACTTTCATCCAATCTAAAGGTAGAGATAAAAGCTTGGTATTGGGTTCCTGGATTCATTTTTTCTGAGGGTCAACAGGACTTGGACTTGTGGTAGAAAGAAAGAGTTTTCAGCACACAATAGTGGTCCTCTAAACTATGAAATATGACAAAACCTAACATCTCAGATAACAGTCCCTTGTCTTGGTCACTCTTTATGACTCCTTCTCACCTGCTCACATTTCTCTCCATGGATTAGGATGGTTTATTCATGATCATGGTGTACCGTGCATGTGTGCATGGATGTGTTTGTGTGTGCGGGCGCTGGGCAGGCCACTAGAGTGTGACAGCCGGCCAGCACAGTGACAGGAGACACCTTGGAGACAGTGACAGGCTGCCAGCTGTACACCATCATTCGCATTTCTCCCTCATTCACTCCTCACCAAGCTACTGATATATTTCCACAAACACATCTTCATCTCCTGTACTGTATTTACATTCACTCCATACACATCCGACCTGTCTTTGTTTTTCCTACGATGGATGTGCCCAGTAGCAGTCAGCAAGATTTAAAAAATTGAACATTTCTTTGCCTTTTTTGTTTTCCTGCAGATTTAGTCAGTAGATCAGCCTTCATAACCCTGACTTTGCCAATCCCTTTTCCATCATATGTTCTTTCACTTTGACTCTGTAACTCCTGTAACTTTTTTTTTCTTTGCAGTGATGTAAGCTGCCCCCCATCCGACCTATATGGTCTATATAACCTGGCACAGCAGGTGCTGATCTCGAAATCCCATCTCCTCTCTTTTACTTCACTCTTCTCAATGCGCCACCCTACCATCCAGTGACCCCTTGAACTCCAGAGGGAGGGAATTATCTCTCTGTCCAAGGAGAACAGAGCAGCGCGCTGCTGGGTTGCCCCGACCTCACATGCACCCACTCGTATGGGCACCCATAGTTATACACCAACCAGGGCATTATAAGGGTCACTGCTAGCTCCCTTCTGTGATATGAAACACCATCTGTGCTACTTTCTTTGAGTGTGTGCGTGTTAGTGTGTACATCTTGTGTGCCCATGACCAGAGTGAACAATGCTAGTGTTGTTTACAGTGAAGATCCCACTATGTTTTGCTACCTGAAAGAAATTTCCCTCAGGAGCATCATATATATCCCCTCTTGGGGAATGTCTGTGTTCATGAGTGTCTGTGTTTTAAACAGCACCAGATATGCATGGACTTGACGTGTATGGATAGTGTGCTCATTGAAACATACGAAAACTGAGCCAACAGTAAGAATCTCTGCATCCCAGTAGGATATGGGATATGTCTACTCGGTAGAACACAAAGAGACTGACCTACGAACTGACCTACGAACACCAACGAACTGACACACAAAAAGGTTTTGCATATTAGTGTAATGGTCACTGATAGAACTTTATTTTACTATTGTTTTACTTGAATTTTGTTATTAAGAAATATTTGTCTTAAAGAAATGGTGAATATCTGACATCTATAGGTGTACAGATTTCTTGATATTTCACCTTTCATTAGTTATAACATTGAGCAGAGAATAGATTTAGAAATGTTTCTTTCTCTTTGTATGCGGCAAGGGAAAAAATAGGAAACAAAAACGAAAAGACTTGTCTCATTGTCCTACCAGCAAAAACAAGGGTTATTAAAAAATACATATTGTTCTGAGTTATCATCACAAATAGAAAATCACTTAAAATTCCATTTATGCCCGGTCCCACACATCCCAGCTTAAATGAATCAAAAATATGAAAGACTAGTCAATAAGGGGGATGGCTAAATCTTGAATCGTCAACACTCAAAATATCACATAAACATATGCGTGCACACACACACACACACACATTCACACCTAACTATTTTATGTGAATGTAATATGAATGTAATAGCCAATCAAATAGAAGTGGAACGTGTGTGTGTGTATGTGTGTGTGTGTGTGTGTGTTTGACATTTGCATCTCTGGCTTTCAAGCAGCTCTGGTCTTGCTTGGTCTTCATCTTTATGTGCATACTGATGGAGCCCAGGTACTGTGTTAGGTGCAGAGGTCACACCAGAGAGGGCAAGTGCTAAACTGAGGCTACCACAATTGCACATGTGTTCAGGAATACCAGCTAACATGGACACCCAGTTTTACATTTAAAATACATGCACACAGGCACACCTGTGCACAAGCAAAAAAGAAGGATTGACTGTCTCCTTTGTTTATTGACATACACCTGCAAAGAAAAGACAAGGCTGATAAAGAAACTCAAAACATGGTAAAATATCCTTCATTCAATACCAAGTGTAGTTGTTGATGAAGGCCAAAGGTGGAGGTCAGCAGAGTTCTGCTGAGGAAAATTTTGAAAAAAAGCACACTCTGTGTGACCTCCTCTTATAAAAGCGTGAAATAAAACAATGTAATACCACGCTCAGGACACCGTGAGTTAGCATTGTTGCTCGCCTGTGCATGTAAATGCATATGGTTGATAAACTTTAAGGTTTTTACCTGTTGCATCCAGTCTTGGGTGCTTTTGGTGGTTTCTTGTAGCCAGATGTTGTGAGCTGATGCAGTCAAAGCTACAGAACATACTCTGCTCTTCAACTGCATTTCCCTCTGATTCATCTGCAAAAACAATTATCAAATTGTTGTTGGTAGTCAGTTTTGCATAATTTAAAAACCCTCAGTGCTAAGAAAAACACAGTTTCCTTCAAAGAACATTTGAACAGCCTACTAAGGAAGTTTATATCTCTAAGTATTACAATTCACTGTCAAACTTCTATAGTCAGTTAAATCCTTAACCAGGAACAGACAGGCTAGTAGACCTCTTGAAACAGGTGGACAGAGATTCAGGCTGGTGTATAACATACTGGCATCGTGAAATATGAAAGAGACACTTCGCTATAACATGTCCTTGTCACGTACAGCGTAAATCTCCATCCCTGGGCACGTTCAGATACCTTGGTCCTCATTCTTAATACCCTTTTCCTTCACATGTCACAGGATGTGGTGTCCACAGGCCCATCTTCCTTCCCCCCCTCTGAATGTCAACGCCAAGGAAAATGTCACACAAAGGACTTGTTACCACATGAAAATAGACTTCTTACAAAGCTGGTTCCACCCAAAGGAGAACCGTAGTCAAGCCTTTGGGAAAAAAAAAACATTTAACTGATACATTTAAAGAAAAGAGTAACAGGACTTGTTAAGAATAGGTTAACAATCACTTACTTTAAATATTAAGTAAAGCCAGGGAAAAATGGAAGCTCTAAATCATCATCCTCTAACTGTGCCAAGTAATACACACCACCTCGTAGTATCATTTGAAAGGCCTTGCTAGCTTACAGAACGAACTACTGGACTTGTGTTTTACTAGAAATTACCTTGATGTTAAATAGCTATTAAGGAAGGAGCATGATCAGTGCAGAGTGTGGACCTCTTCCCAGCCGAATTGCTAATTGCAGTGTTTTATGTAAGGGTGCTTGCATCTGACATTTCTTGCCATGCCTAAAACCATCTCATTTGCCTGGATTATTGATGCATTCATTACAATTGTCTTTCTGTGGTGTGGAATAAAAATTGTCAGTGCCTCTACTTCTTACTTTTGATTATATATAATATTGGAAAAATAATACAAAAATGAAAATCTCATTCACACATGCTTGTCTAATGTCAACACCTATAATCAAATAGGAGGCTTACAAATACTTTGCTTCAAAAGATTGTTTCAAGTTGATTGCAAGTCATGATGTGTAATGTAATCATTTCAAACCTGTTCCCAAACAAGCTTATATTTACTTTGTAAAAAGGCTATATTGGGACATTAGGAACACAACTCTTTTTCAGCAACAGACTAAAAACATACAACTAGCATACATCACTAAATGTGTGAGGAAAGAATTGCTCTTCTAGCAAAGCCTAGTAGAGTCAGTTCTGTGCATTACACCTGCAGAAACATGTCATGGCTGCACCTGGTTGCACAGTAATTTGTGGACTACGTGATCAAAGAGCTAGGACCAAAACCAAGGTGAAGGCACATTTGCAAACTTTCTATCAAACATGTGTTCTTTATAGTTATTTCTGTCTATACATACAGCAAACTATTTTGGACTCCGATGTGCAGGGTTAAGAAACTGCTGTGTAAGTACTTTTTTTACTGCAATAAAAGTCATTAAACTGCAATTACAAGAAAATACATTGATGGTGTGATCTCCAGCAGCCGAATACTGGGGCGAGTCGACCTTGGTTCAACCACTTTACTATCTTGCAAAACATCCTGAAACTCAAAAATCTGACCCAACCTTTCATGCATTCCTTTTTATTACATACTCCCACTAATTCTTGAGTGAAATACAGCAACTTGGGTTAACAAAATAGGTTTAAGGGTGTACCCTACTCAGAATGTTGTCACAGTAGGGTGTTTAAGAGGACTTGGATTAGGGCAATTTTAAACTGATCAAAATATTGATTTATTTTCCAAGAGATAAGGTTAAACTTTCCCAAGAATTTATTTAATTCAAAATTGCATCCATTTGTTTTTCATTCGACATATTACCTATAAATATTTTAGACAGTCCCCTTTCAAAAAGGGAAACAGAAGATTAACACAAACAAAAGGAGCTAATAAGGCATCATTTGATTTTATCTTATGTTAAGCTATTTGAAAACTGCAACCCCCCCCCCCCCCCCAAAAAAAAAAAAAACACAAAAAAACATGCTTGATAAGATATTTTAATCAGTGAACTACAACTATGGTTGACATTTATTGCTTTGCTGAGATTACACTACCAACCATGCTTAATGCAAGAGTAAGTGCTTTATCTAAATGAGTGGTTTCTGGAAAAGCCTTTGGTTAAAAACTATTCTTTGTGCGGCATATTTCTATTCATGCTATGTTTGGGTCAATTACAGAAGCCAAATCTATCTTGGTGGCATATGAATACATCCTCACTAGCTCAGCTAAATTAAAGTAAAATTGAAAGTCATATGTGATCCAGCAAATTTGGTTTCCATAGCAGAGGCAGTAGAATGGAGGGCAGAACAGATCGAGTAAAAGCCATGAATGAGAGGGGAACTTGCATGCAGAGAAAACAACATGTACATGTATGCACACCTTCATGCCATCAGTAAGAATTATGCAGTTACACATAAATCAATATATACCAGTCTCTGTGTAGCTTCTTCAACCACTCTTGGTTGAAAACATTCCTCTGGCAGAAATGGGCCTCTGGGAACAGCAAAGAAAACCTTTTAAAACTTGAGGTGTCTGTCAAGCTCCAGTTTTCTGGCATAGGGCAGATGGGTAAGTCCTTCAGTATAGAGGCTTCTAGCAAGAGGCAAGGAAACATTAAGATCGTGGAGTGACTGCCCATGGAAACCGCCGAGCAGCTGACTTAGATCCAGTCAAAACTATGGCTCAAACTGACCTCAAAACAGTCTAAGCAGATGGTAGAGTTCTACATCTCCCAGGGTATTCAACGTAAAACAGTCATACATTCATTTTGAATGAATAATTTTATTTTAATATGAGTAGAGGACTTTTACTGTGGGAGTAGTTCACTGGATATCTCTTGTATATTCATACTGTAACAAAGCACGGTGACTTGCGACAAATGGAGTGCAAATGTCAATTTATCATTCAAGGGAGGCTGAAATGTACAGTAGTTTACCAGTCATATATGGTAGGCAGACAAGAAATTAACTGTGACCAGGGGAAATGTATGAGCCTAACAATATCAATGCGTTTAAACCCAAGTACAGATATTGTTGGGCAGTGCAGCCACTTTTACCACATTTTGACAAACAGGCATTCTACAAGTGACTTGTACTGTAGTTTAAAATTAAATGTCGACTTGCTAAAAGATAAAGAGATAAACAGAAAGACAAACAAACAAACAAACAAACAAACAAATAAATAAATCACAATCGCTGTATTAAAAAAATCACAAACTTGAATTTTGAATCTCAGTTCAATATAAAGGACTCCTTGTGGAATACCATGTATAAATTGAATTTCCATGGAACTAAAGTGCTACTGTGCAGTTGCACAGATAATGGGGAAATGCAGCCTACTCTGAGAAGGAAAATACATCTAAATATTAGTGTCAAACAACAGGCAACTTTCATTTGTTTCCTAATCAAGACATTCTGGTAAGAAGTGCTTTGCACTGTAAATTATTTTTCACACTTCCACAGTGCTCATACAGAAATGGTACGTGCCAATGTTACCACTTTCACCTCACAGCAAGACTCCCCCTGATTCAAATAGATTGGCCATCCGAAGCACTTCTGTGTGGAGTTTGCATGTTCTTCCCGTGACCATGCTAGTTCTTTCTGGATTCTCTGCTATCACTTATACTATAAAAGAATGCAGTGGGTGAAGTCAAGGCTACACTGTCGGAAAGTGGGAAAGGGAGACCGAGTGGTTGGATATAACTATAAGTGATTGTTTACTATTTAGAATTTAGAATTTAGAATTTCTTTATCAACCCTCTATCTATGTCAATTGTCCTTGCTATAAACACAAACCATGTCTTATTCTGTTCTATTGTAATGTAATTTTGGACACATAGTTCCTTCTAATCATTGTTCTAAGATATTTGAATGCTGCTGACAACTTACAGCTACAGGCAGAGCCAAGGGTCTCATCAAATCCAGTTAATTTTTGATGCCACCTCAGTCAAAAATAAAAGATCAACACCAAGTAATATCAGTCACTCTTTCTGACAGCTCTCACTGCCTCCACGCCTACACACATATTGGTAAAAAATAATGACTCCGGGAGAGACCCCATTACGCAATGGGGCCGTCAGCCACAGTGATTTTGAATCCCCTGAATTTCATGTTTTATGAGCCACAATGACAACTGTAAATGGCTGTGATTTGAAACAATATCTATACATATCTTGTGCCATTGGCAGGTCAGATTATAATCCAGATGAACCTTACAAGTCACACTTAATTAAACCATTAAGTCACGTGCATCAAGTGGGTAGGGATGTAGAGCTGTATTACCCAATGACTTATTAAGAATTTTTACACCATGTAAGTCTAAGTTAGTGTTAGACTTCTTTATCCAGACAATGCCACATGCTGATCCTCTATGTTACCACAGACTGTAGCTTTAACAAGGAAACAGACCAGCTGTTGAGATCGTCCTTGTATCAGACAGGCTAAATGAAAAAGAAACATTTGGAAATATTTGGTGAGCTAAAACCAACAGGCAGATGTAGAGACATTAGCTGCCTCTTTCCTGTCCTTTTTTTTTATGCTCCAGCAGCTGGATATGTAAAATAAAGTGCAGTTGTCAGTTGGACACACGAGGCACGAGTGTAACAAACCATAAGAATGTGGAATTAAACTGTACATTGTAGTGGACATTAAAAACTGTGCAAAAGGACGAGAGAGAGGGAAGCAAGGCGATATGGCACATGTAAAAGGGATGGGAATGCTAAATAAATATGTTTCTGAACGCATGTATCACTTTGGAGATCCTCTAATCTTTTGGCCAAATTCATAACTACAGTATAAGGAATAAGGATTCCTGAAACTGGGGTTTTTAATTTGAGTCCCATGCTCAAAGGACAGTGTCTGTTCATTTCAATACCTTTCATGAAAAGTTTTCCAGCAATGTATTGCAGTCCAATGTATTGCATCAGAGTTTTTACACCACTGTGGACAAAAATGTCCTGTTCAGTTGAAACTGTCAGGGCCATTTTCACATCATAATTTAATTTGCCACAAATTAAGCCTTACATAAATCAATTAACCAATTTCTGTTCAAGCTGTTTTCTAACATTTTCCTCACTGTGAAATATTGACATTGCAATGCTATGTGATAACCTGCATGTAACTCAACCTGGACATACATGTTCTTCTGAGATGTAATAAAAAAGTTGAGTCAGAATTGATGATGTAAGTACGGACTCAGTTTAACTGGATGAACCATGAAAACATTTTTGTTTCTTCCCCACTGTCTTTTATGCCTATAAAGCATTCATTTCTGATTTCTCTGCTGAAGATCTGATTGCCATAGAAACCCATAGAAGAAAAAAAAAAATCACAGACTTCTGACATCCTGGTCAACAGTTTTTCTGGACCCCAAACTTAAGTGCCCTTACAAAATGTAACACCTAGATGTTACCTACATCAAAATTATCACACTGATGCAGACAAACACAGATGCACATACACATGGGGGATTCTCAGACCCTTGTATCTGAGATATGGCTCTCATTGAGTAGGATTTAGTGCTTTAAGCTGCTTCCTGCTACAAAAGCCAGCTAATCGTCATACTATTTGTTGGTGCAAAATCTTATTTTCACCAGTGACATATAATGTGATATCCAATGGTTGTGTATAGAGAGGTGTGTATAAAAGGAGGCAAGTAGGCATTAAAAGCATTCATATTTATGTTTAATTGACATAAATATTGAGAAATCATTTAACAGCATGCAAAGCTAATCTCTGGTTGAGATAAATACTTAATTTTTCTTCTTTCGCTGTGACGGTCTCTTGCTTGTGACTACTCTGCTAACGCTACATCTAAATACTGGCAATAATAAAGACAATTATTTAGGCCTTTGATAATTATGTGTCAAAGGCAGCGAAAGCCACAAGATAATTAGGCGAAAACTGAATGGTAATCCACAATGGAGATTCCCGTGGGGAGACAGGCAGACTCATCCCTAGAAAGAATGGAGACCAAGAGAAAAGAGGGAAACAGGCAAAGACAGAAAGATGAGAGCTCTTTAAGGGGCCTTGCATGCTGTCAGATAGTCAATGTGAAAAGCCACAATTATACATAGAGAGTGAGCGCGAACAGAGAGCAGCAAACAACAAGAAGGAAAACAAGAGAGGGAGAGAGAATGACAGAAAATGAGAGAAAATTAAAAAAAAGGACAGAGAAAATAATGTTAGAAGTCAGCAGAGACTGAGTAGGCAAAGGGGAAGGGAGGGGGGCGCCCTGTGACTATGCCATGAATAGACAAGACATCCACACGAATGTGGTTGTGCCATGCACTGCCAACAGCCGCAGATAATCTGGGACTACCCACTGAGCACTGAAGCACTGCTTAAATATTTGATTGATTAACTTTCCTATTGTTGCCAGAGAGTAACAGGAGAGCATCAGAGATGCCAGGGCAAACAACAAAAAAGACCAATAAACATGTATGTGGTTGAACACTGAAAGGTTTGAAAACACATGCGCTAACACATACACCCCCATAAATCTCAATGCTCCCAACATTGGAACAGGAGGACAAACAAACACACAGAGACATGTACACAGTGAAAGCATAGGCTCTGTAAAGACAGTGACAGAGACTGAAAAAACAAACAAAAAGCCTGACTGATACTGTGCAATTTTCTTTTACCATAAATAATGGAGTCGAGCATAACGAGAAGTTAAGTTGATGGGTCTACACTACTTTGATAACGTATTATGTTCAAATATACGAAAGGTTTCATGTACTTGACTTTAGATAGCTGTTAGTTTATCGCAGGCCATTGAGAGGTGGGAAGGACTGAGGGTGTGGTGTGTTCAGCTGCTGCACCAAACCTGTCTGTGACACATACACACACATAAACACACTCATCCCTGTTCGACCCTGGCTGTGCAAACACAGGCAGCTGGCCCCCTGTGCTACAACACCCTCCACAGGAAGAGACAACACCGGCGCTTCCTGTGGCTTTGAAGCAGCAGTCCCAGGTCCCCTGTCAGTCCCCTGCTTCCTTTGTCTTAACTGCAGGAAGGAAGCCCTCTCTAGCACGATGCCACAAGGCCCTAGGGAGCAGATCGGAGTGTGTTTGTGTGTTTTTTGGGGGACTACGCAGAGGGTTTGCTCACTAAGGTCACATGCATTTAATCTCTGAGTTTTTCCACTCTGACTCTTCAGTCCGTGAACTCTGCAGGGGGAGTAGAAAGGGAGGGAGAGAGCAGGGGAAAACTGCAATAACTTCCTCCTCTCTTTTTTCTTTCCTCTCAAAGCTTATCGGCACATGCATGATGGGTGGAAGACAAGGGAGACTCAGGGGAGGTACGGATGTACAGATGGTATGCAGAGAGCCTCTTATGGGTTAGTCCCTGCCATATCTGACTTTTGTGACTTGACGGCAACAGAGTCAGGGTGGCGGGAGTTTTTGCATGTCTTAGTATGAGTGAAAGAATGGCAGAAAATAGCCCCACAATCTTCCTCAAAATTTTTAATCTACCCATAAAGAAATTTAAACAAACAAAAAACAAACAATAGAAAAATAAGATATGCATACATGCACACACACACACATATGTACACATGCACTCATACAAATGCACACACGCGCGCGCGCACACACACACATAAACATACACACATCAGTTGTGAGGAAAAGGAAGGCCAATAAATATTTACTGACACAGCAGAAGTTGAGCATGGCTGCCCAATGATAGAAACAAAAGGAAGAGGATGACCAGCAGCATGCCAGGAAACCTACCAGTCACCGGCGCTGCACTTCACTTGTGCCCGCATGGAAAACAAGAGGAAGACGGGAAATGAGGATGGGTTGGAGGGGTCGGCGGGGGTTGAAAGCAGGGGATAATCTCAGTTGTGTGTGGCGAGTGGTAATGAACAATAAGGGAACAAATGCTGCTCACACTGTTTCTTTAATATTAATTTCACTAGAGGTTTATGAGCTGGTAAACTGTTTAATGCATACAGTCAGCAATATTCAATTTAACTTTATTATACTTCTTTTGCCATGTGGTATTTTATTAAATTACTGTTAGTAAGTGTATTCTTTATTTAGTGGTCAATTTTCACTTAGATTTTTGTTGTATTGTTCCTTACAAAAAGGCTTCCTAGTGTTGAATTGCCTGGCAACTTTTTTTTTTTTTTTTTTTTTTTACTGAATTTAAATATGACAGAATAGAATAGTGACACACATGTTCAAATATTTATAGACTTTTTGATAGAAACTACAACTAAACTTTATCAACATATATAAATCGGTAATTGTTAGTTATACCAAGTTCTAAGCAGTTGTTTTTTTTCTTTTTTTACCTACAGCACTCATAACCTTAAAAGAGACGAAACAAAGTTCTATAGCAATAGCAGTTAAGGGACTTCATACATTGTTTAGTGACAATTACAGAAATATTCTATGGTAGTTTCTAATTAAGTAACATTCCTTGACAAAAAGAAATTGCAATAAGGCAATTAATTAAAGTGCGGTGTTAATTAAAACACTGATACAATAAGCAAACCGGAAAAAGGTATATTGATAGACAATTTTGTGATCATTCGCAAATCAAGTAAACATATTAAAAATTTGGTCTTCAGAGAAAAAAAAGAAAAAGTTACTTTTTGCACTCTAAATAAAGTCTAGGCCTCTCCTGGCTCTTCTGCCTTCTGACTTGCCTTTACTCTCCCTCTTTCAAACTCCTTCTCCTCTTTTTTTGTCTTCCTCCCTGTCTCCCTACCCTACGGCAATGCTGTAAAATAGAAACCTAACCTCAATATTTTTCCTCACGGTGCTGGGACTTGCTGGCCCATTAAATTCCCCTTCCCATGTGTCAGCTTGCACATTTCCACCATGAAATTTTCGTATAATTAAAGTTTCTTAATGATTTATAAGCCATAATAATAGGCGTAAGTATTTCGGAGCAGGTTAAAGGGACACTCTTTAAGTACTCACTGGGGGATGACCCTGTTTTAACATAGTTTCGGATGGGTAACTCTCAGCCAGAGACGAGTATGGACAGTGTGAGGGAGAGTGGCATTGACAGAGCGAGGGAGGGGGGCAAAAAGGCTTAACAAGGGTGGATGGAGGGGGAGGCAGAGACCTTTGTGTCGTAACTCAGGGTGATACTGACATCTAGGCGAACCAAGGGCTGTCTGAACCAGGAAGGGAGGAGACAGAAGAACACACACGCAGCGCAAACATGTAAGGATTCGTATGCTGAGACTCATATGATGAGGGGAAAGTGATCTGTAGTAAAGTGACAGATACAAAAAATGAAACCAGCAAATAAACAAGATGGACATTTTTATTAATTTTTATCAATTTAGATAAACAAAAAACAAACAATGAAAAATGCACACACACACACACACACACACACACACACGCACAGAGGATATGGAGGAGCAAAAGAACAAAAGTACCAATACAAGAGTTAATGTCTAAATAATGCATTTTCTTGACCACTCACAAATAGACAAAGCAGCAAGTATACACTACACACAGATGTTTGCTCTCTGCTGCCTCTCTGACAGCAAACCTGATATGATTGCCACTTAGGAAATCAGTGTGTTTTCACACCACTCTCAGCTCTGCCAAAGCTAATGTGCTAAATATCCATCGGGTACTGCTGTCCATTTCTGATACACACGCACATACACACATGGACACACAAAGCCTTAGGGGCTGATACACACTGATTCCTTGTACTAACTGAGCCTGCAGTTATCATGCAAGCCAAAATGTCAAAATCAGGTGTCGACTAAATGTTTTACCCAGTTACGATGTGGAATATTCACCCAATTTAAAGTGAGAAGTTTTAAGATGTGTTACATATTAATAACTGTGGAATGCCATTCACATTCTTATCATGATACAATTACCGAAAAAAAAAGACATTTAAAAAAAAGGATGTTTCCTGAAATCCCATTGTTTGCTTTGTCAGTTAATCTTTGAAGGGGCACAAAAGTTCAAGTTGATCTGCCTGGACTGCTCATAGCAATATGGAATGCACATAAAATGAAAAAAATAAATAAAATAAGGATAGTGCCTGCTGACATGCACATAACTAACAAATCAAGAGTGTGTATGTGTGTGTGTGTGTGTGTGTGTGTGTGTGTGTGTGTGTGTGTGTGTGTGTGTGTGTGTGTGAATATGGGCTGCAGGACTTGGCTTCCCATAGGACATGTTTAAACTTCTAGGGCCACCAGACCCTGATCTGAGAGAACCCACTAATGGCAAAAGTAAAGTAAAAAAATAAATAAACTAAGTATGGGGACAGAAAAATGGAGAGGAGAGGTAAAAGACAGTGCTAAAGAAAGTGACAAAGACCACTCTTCCCTACAGTTATCATCTTCTGCTTCTTCATATTTGCTCATCTTCTGTGCTGTGGAGCAATGGGGAAAGAGACATCCCAGAAAAGACACACGGAAAAAGCAGTTCTGATCTCCTTCTAGACACGTGAAAAAAAAGAGGAAAAAGGTTCTGATCTCTTTCTACTAAAAGAAGAAGAGTGAGTGAGGGAGGGAAAACTACAAAAGGCCAGCGGAAATAAATGGAAATATATAACAATCTGAAATTAAATTCTCATTGCCACAAGTTATGATTTAAAACAGCTTTTGAACAAGAGATGAGTCAGAGGAGAAAAAGGGGAAAAAGGGTTTAGGCCATTTTACAAATTGGACAGGCTGGGAAAAATCACAAGTTCATTTGTCAGATCATGAAAATTATTATTATTATGCCTAAAGTAATCAAGACATTAGATTCAAAGATAGAAAACAATACTAAAATGTGGTATGAAGAATATAAAGGAATTACATTTACTGATTAAACACACACAATAAATCAAACAAAAGTATCTCAAACATTTTCAGTGGTACCGGTGAGAGATGTAAAATAATGAATAATTATTGGTAAATGAATTAAATATAGAATCATTTTCCATGTATAAATATGTTGTCATATATTTGTTGATTTAATAACAATATAAATCTGTACTATCAGTCTTAGTCTAGCAAAGACAGCGACAGTCAGACACTGAAGGTAGAAATTTTGGATGAGTTGCTATAGTTCTTGCAACAGTTGCCAAATTATTATTTACAAATATAAACTTATTAATACAGCAACCAATGACCATAACAATATACACAGCAATTACAGCATTAAATGAAACCTCAGCAGTGATTCCCTTGATAAAAATGTAAAATTTAGAAAAAAAGTACTGCACTAGTTGAAGTGTTTTCCAAGTGATACTGTTGATTAAAAACAAAGCCTGAGAGGTATGTGAGCACACGCACGAACACGCACGTGTGCGCGAGCGAGCGCGCACGCACACACACACACACAAATGTGCTGAACTCCATATACACACAGAGACATTTCAGTATAAAGTATATTATTAATCTTGTAAAAAAAGCAATTAAATCAAAGTGGTATATAGCCTGAAGCTATGAGGACTGTCAATTCTGCTGGAAATGCCACAGAAGATTACAGTTAGGTTTGTGGATTCCATCAACCCCGTTTTTGATTAGGGAGTCAATTATTTCTCATTACTGAAGATGCTATTTCGGAAAAAGACCTTGTCAGTCAATCACGCAAAAAGTCCTCGAAAAGCGTGAATAAACCATTAAACAGATGGGGGGCTGGGAGAAAGCACACTGACCCTTTTCCCCACCCAAACTCCTACTTGTAGTAAAATTACCTTTTTAACTATTACACCTCTGTCAGGTCTTTGTCAACGTATGGTAATTAGAGGCTTCACTGGAGAACATTTGAAAAGAAAACAGTATATTTATTAGTTTATCTTGGAGAAAGGCATTTACCCAGAGCCGAAGGTAAGTTTGAATGTGGTGATTATCTTGTCATTTTCAGGCAGTCTGTCAAAAGTGTGATGTTCGCATTAGGTGTTTGTATGTGTGTGCTTGTCAGTTTGAGTGAACAATCCCATATATGACTCCAAGTAATATACTGTTGTGTGTTTGTGTTTGTGTCTGCTAAACAAATACACACAAAATATATATAGGTGTGTGTGTGAGTGTGTGTGTGTATATATATATATATATATATATATATATATATATATATATATACATACATACATACATATATGCACCCACCTACCCACCGACACACACACACACACACACACACACACACAAACACACACACACACACACACACACACACACACACACACACACACACACAACCGCTTGTGAGTGTTTTCTGTGTGTGAGTGCTTTTGTGTGTATACACGTGTGTGTGTGTCTGCGTCTTTGGCTGCTTTCAGTGCACATTTCTCCCATCCTCTTTGTTCTGTGTTGGGTTTGACACCTTAAAACAATAGCAGCACTTCAATTCGCCCAACCACAACCCACTACCATGTACATGCTGCATTTACGTGAGCTGCCAATTAACACTGTTCAACACCCGTCATCAGCTGTCTGTTTTAAAAAAGAAGAAAGAAACAAAAAACAAAACAAAAAGAAAAAACCAAAACCCTAAACAATTTTTGCTTTTCTCATTACTGAAATACTGGAAAAGTTTGAATCCCCATTCTTTTACTGTTATATAGTAAGGTGAATAAGAATAATTCACAGGAAGCAATAACATCACTCAAGGCGCAAGTTAAAATGCCTGTGAGGCACGAAAGTCCTTGCAGTTTGTGTCAGTAGTGCAGTTGCTATTGTTGTCCCCTTTTTACCCTACTCTCTCTTTTAGTTTGTCAACCTTTGTCTAATGCTATGCTGGGTGAGCTGTGCTTGGCGTCAACAAGGCAGCCAGACGATGTGGCGTGACCCATGGGATCGAGGGGCAACATAAGAAGAGACATGGAAAGGGGGGGCCTGTCATGCTGAGAGGGTCTCAGAGGGCTGGAGGTGAGGAGAGGTTTCTCGGAGATGGCTTTACGCTCTTCTCCGTGGTCCAAGCCCACATTAGCTCGCACCCCTGCGCTCTCCACACAGTAACAGCGAATGAGGACAGAGGGGTCTGAATGGATGCAGAGCACTGGCCCTGGGTGCCCTTCTGCCTGTCTGAAAGTAGATCTGTGTCATCCATTACAGAGAATGGATTGTTTTTTAACTAAATGCAACACATATAGGAGCATAGGCAAAGGCACACAGAAACAGACAAGTTACACTTACACACAAAACACACTTCCATCGAAAACCTGCTAAGGAAAAGAGAGGTGTAGCAAAGGATAGGCAGTGCCCCCTAGTGTTTTAGAGAAATCAGCCCAAATAAACTAACCATAACCCTGAGCAAAACCACAAAAAACTGATACAGGAAACAAGCAAAAAGAAGAGAGAGGAGGGGGTTGAAAGAGGTGAGGAGTCAGAATTCATGAGTAGAGTTTCATCAGAATGTGGACAACGTTTTGATGATGGTGGGTGATTAATACAGAAGTAGCGGGACAGCGGGATGACAAAGGAAGAATGTAAAAATCATGGGACGAAGGCTAAAGGAAAGTTAAGGAGAAAAAGGTGGTTATTATACATGTGCACTAGCTGTTGTTGCTGGGTCAGGGTGAGGTAAAAGATATCTGACATGGCTAAGATGTTTTGAATGTTTGAGACCGAGGGAGTAGAAGGGGGAGAGACGCATACAGGCCATGCATAAAGCCGATGTCAGGGAAGTCCAGAGGATTCGCTGGGTGTGAAGCCACCTAATAGGAAAGCAGAATTTATATGAGACAGAGACACACACACACGCAAGCATGCGCACCCCTACACATAAAAAAGGAATGAATTATTTGGCAATTGGTCATGAGCCTTATGGCCAGTGATATGATGGGGGAATAAACATTACGATTGTGTGGGGTTTTTTTTGACAAGACCTTTTGGAGCCAAATCAACATACTTGCTCAATGAGACAAACAGTTATACATGAACATGAATATCTTAACAAAACAGCGCGATTGTGTACATGCTTCTCTTTGACCGAACAGAAGTTAGAGAATCATATTCCCACCATGAAAAACGGCCTACCCTTCAGTGAGTTCTGCAGTCAGCTCCCAGCCTGCAAATACATCAAAGGCTGCTCAACACCAGCAATCTCTCCGTTGCTCGCCTTCTGCCTTCTACTCTCTACCTTCTTTTTACTCTTTCATAACCCCCATCGTATTTCACACCACATAAAGCCTTAAAATGGCACATAAAACAGTTCATCTCTTTTCACTGTCAGCTTTCCGGGCTTAAAAAATTAAATATGTTTTACTACAAGTACATAACTAAAACACACCCCTGGAAAAAATTGCCATAAAGGATTCAAACTGGGCTTTCCAAAAGAGTTGAAGGATAAAGAGTTGGGTATAGATCAGCTAAAGAGCCAAAATGGGGTATTTCAAACTCAAGGAAGTGCAGAAAATAGCAAATGGCTAATGGTTTTCCTTTCCCATCAATCTTATTGATGTTGCTTTAAACACGGGGAATACCTGTGAGAAATAAAACTACCAGTCTGCAAGTGATGCACTGACAATAAAACAAATCTTAGAATCACACCTAAAGTAGTCGTAGGTGAACAAATTAAGAAAAGAAATCCCAAGAGTTCCAACAGTGTATTCAGTGGACTTTAAAAGACAGAAAAAAGAAAAAAAACTACAAATCACAGAGGGAAAGGGATGGACTTTGTAGGCGAAGATGAGAGAAAAAAAAGGAAAGATAGAGGAGCGGAAAGGGGAGAGGGGTTTAAACTTCAACCTTGGAGTCACTGGGTTCAGTGACATTTGCACCAGGAGCCACCAAGCCATTCTTTACAGCTTTTCAGAGGAAAAAGAAAAACTTGCTTCCATTCCTTCTCAAGACTTATTCTTCCTCCTACATTCAATGTAGAATTAATCCATTGACAAATTTGACAGCAGAGAAGACAGATGCACGGACTGGACTGAATAGCAAATTCAAGAAATGGCTGCATGACAATTTGCCAGCCCATATGTGATCACAATTTCTCTTATATAGTGTATGCTTTCTTAAGGAAAAATTAACATAAGGGTGGAAAAAATGACATGTGACAGGTGATTCACTTGAACTGTCAACATGTCATAGACACCACATTCAAACCTCGTGTCATCTGTGTGTATTCGTCACTGGTGATGGTGACCAAGGTCATAACCAACCGACACATCCAGACAAAGCAGGTGAATGCTTTAAAATACCAGACTGGAAAAAAACTGGATGTGAAAGCCTGGCAATAGTGAAAAGAGTCATGTGGGGAAAAGGACAGACAAGAGAACTTTTGTGCAAATATTTTTGGTGGTATTAGAAAATAAACAAGGAACTTTTCTTTTTAACTTCATGAATATTAACTTCATTAAATTATATGAGAGAAAGGTGGCGAGAGAGAGAGAGAGGGATTCAATCAACTAACAAATAAAAATAGAGTGTAAGGTAAAAGAAAAGAAAGAAAAACTACAAGAGGCGAGAAAGAGCAAACAGTAGAAGAGTGATAGAAGTTTAGAAGGATGTGAGTGCATTACTATTCTCCCCAATCACACACACACTAAAAGCTAACAGGAAGTGCTTGACATTTTTAGAAATGGGGCAGGGGGCAGAGTAATGATCAAGGAGTGAAGGGTAGTTTTATTGGGAATCGAGTGGGAAAGGTAAAAGACAATGAGTGCCAAAGAGAGGTGTTAGACACATGGACAGTAGTGTCCGCTAGATATTAAAATGTGAATGAAAGAACGAGAGGGGTCTGAAGAAGAGGACAGGGAAGAGAGCGAGACCTTGCCTCAGAGGTAATGAGCCGAGGGGAAAGAGAGAGGCAGACAAAGCGGCATACTGCACTCACACAGCAGAACAAAGAGATGAGGGGCATTGTGGGAGTCTGAGCCTTGTGCTGCCAGTGACGCCATGGTGGATCAACGCATCATAATCAAGGTCATAGGAGTGTTTTTCCCTTTAATACAACTCATTTTCAACCTCTGTCAACCTGACAAAATTTGAAAGAAAATGAGAAAATATTTTCTGAAAAAAAAAGAAAAAAAAAACACATTAATTATTGCGCACGTTGTTATTAAACGAATTGATTCAAAATATTACTATATGCTTGACATAAAATCCAAAACAAAAAACTATAAATGCAATGATAAATATGTAAGAGTCGAGAGAAGTACTTCTGTTGAGCAGCTACGATGTAGACTGCTGTTTTAAGAGAGAAAAGCGAGAGGTGGGGTAGAAATAACAAAAACAAAAGTGAGACACAGCAATGGGAAGGAGAGCCTTTTCTTTAGAAAATCGCAAACCGCAGAGTCGTCGGTGAGGCGACCAAGGCGGTGAGGACGAACAGGAAAGGATAAGGGATTCAGTTAGAACACAAACTCATATAAGAGTGTTGTACATTTTGAAATTTCCATTTGATAATGTGCAGGTTTTTATTGGTTTCATTTTGTCAAACCAAGACTGATCACTTTTTGAAAACTTAATCAGAGATTTACCTCAGAGACATTTGAAAAAGTAGTCTAAATACAATTAGGACTTTTTTTTTTTACCTTGTTCAGAATCAATGTCCAAACTTATGAAGATACTGTTCCTTGACTTTATCCCTTTACCCTTTTTCCTGCTTTCGCACATTTTCTCTTTTTCCTCTCTCTCTCTCTCTCTCACTCTCACTCTCTGTTTGTCTCACTTCCTCTGGCAGGTCTTATACACCAGAGCTAAAGCTGAACTCGAAGTAGCACTGTCTCCAGGAAAAAACAAAGTGATCAATGTGAGAAGGCACGGGGCGCTCATGGACAGGCCAATCAATGGTAGAAAGAACCTTGCCCAGGGCCTTATGCAAATGGAAGCACGTCCCATAACCTCGAGAGTGAACATGCGCACTAGATCAATGGGACGAGGGTAGGACCTTACAGCAAGATCAGCCACAGTCAGTAAATATGTATGATGAATCCCTTAAGATTTAACTGAACTAAAATGAACTTCAACTAGCTCTGCTTCTCATATAACAAAGTGGAAGAAAAGACATTGCACTGAAGACATGCAGTATGATGTGAATGGAGGAGGACATGAGGAGTGTTCCTTTGAGCCTTTGTACTATGATGTGCTGAGGCCAAATGGATATTTCATTTCCTTTTCTCGAAGCTGGGGGAAAACAGATATACAAAAAAAGGTGAGAGGTGACTTGTCACCTCAAAACCATTATATTTTAGATATCATGACCGAAATTACATCATCCTGGCAATATCTGTGTGTTTGCTTTGCAGAATGAAGGAGAAAAGGGATTTGACAAGATAGAACCATCGATTTTTGGATGAAGAAATGTTAGTCAACACAAATGCCCAAATGACAATTATTTAATATTTGTGTGGTAGACTGGTAAGAAGAAGGCCAATAATTTATAGAAGGTATGGTAACAGCAGAGACTGATGATGACATACGTAGTTGCTCTTCTCAAGTTACGGAGAAATGAGAAGGAACAGTATTATTAAGAAAGCAATATCAGATCATACGCATTATCTTTTTATAATAATAGTAAAGCTAGTGTGTAACTGCTCCTTTTTTAATTGTATATGTACAAGTGAATTACGTTGAGAAGAATATGACGCATGAACTTGCAATCACATACCCTGTGGTGCTGGCTAGAACGTAACCAACAGGATTGACATTTATCACTGTGGAAGAGAGGTTTAATTTTTAAAACTAAATGTTTGTGATCTTTGCCTAAGTCTACTCAGTGATATCGGGCATAAATGTAACACAACATGGGTTTGTTTTACCAGCCTTCAGATCCTGAGAATGTGGAGGCTAATGAGAGGGTTTGACTATGAGGGTGTATTGGAGATTTGTGATGTTAAAATTATTTTTCATTGCGATTTGGAAGGGATTTTCCACTTAATGTGTTGATTAGACTGTATGTCCACTGAGTGAATCTTGAGAGTTACATGAACTCTCCAAATCCACAGTCAACTCTCACATTTACTATATTAATGAAGTTATTCAGTCAGCAGTGGTTTTAAAAGGGGTGGAAATGTGAAGAGAAACAGAAATTGCATTTGTGAAGTTTTAGATATTACTCAGAGACTCAAACTGTCATCTTCTAGGTGATATTTTGATAGGAAGATGTTGACTAAAAGTAATAGCCATGACAATGGCAAAAAAAAAAAAAATTCTGATTCAAAACCGCAATGAGTGCCACAGCAATACAGGTCCCAATGAAAGCAACTTTGCAGTCATCTTTACTTGGCCTCTTTAACTATTTTTGACAAAACCTAACCGAAAGATAACTATGTGTTAAATATATGGCTTGATTTATGAGCAATGGCGAAGAAAATATATATAAGATGAGAGTCCCACAAACAATAAACTTAACCTACCATTCGAAAGAATTGCGAAAGAGAAACAATATATTAGAAACATTTCAAACCTCCACACTTCTTCAACCCTGCAAATGTAATCTTGAAACCAAAGGTGCTCCAGAAACATGGAGAGAAACACCAACAAAGGTGCAAATAATGGCGTCTTACTGAAGGGAATACTTCACAAAGCCTATTGTGCGAGTATCCTTTTCAGGCAGCAAACCCGCTGTAATTTGGTCTGCGTCATCTGCCTCTAGTCACAATGCAGCACTACAGCTTTGAAATGGATGGCAAATGAAGGCCATTTGTACATAATCACAGAAGATAGAAGAATTCAGAAACCCTACAATGTGTTGTTGAGGTGGAAAGAAAGACCTTGGTCTATCTGTGGCAGCCAGCACAGCCAAGGTTTGGCAAGGAGGTCAGAAACAAGCAAATCAATTCAAATCAAATCAGCCTGCTAGCCGTGACATTTAAACAGTTCAATTTACATCCTTATGTTAAGAGGAGAGCCGCTCTCTAAGATGCCTATTCAGTCACAAAGAAATTAGATGTCTATATTTCAGGCGCCTAATAGAGCAAATATGCTGTGCCTGTGGTGTGGAAGAAACCATGTCTTTTCATGGTGTACAAAGGGCTTGGTATTGTCTGTCATTATGAGTGAAGCACAAGAACACAGAGAGGGATAATATACATAATATAGAAAGGACTGGAAAATAACACCATACATGATATGTGTCTATTGTGACACACATTGCAAAGACACACAAGTCAGACATGACATTTACTGCATGGTTGTAGGCAAAATGTAGGAACCACTTCCCCCAAAACAGAGAGCGTGCGTCCAAACACACACACACAAGCACAAGCACACGCGCACGCACACGCACACACCGGCGCACGTCCATAGGTCCGGACACACACACATGCCACACACACACACAGAACCGCACGCACACGCACGCACGCACGCACGCACGCACGCACGCACGCACGCACACACACAAACACACACACACACACACACACATACACACACACACACACACACACACACACACACACACACACACACACACACACACACTTTCTAAGAGGTGATGGTGTATGTCCTGAGGGTTGTTGTCCTGCTGTGCAGGCTGGCAGGCACTTTTGTCATGGTGGTCCTTTTGTTTCACATCAAACAAAATGCCACAGCTTTGCATATGGCTCCACTAATTTCTGCTAGTGTGCCCCAGCCATTTATCATTGCCTCTCACCTTATCCTTCTCTCCTCCCCTAACATGGCTCTGATAGCTGTTCAACACCAAGCTGTTCTGCTTAGGATGATGCAGGCTTCTATGGGCTAATGCTGACACACAGATGTGTACACATGTATGAATGCAGATGCATACACCCATACACTCAGACAGATGTAACCCAATCAATATCTGCGTGCCCACTTTTCACACTTTGGCAGAGAGCAAATCACATCAGCACACTGACATACTCACAGGAAACTGCAGTACTACTGCACTGTGTGCAAGCCTGTGAGCTATGGAAAACCTTGAGATAAAAACAAACAGACTCTTCATCCATTCCAAAAGCACAACACAGGATAGTAATCAGAGTTTTAAAGACGAGTGAGATGTACTGTACACACAACATTCAAAGAAGGGGATTTTCAGAGCCTGAGTATGGATGTCTTCACAGGGAGGATAGTTATATTGGCAAATTAAAGTGATTTTTGTCTCTCTTGCATGTTGACTTGGGGTGAAGGTCACATTGAGAGTTTAAAGAGAGTTTAAAAATAGACAGAAATGTGGACGATTGGCACAGTATTAAGGAAAACATCACCATTTTTTGGTGAACAAACACATTTATAGCTTGGAACGTAGGTAGTATAAGAGGACAAATATCGGTTTCATGTCTGTACATTCAGCAGAGATTAGTCCAGAATGTGTATAGTTGAAGTAGGCAAAAACACAGGAGACATGGTGCTAAAAGCTTACTTCCTTCAAAGTGACACATAAAATATGTCTTATTTATTGACATGCTAGCCACTCAGGAAAAAATATCTACAGACTGACTTTGTTGCTCTCCACAATTTGATTCAGCAATGTTTTGATCAATTAGTGAACTTCAGCCATCATGACCTTCGCAAGCGCATGCAGACTGTATATAGGAGATGGGCATTGTTCAATTATCAAAGGTAGATGTTGTTTCTATAACCAAGAGTGAGGTTGCTCTTGGGTAGTCACCAATACATTCAAAAACTGCTAGAAAATGTTTGGCGTTAAGGAATTAAATTAAAACTTTGGTCAGTTCTATTAACTACATGTTAAAAAAAGCACCTGTTTGTAATGTAATGTTTGAAATTGTTCTTTTAGAGACCACCACAACCTCGCATGAAATAAACTCAGTTGAATTACCAGTGTAAAAACATAAATTATGTCATTTACCATACTATGATATAGAAGAATATGATATAGCATGAACAACAGACCAATGTGTTCTGATGCTTAGATATTTAAATATACTTATGAACAATAAATACCTTACATTTTACAAACAAAACAATATCAAACGACAACATTGCATGGGTATTGTTGGCCTTAACAAAACCAGGCACTGAATAACAAATTCATGATTAGAATCAGCAGCAAAGCCAGAAATCAGGCATTTTCCTGCTATTAATAACTAAAATCCATGTTAATCTCTTTTTAGGCAGAGGTACTTGTCTGGGATTGTGGCGTTCAAATATCATGTTCCGGAGCATAGTGGGTTTTCTATTTTTTGTCCTTTTGTTCATTGTGATTATAAAGGAAATATACAAAACGTATAATTAAACCATATCTTTTTCTCTGTTCATAAATATTTTACCGAAGGCAAAACAAAAAGTAAACCAAAAAACAAGCAAAAAAATACCACACCATTCAAAAACAATACTCTAGATATTTTTTTTAAATATATGCTTTATTTGGTGATATCAGCAAACACCAAAATATGACATCCTAACTTAAATATGTGTAGGATGTAATTGGGAACAAGTGGGAGGACTAGCTGTAAGAAATTGAAACAGGAGTGTTTTCTGCTACACCATGTGTTGCCATGCCAGTCATGAAGCTGTTCAGGCCACTGCCAGACCCAGAGTATAGCACAGAGGGCATAGTGGAAGAATGAGGGGCTGGCATTGAAGACGGAGTAAATCATGAAAAAAAGGGAACTTGAGAATGGCATAAATCATACTGTAAGGGTCTCATTGATACAAGAATAAAGAATAAGTTCACGACCTGCTCTTCCAAACGCACACAAACACGCACACAAACACACACAGAAAAAAAAAAGAAAAAAAAAAGTGGTAAATAAATAAATAAATAAATAAAATATTCAACTGATAAGTTTAGAAATAACCGGATCTATATAATCTTTCATTTATTTTTACTACATCGAACATCATAGACCATATCATTACAGGGCAAAGCTGTTACCTTCCAAATAGCCGAGTGATATAAAAGTAACTGCTTAGAGTTGTAAAGATTCACCTGGCAGTGTTTTCATCTCTGTCGTCTACCACACACCAGGTTCATCAGCAATATCCATTGGGAGAGAAAAAAATATCCAGATCTGTCTGTCTCACCTCAAGCTGACACTTGAACACAACGCACGCATTTGTGTAACACACATGCACATGAAACCAAGACAGAAGATCTTGCTGTATTCATCATAGAGTGAACCAGATGGCACTATGAACAAGGTGCAAAAATGGTATTGGTTGAGCATGTACTGTATGCATGTGACATGTTCACAGGGTACTCTTCTGTCTTTAATTATGTTTTTGAGGGGCTTTTGTGGCGACTGCTTATTTGGCACCCACATTTTTGTGACGTGGGAGATGGATGCATTCTTACATAAGATCTTATATAATGCTGTCCTGTCCTAACCAATAAGAGTGCGCCTTTTTCACTATGTGAGCAGAAAGGTTAGTTTGGGTTTGACAGCCCCTCTACACTGCAACTACTACATACACTTACCAACCCGCCCTCAACTTTAGGGACTGCAGAAAGATAAAAACCAGCATACATGCCTATGTACAAGGAGACAGCAGCATTCTGCCTCTGTCTGTTTTTCTCCCTTCAACCTTTAACCCCCTCTTTCCATCTGGTTCCTTTAGATTTGTAGGTAGAGAAATTTTGATCTGAATACAACGGGTTGACCAGTATGTGTAGATGTTTTAAAAGGGCAGCCAGAGAGTGAGTCCATGACTGGGTAAAATTTTGATGGATAAAGAGGAATGCCTGGTCTGAAAAAGGTATCAATCAGAATCAAGGGAGCAAAGAGAGCTGCAAAAGTGACCTGAAATAAAGGGAACCAGTGACAACTAGAGAAAGATTTTAAGTGTCAAGAGGTGGGAAAGGCAAGGGAAAGTAGAGAAAAGCATGCGGCCTATGTCTTGCAGCTTATGCAACTACTGTTAACTTACATTTGACATATTGATAATTAGTTAGCGTATACTTAGGTGTTTTAAAAGTGATCAAATTCCAATGAAACACATGAGCACACCACACAGGGTTGAATATGCTTTGGAGAGAAATTAATGGTTGATCAGAAAACCATTTATTAACTGTAGAAGGGAGTAGTAATTAGCCCACTGACAGCTTGTTTTCACGGGGTCTTCTCATGTGTCGAACAGTTCATTCCATAAGGCTCTGCTCATCTGCTTGTGCACATACTTCCCATCCTATCCCACTGGACCAATTTCTTCACAATTAAGATGATGGTATGTATGCATGTGTATGCATGTAGATGTGTAAGTCTATGTGAGTTTGTGGAGAGAAATTGCCCCTTTTCAAAGCACCACACACCCACACACGCACACACACACACACACACACACACACACACACACACACACACACACACACACTCTTACAGAGATGGTTTGGACATGTGCAGAGAAGGGATAGTGAATATACTGGCAGAAGGAGGCTGAGGTTGGAACTCCCAGGCAGGAGGCCAAGAGGAGGACCGAAGAGGAGAGCTGAAGGAAGGAGTGAAGAGGAGTGAGGAGGACTTGAAAGTTAGTTGATTTGAGAAAAGAGGATTAAGAGAATAAGGTTAGATGGAGGCAGATGATTTGCTATGGTGACACCTGAAGGGAACAGTCAAAAGGAGAAGAAAAGGATGCCACACACACACACCTCTCTATCCATATATAAATTTATACACATACATATAGAGATACATACACACACACACACACACACCCACACACACACACACACACACACACGCAATATAAATACAGTATGCACTGTATATATGCGCTATGTAGCGCTTTGGCCTCACAGCACAAAGGACTCTGGTTTGAGGTTTGAGTCCGACTTGTGGACCTTTATGTGTGGAGTTTGCGTGTTCTCTCCTGTGTCTGCGTGGGTTTACTCTGCATTCTCTGGTTTCTTCCTCCGGTCCAGAAACATGTGGCAGGTTAATTTGGAAAAAATGGGAAAATTACCCCGAATGAGTGAGTGAGTGAACGTTGTCTGTCTGTATATGTGGCCCTGCGATTGACTGGCGACCAGTCCAGGGTGTACCCTGCCTCTTGCATGATGGGATAGGCAGCAGAAAAGAAAGAAAAGATGACGAATTTTCAACGCTGACAGCAGAAGCGAGGATGGTCTAAAAGGAAACCCAATGATTGCATTAACATACAATCACATTGAATTAATTAGCTCAAATTACTAGATTTTGATGTTATCTTTCACCTTCTGCATCTACTGTATCTTATGCATTTAGAAATGCACTCAATGCATTAGTGCTTGCTTTAAGAGGATTTTTATATGATTCTGAATGAGAGAAAGCAGTGAGAACCTTCCTCAAGCCTTCATGAATCTACATACACCCAAGCATTCTAATGAAAGGAAACAGGGAGGAAAGTTAGATACAAATACATAGAGATACTATAGATATCTTCTTTAGGCAGCAAAAATTCTCTAGAGATTTGGAGGCTGTCATGGACAAAACACTGCATGAATATTTAGCAGCCAAATTAAAATTACAAAATGCCAAACAAAAAAAAGAGAGAAAACAGACTATTCCTGAAAACACCAGTGGGATGAGTGCCCACCTTTAATCCTCTGCAAGCCGTATTCTAACTGTCTCCTTCTTTCTAAGAAGAGACAAGAGATATGTCCTCAATAATATGACAAGTTGTTGATCTACATGTAAATCCTCCAGATCAAGAAATCAGCAGACTCGTAATATATCCCAGCTAACACATCACTGTTTCATGGGATAGTGCCTAAACTGTGCGGCTCTTTACTGTAATCTTAATGCTGATACAGGTTAAAAAATTGCGATAAATATAAGTGAGATTATTTCTTTACATCGCTGCTTAAGTTCACAGCGCAGTAATATTTTGTTATGAATTGTATATAGGTGTGGTGTAAATACAATAAACAATTTATTACAGCATTGCCAAGAAACTGTCAATTGCTGCTAGAGTGAGTAGTAAGCCTATTACAAGTATCTTACCTCACATGTTGATTTAGACATGTTTGTTTATTTGGGACATCCCTGTTTTTTCAAGTTGCTCCCTATAAAGTGGGGTAGGTTAATTTTCCCCTAATTATGAAGTAGTACCAGGTGCCAGGTATAAGATGAACTTATTTTCAGGTCTCCTTGTACACAAGCAGAGCCTGTCTCACAGACAAAGGGACTACTTAGGGTTCTTTTTATGATCTATTTTACAAAGTTAGCTGACAACCAAATATGTGATATTTCGATAGCTGGTTAATAGGTGTATATGGCTGTAGTTTATTGATTTTAAACCAAATAATTCCCTAGTCTTTTACTTTTAGCACTGCATATGCAGACCAAGTTATATCAAGTTATGTACTTATGGTGTACTGGTGGTTAATGCCAGCTCTGTCTCTGCCTATTTTGGACTTTATACCCCCATCACTTCTACAACCTTCATTATCTCATTACAGCTAACTCAATTCTTGTTATGGTCAATATATTATTTACATGCAATTAAAAATTTTGTAATGCAGCCTTTGGATTAAAAAGTTTATCATATAGTTTAGGAAAGATTTCATCTAAATTGATGTTGTACTACTTCTTTGGCATCTCATCATTTTGGCAAAGCAAGGTGGTATAGCTGTGACACAGTGTGAACCCAAATTAGCACGGACCTTAGACAGAAGGAAAGAAAAGGAGGAGATGCGCTGCTGCTCCCCACGCACATCACTGCAACTGCAAACAGTTGAGTGCAAGAGGGCCTTTACTAAACGCTACTCCAAAGGAGTTTGCTCAACATCTATAACAAATACATACAAATAAACAAATAATAATTGATATTCATTAATATATATTTTTTTCTTCATTGTTCTCCCTCCGCCCCCCCACCAAATTCATGGTGAACTACGGTGAAAATGTCAGCATAATGGTACTAATGCAAAAGCACATACGAAAAAGTATATTTTACAGTACAATATCCCCAACTTAATGATTATTGAGCAAGTCTAGAATGATTGGAGAATGAACATATATCTTTCATTTTTTATTTTAGGATGACCAAACTTTTGAAATGCAATCGTGCTCTAGCAAGAAAAGAAAAAAAAAAAACACTATTTATTTTTTCTTTCTTCTTTTCTTAAACATAAATTGCTTTGACTATCATTTCTTTTGGGAGAAAAAAATCATTCTACTACTTCTCACTTATTCTGATTTGGCTGGTCCATATTAATCTTAATGTAGAATGTTATATTTCTATGGAAATATATTATGTAAACCAAGCCCATATCAAGCAGCAGGTCTAAAACATTCTCTCCATTAACCTCCCCTCATTCAAACAAAATTATGTAAGAACAACTCATCATGAAGATGTTAGCTACAGGCACACTAAAGCCTCACTATCACGTAGTTCTAGTCATTAAAAACTCTGACAGAAAAGAAAGTGATGATCAATATCTTATGCCAAATCCCACAGGAACATCAACAAAATTAACCAAAGAGTAGAAAATGAAGCATTAACCTCAGAAGCTTTCATATATCCTGCAAAAGACCCACTGTGGGCCCATTTGGCTGAAGGGTTCAGTTATAAAGTCAACAGGACGGCCAAACTTTTATTTTTGCCCTCCCCTGTGCACCATTGATTCCTTCAAATCCATTCCCCTCCCACCATCTTTCACCCTATCCTTACACTCTCTTAAGTCAGGGAGATCAAGCAAGCTCTGCTGTAGATAAGCTCCGCAGTTGGTGTATTGTCATCCTGACACTTCCTTGTCTGGTTCTCTTTTCCTCCTTTTCCCAACTATTTGCGATGTGAGGAAAAGGTTGATGGCGTCCAAAGATAAATATTAAAAAAAACTGGTCCAGTACTTAAATAAAAATAATTCTTTTGATTTTCATTTATTTCTCGCAAGCCTAAATCTCAATCATCAACTTTTTGCTCATTGTTCCTGAGAAGTCTGATTTTGGTAATGGTCTCAATGTTACACCTTGGTGTCTGGTGTGGTATACCGCTATGGAGCTGGCTAAGCGATGTATATACTGCATGCATCATCAATTTGCTAGCTGAAGCTGAGTAAATGTGAGTTGCACATTATTTCAATTCCTGAGTTTAACCACTTCGTAAGTGACAATAGTGACATGACTATTTATCTGCGGGATAGTGAGAGGTTGAAGGGATAAGGGGAGAACTGAAAAACTCACCAGCTCAACAAAAGACAGCCCTCCATAGCTATGGGCTATGATGAAGACGTTTTTGGCGTCTGCTTTTGATACAAAGTGGTCCCACACATAGAGCACATGTTCCTCAGAAGAGCTGTTTTCCTGCAACAAAATACAACAATTTCAATGTTAAATCTATAACTATAAAATGCTGACAGGATATATTTGAAACACCTGAACGAAACTCTGACAGTCGCTGAAGCATTAAGTGAGTTACCGATTCAATTGCAATTCGACAGATTAAAAAAATCTGCACCTTGGGCGAACCAAAAAAGATAAAGGTATAAAAGTGAAGAAAAAAGAAGAGGTGGCCTGAGGAGATGTCTATAAAGACACACTTGAGCGAATCAATAAGTCTTGCATATTGCAAATGCCCTAAATGTAAAACTCAATAGGCTGGGTGACGCAACGTTTAAATCTTAATTTGTAACCCATTGTTCAATCAATGGTCCATTTATATGGCAGTAGAGGCATAATGGGAAGAAACTTGGGGAAGGTCAAAGGAAAAACAACGTAGGGAATCTAAACACATGCAAATGTAAAACACACAGTTAAATACATTAAGGCATCAGCACATACATCAAAAAACAAAATAACCTCCATATATTTTTTTTTACTCATCTGCATAGACATGGCTTCACAGGAAACACATGCAAATAACACACACTAAAAGACTTGCGCAATTAACCAAAGTTGTAAGCACTTATCCAGGACTGGAAAGAACAATAGTCAAAGTAGAGGCTAGAAAAGGGCATCCGATAATGAACTTGTGACATTGATTAGAAACTTTGATTTCCTATTAAAGTGTCTGGTTCACAATACACAGACCAAACATTCCCATACACTCCCTGGAAGGACCAGTATGTAAGATATCTGTCCTTATAGACAGCTGAATGGAGAGAGAGAGACAATAGAGATACAGAGATTATGAAAGTGCGATATGAAGCCAAATCAGATAATTTGTAAATATGAGGGAAATCCCAAAACTGTTGAAACACTGTCCTTTTTTACTTTCCATAATAGTTCCCATTTTTCAGCAGTAGAAAACAAAGTGTACATGCATATTTGCAAGCACACACATGATCACACATAATTTATGTTCTCCACAATAATGAGAAGAAGAAGAAAAAGAAGAATACAATGTGGTTAATAATCTTTGCTGGAATGCATCTATTTTGCACAACCTCGCCTTGTATGTACTTGCCCCATTTGATGATGTGCTGATATGTGTTTTGGCTGCTGTGTTTTTCTAGAGGTAAATTAACCTGTCAGAGAGTTTGTGTTTACTGTGAGATTAACACAGCGGTTGTAGTGTCAGCACCTACCTCCATACACCGAGAGTGATGCAAGAGCAAGCAACTCCTCTCTGCCCTGCCCTTCTGCCATCAACACTGTGGGTGCAGGTTTGCCCACGTGCATGGAAGGGCTGGCAGTGAGAGAGTTGTCTTTCTGAAAGGCTGCTACATCAAAGTTCTTTGAAGTCTCCCTCCCCTTCCCTCTGCCATGTCACCCTTCATCTGTGAAGCCCAGTTTATTAACCTAACTCCCTCCCTTCCTGCTTCCCCCATTTCTACCTTTTCTCCACTAATACTGCATATTCTTCCACACAGGTTTGTCCAACTCTCCACCCAGCTTTTAGTTACAGTACAACATGACATAGAAACTGTTTTGCTTAATGCGTGTTTCATACACTTTTGAAGAGTAAAGTAAATATTTCTGTTTGTATCTTCATGAGAATAATTATTTCAATCTGATTATGTTCAGCAGGTGAACGGGCCAATGGTAGTGACTCCATCATCCCACCTCACACACTTACGACATTCTTCAACCTTCACACAACAGAACAACTGACTGGTTGGCCAGGCATTGAAGTAAATTAACTAAACAGCATTTGCACAGTGTTGCAATTATTTCTGGAGGTTAATCTAGCTGTGGGGGAAGTACACTTCCTTCTGATACAGACTTCTAATCATTAGTTTTATTTTAAACATTTCTGTCTGTGTGTATTTGTTGTGGCTCCCTGCATCTGCAAACACTCTCAGACTAGTATCCCAAATGGACACCTGTTGCCAGCATCGTTCCAACGATTAATGTCAAAGGATACTTTGGACAGTTTTTATGTGTGTATTTGCATATGTGTGGGTGGATGGGTACATTTGATCTGATGTGCCACTCAGATAAATTTAAATAGTTTTTTCTCGTGTGTTCCAAGATCAGATGATCTACATAGGCTGACACTTAACCATTATCAAACCTGATGAAATCCAAGTGTTAGAAATCTGAGGCAGACACAGAAAAAGAAGATACAAGACAGAAAAAAATTAAAAACAAACACCGGATAAAGGCTAGAGCTGTCTAGAAAAACGAGACAACACTGTGTAAGATTTGACCGGATATTTATACTCTGGAATTTGCATGCAGACGCAAACATACACATTCATCTGCCAATGCATACAAAATAAAATGAACATGTATTTATTATACTTCATCATGAAATTCCATGCTCACAGCTCTCCATGTTATAGTCCCCTTTTAAGTGCTTTCATCACACGGCTTGTGATTAAAGCGGTTTATTTTCTGAGACAGAATACCTCAGCCACGGTAGAAATAATGGCAACACTTATTTCAACTTGTGTGTTTGCTGAAATCCTAGGGCTGTCCTGAGTCAGCTCACCAAAATGTGGTTTGAGACATTTGCCATTTCTTTCCAAGTAAGAAACAGATCAGTTTATGTTGCACCTTGTGTCCTCTTAAAAACAACACCAATGTTTCCTACGCAATCTTGTGAATGACAATCTACCCGACTTTTGGTAGACTTGACGATCTACCCCACTTTTAGTCCATAAGTGGTCCCCAATGTTACTTCTTTGATGAATGTGCTTCATTGTACAGTTTCAAGATTTCAAGCTCTTTCCCCTTAAGACAATAAATCACAATTGGTCGCACGCACGCACGCACTTTAAGAGTTTTCCTGTCTATTACTTGCCTTGCATTTATTCAATGTAATGAGAGGCTGGGAAAGAATAGTGGGGAAGAGCAGAGCAAAGCGTTGCAGCCAGAACAACTTTAACAGCAACACAAACCCAGTGTCTAGCCAACACGGGAAACAATGAATTTAACAACAACACAAAACACACACTGGCACACAACCACTTCAGACCTCCATGTTTTATCTTTTAGTCAATCATCAAAAGCGCACAGGAGTTAGGATGTTCAGCAGAAGCAGAAATCTGTAGATGGAATGTAATGAACAAGAGCCATTTTATTTTCAGACGCAGACAATGGGAATCAATGATGTGAGGACATAGTTAGCCTTACTGGTTGGTCTTATCTTGCTTGGGAAATCTGAAATAAATTGTGATGCAGAAAACGTGACATAAAACCACGCATTAAAAAATAAACAATAAAATCCATGAGCTTTTTCATTTTCAGCGACAAATGAATACACAGATACAAGTACGTTGGACTGTCTAGTTAGATTACCTGTCAAGCTTTTTCACTACCTTCCTCAAAAAACACACACTAGTGTAATCCTTTTTGGGTTCAAGGAAATACCTTTTTCAAATGTACCATGAAAATTGAGTACAATCTGGTGATTAAATACAAAACATTAAATAAGATAGTACATACTGTAATTTCCGGAATATTGAGCGCACCCCAATATAAGCCGCAACGGCTAGCTGATCGCTATCTTGGTCTTCCTCCTGCACACTAAAACCGTCAAAGTTGTCTTCTTCGGTGTTGGAGTTGAACAGCCTCAGAATTTAGTGGTCATTTCATTGGTTCGATGTGACGAGTATAAATGTTTTAGCGACCTGAAGCTCGTTTGGCCTCTCCCCAAAAAAATCCATAAATTAGCCGCATCGTTGCTTAAACCATAGTGTTCAAAGCGTGTGAAAAAAAGTCGCGGCTTATCGTCCGGAATTTACGGTAATTGTATGGTTTGTGTCAGCAAAATAAATAGGAGTAAGTTTGTCTGTGTGTGTCTATGTGTTTCATTATGCACCTGTTAGCAGCTGAATTCAAAACAATGTTTGGGACAAACGCTTCTTCTCCATCTCCTTACCTTTTTTTAGCACTTCTATCATCTCTTTCTTTCTTTACTCTCTTTTAAGACAGAAAAAAAGGAGTGAAGCTGGCAAGAACCTGTCAGAGATTTGATGAGTCTACTAAAATGGTAGAAAACCAGGTATGGCGCAATAGCAGCAGAGATGGGAAAATGACTTTAGCATTGTGGGTAATTAGCAGGTACAGTAGCTACGGAGAGTCTGGGATATATTGACGTGAGAGAGAGAAAAGAAGAGCGAGGTGAAAATCATGTACAAGACTAACAATAGGGGGTTGTGAGCATATAGGAGGGAGAGAGAGAGAATGAGTGGTAAAGCGAGAATTGTATGTGTTGTACAAATTTGCAGTAGGTGAGTATTCTGTATAAGGGAAGGTGAAGTAAGTGTGAAGGGGCAAGCACTAAAGAGTGCATGTCATCCCACGTGCAGATTAGCTTGCACAGACTGTATACAATAAAATAGCATGACCTTGGTGGGGTCAGTCTGCTCTGACAATATTTGCCAAGGCATTGTTTCAAATCAATAACTCATTAACAAAGTACAAAGGAAGTTGCTCTGGGTTTGTGAGATTCTTTATTAGAAAAGAGCGTCTGCAGGCCAGAAAGGTCATCATTGTGACATCTCAGCTAGCCTCACGTTGCCGCCCGGATTGTCAGGTGAAATTACTGCAAGCCATTAATTGACATAAGGCAAAGGAGAGCGGGCAGGCAGACAAGGCTGTGTTTGTTCCAGGATGACCCTGAGGTGCTGTGTGTGTGTGTATGTGTGGGTAGACGCGTGCATGTGTGCGTGCATGCTTGTGTGTACGGGCATGCGTGTCTTCTTTTTTTTTTTTTTGGGTCAGCCTGTATCCACAACAGAATTTTGTGCAGAGAAAGAAAGAGAGGGCTCAGTGGGTGGGGAAGTGGTTGGGAGGGCAGGATGGATGTGTTTGATGGTTGACCTAACTAGAAGATTGGGAGCAGGGATCTGAGACCAGCTACACTGTTTCTGCCTTGAGCAAACACACAAACACACAGGTATACGACTACACAACAGATGCACTTCACAGAGGTACTATAATTACATATACATGTTTCTCGTAATACTAATGAACACTAACTAGTTGTGTTGCTTTTTAATCACAAATTTTGCACTCCATTTTGAAAACAGCCACACATAGGTACCACCACCAAAAAGAAGTTTATAAAAACACATCTTTACTGGTCCCCAAATAATACAAATCACATATAAACGTAGCATTGAGGTAGTTTGTTCTCTGAAGTGAGCATGTGAAGTGCTTTCTCATCCTGACCAGTGCACCCCATTGGCAACATTGGCAAAGTTTAGAGGTAAATCAAGTGCCTACCTGTCCTTGGATTCACTGAAACTTACTTCTTAGCATCACAGAAGTTAAATGTTAAGTAAATCCTATCTGTATAATTGCTTGTGGGCCACAGATTTGGGCAACACAGTGTGAATGTGACAGAGAAAAAAACTGACAAATAAGTACAATGTTAAATGTATTTACCAGCATAAATAATTGTATCTAAGGCCTTCTTGTTCGTCACCACCGCTTGGTGTGTGTTCAGGTTTGTTTCCATGTGTTGCAATGAATATCAAAGATACTGTAGAACATGTTTACGTCTTCTAAACACATACAGGAGCATGGGTCTTTGGCCCATGTAGACAGTGCAGCTGGGAGTAATAGGCCTTGTTAAGGTAGGATCTAAAATGTTCCTTCCTTCCCTAGGAAATACACTCTCCCCAAGAGCCTTATTTCCACCCACTAAGAGAACATCTTACATCACTTCAATGACACAAGGGATTTAACAACGCCTTGAGTGCAAACATAATCACGCCACCCTGAAGTGTGCCTATACTTTTCTTTCAATCTGATGTTATTGTGTAATTGAAAAGTGGCACGATGCCATGTATCTGAAATTGTTAAATCATATAAATTTGCCATCCTTGAAGCTGAGTATAGAAAATACTCCACAAAAACTGTGGGTTAAAAAGGAGAGAAAAGTATTTCAGTCATTTACGAAAAATAAATGGTACTTAAAGAAAGACGAAGCGCTTTTTTTTCCCCCTTTGCTCTTTTTTCCCCTTCTTCTTTCTAGGGGCTGCTGGTCTAATCCCAGCCAGCCAGCCTTGGGTGAACTCTGTGGAAGCTTCTTAAGCCTATGAATGTGCCTTTTGTTCCTGCCATTCCTCCGCTTGGCTGACAGAAAATAGCTAACTGGATTACTGCTAAAATTCAGAGTAAAGTGAACTCCCAAACTTCTATATGGCATAGGGCTAAGAAAGCAACCACCCCCCTAACTATCCTCATAAGCATCCCTCCTATCAGACTTTCTATCCTTCCATCCCTCCCTCTCTCTTTTCTCATTCCCTCCTCCATCAAACATCCCCCTAAACATAGCCCAGTGGTGTGTGATCTGGAACAGAGTAGAAGAGGGATTAGATAAGGTTGAGAGGTTGCACACTATGAACCTAAGGCTAAAAAGTAAGAATCCTAAAAGCAGTTAAGAGTGTATTAATGTGTGTAAGGAAGCATATTAATCAACTCAACTTTATTGGGCTCCGATCTCTGTGTGTGTCTATATAGTGTGAGTCATAATGTTGGATTGCATTATATATCAAGGAATGGAGGATTATATTTGAATATGTATTTGAGTGTGTGTATTACTGAATGGCTGAATGCAGGTGGTCTGGCAGCTCAATGGGAATTAGAGAGCGAGGTGCAGAGGTTTGTGTGAGTGTGAATGTACATGTCTTGGGTGGGTGATGTTAGAAAAGATGAAAACAGCCCTGCAAAGAGAGTTTGATTTGATCCACCACCTACCCTTCCTAATCGAGGTAAAAGAGGACACACACACAAACACACTTGGAAAAACCTCAGCACTTTTTTTTCTCCACTTCTGCTCTTTTGTCTGTATGGGTGTCTTTGCAGATCTGCATGTGTGTGACAGCTTATTCTTGGGTAGACAGAGGTAGAGCTGTGGAGAGTAGAGCATGGCACAAATAGGCGTGGACAAGCGAGAGGAGGTCATACAAACTAACAACCTGCTTACTTTTGGGTCAAAGGGCAAAATTCAAGGGGCACCAACACAGAGCCAACCCGTTCACTCATTAATCTTTATTCCGACTCTTGCAGTCCCTGGAAGGGAAAGTGTATTTGTCTTGAAAATATAAACCTTTAGTATGACCCCTTGATTTCTGGATAATGACAATACTATAATGTAGGGCCTGCTGGCTTTAAATAATTTATAGAGAAGAGTTTGTAAAATAATTTCAAGTTGAAAAATAAAAAGGTGACATAAAATAAATAAAATAAAATGAAAGCTAGCACAAAAATAGCTTTTTAATGTCAGCCGAAGAATTTTCTTAAATTCCAACTATCTATTTGTCTTCAACTGCATCATATGAAGATAAAAATGAAGAAAAAATGCCATGACTGCTTAACTGCACAGAACTGGCTAAACAACACAGTCTCAAAAAGGCACTGCAGCTGTACGATGCCTTTGGCTTTATGCATCTTATCTGATCTGACATGCATTATGCAAACATGAGGCAAGCAAGGCAAGTTCAATATCAAGTTGTGAATAATATCACATGCTTCCTTGTAGGTTAGGGAAATCATTTGGGGGGTATATTTATAATCAATGGTAAATTACAAAAAGCTTAAGTCTATGGACAAAATCAAGCAGGGGAGTAGAAGACAAAGGGAGAAACAAAGAGATACTTTTTTTCCATGTAACACAGTCTACAAGCTTTATCTGTTCCTAATATTTTCCAATAAAGGCATTTCAAAGACAAAGAAATTAAAAACTTTCCCTCATACATATGGGCACCATTTTTTAATGATGCAAAAGGCCACAGTATTAATATCTGTATATGTAAAACTTGAGGCCCTCTCTAATCATATCAGACCATTTGGAAAAGAAGCTGTAAATGGAGTTTTGTCAGGGCTTTATTGCTGACAGCGTTCCGCGTCACTCTTACTTCTATACAATTTTCTACTCAGTTCTTCCAGCTGTGGAATTCTAAGATGATAAAAAAAAAAAATTAAACACACTGCGGTTAGCAGTTTTCACAAAGTAAATATTCCCTGTGAAAAGTGGTTTGCTCACCTGCAGAAACAAAATAGGACCAGATGACTGAACAAATTCTTTTTTTTTTTTAGAATTAACACCTCACTGTACGCACATTCATGTTGAGATTTTTGTGTTGTGTCTGCAGAGAGCTTAGGTTGGTTGCAGTGACTGCGTTGAGTACAAAAACCCTGCTATAGGAACTATATAGTGCCGGAAGGTGATGGTTGTTACTTACTATAATTACTGTAGTTAAGTCACAGTCGATTCTCATTATTTAACATTGCCCTACAGTAATAATACATTTGAATTAATCAATAAAATTGATTTATTGCCTCGCTCTAACTGTTTCAAATGAGTATCTCTCAACTTACAGATGAGAAAACAAGATAACTAAAACAAGCTTCCAATCAGTAAATTCACAATTTTCACTTCAACGCCAATTTTGTTGATCTGTATTGCGAAGTTTGTTGGTTATGTGACTGGGGATCCAGTACACATGTAGACAAGTGTGATGGAGTAAGATAGTGCTTCAGATAATTTCCCCACATTTCAGTGTGTGCAAAAGGAGGTGAGAAAAAAAAAAAAAGCTTGTGTTGACAGGTCACAGTCGACTCGCTAGTCCCAAAGAGTCCCCAGCTCTTGTCAGATATTCCAGACTCGGGTTCTTAAAGAACAAGCATTCAAGTTTTTATGTATTACTATGAAAATGCTCTCTTTGCTCAAGTTTGGACACAGATAAAGGGTGAGGACATTCTCGATGGCTGTGCAGAGCCAAAAGAAAATATCAATCTTATACTGCATCGATTCAGAACATGAAATTACTGTAACTGAATGAGTGCTAGTAAAAAAACTAATGCAAACGGCTAGGTCTTTGTGAGGCAACAAGTTATGAATTGAATGCTACAGGGTAATACCTTTTAGGTTTATTTAATTTTGCATTTATTTATTAATTTATTTGCAAAGGAAATATGTCTTTGCAATGGGTAACCTCCTTTGTTTGACTGCGCACGTGTTCCAGACACATGTGTGTGTGCGCATCTGTATATGTGTGAGCATGATTAGAGGGTTTACAGTCGGTGTCATATGATAAGAATTTTGCAGTGTGTTTACAGAGTGTGTGTGTTGGAGAGATAATAATCCCAGTGGTCAAAAAAAGGAAATGGCCAGAGCTATACTGACCAGCCCACCGTCTAAGAGAGAAAAAGGGATAAAAAGAGGAGTGGAAGGTAGCCATGTGGTTAACACTTGCTCACTGAGAGGCAACTGGAGCCTGGCCAACCTCTTCACACACAGGCTGACCACACAAGAGCCTTTCTCTCTGCTTTCCATCCTCTCTTCCTCCCTCATTACTGAACATTTCCTTCTCCAGCCTTCTAGGACTAACCACCTCCCACTCCCATCAGCTCCCCACCTTTTTGCCTCCTGAATCTCCACCAAAATTGCAAAAAATCCTCACTCACATATTCTTACCTATGCCTTTAATCCTACCTGCTCCTGTGACCTGCTTCTCCATTCCCTTCTTCCTACTATGTTTCCATTTGTTGAACACCTATCGTTTTACTGCCTGCCATGGCGCACAAAATACTTAGTTTCTGGCATGCTTTTTTTCTTCCCTTCATCTCTACGACCCTCCTACCCCCAGAGACGTACCCGTATTGGGATCTGCTCGGTGTCGGTCTCCCTCTGTGGGTTGCGGTACTTCTCATAAAATTCTCTCTTCTTCTTGCCATCCTTGTCATCTTTGCGCTCCTTCTTTTCAACAGGTTCATCGGAGGGATTGTTGGGACAAAGCAGAGCGGAGGAATTGGGTGTTTTCTCCACTTCTATGTAGTTCTCATTTGGGTTGAGGACTATTACACTGTAAGCTTCCTAAAACAAAAAAGGAAAAGAAACAAAGAAAAAGGATGTAGAACTACATTTTAGTAAATATCTCAAACAACATTTGCATCATTTAGAGTTCCTATTTAGTTTCCATTATATATTTCAATTCATGAACTTAACTAGTTACTTAAAATGTACATGTTTGTATCTCACTGCTATTTCTCTTCCCTCTCTTTTCCCCCTGTTCATCTAAGTGTTTTTATTTATATTATTTTGTACATTTTTTTACCCATAACAATTCAAATCAAAATAAATTTTTGAGAACAATCAGCCAAGACAGCTACCTAAGTTATAAAGAAGTCAAACGAACAATAACAACAAACTACAGACATTCATTTTCTCCTACAAAAAATAGATGAGCACTGTATTTGGTGAGCCTGCAAAAACGAACTAACTAAATAAATAAATAAAATGTGACATAACTAGTAAAACCCTGCTTGGGTTTTTCTTTTCCTTTTCTTTTGCCAGTGCAGCGCAGGCAGACATTTCAAAGCTCTTTGGTCTAATTCTTTACTGCCTCTGGGGAGCACCAGGAGTTTAATATTATGGTCATAATTTATTGTATTTACACAGGGAATATTATTCAACATTACAAATTTGGAACATTTTGTATGTATGTGTATGAGTGAGCGAGGGAGTGTGACAGACAGATTCTTAACAGGGTGTGTATTAAAATAGCCTTATCTTTTCTTGTTTAACAAACAATGTATGGTCAAGGATATATGTATCTCTGGGCTTATTGGTGCAATGAGCCCAGCAGTAATAATACTGGAGTAACAAGTTTAAAAATAAAAAGGAAAAACACTTAATAAAGTCAGAGGGGAGAGTCTCTGCGGGAACATGCTTGAAAACTAAACTGAGGTATAGGAATTTAAGGACAGTGAGTGATTTTGTGACCCCAAAGTGCATGTGTCATTTAATATCGAACGCAATTGATTCCATTAACAGTAAACCTTGGATTTGGTCACAGCTGCACACAAGACTCTGTGTGAGTGTGTGTGTGTGTATGTGTGTGTGTGTGTGTGTGTGTGTGTGTGTGTGTGTGTGTGTGTGTTCTGTGTGTGACACTGAGTGACACTTGCTTTTTATCTATGTTAAAACCTTTAAAAATAGCACTCCAAAAATGTATTTACAAATAAAAGACTTAGAGTTGAAAAAAGGAAAAGAGAATACCTCCATGGAAAATTTATAGGCCTTACCAATTAGATTTTTCTAAAAATGGGAACATTTTTGACTTACGATTTTAGATAAAGAAGACATCTGACTGAAGCAGACTGAAGAAGAATAACAAATGAGAAAGACAGAGGGGAAGTGCATTCTGGAGGAAAGAAAATGTTGTTGTAGCCTGTAATGGCTTTTTCAGCTCTTACGAAACTTTAATTAACTGTGTTTCTCATTACAAGCACTCCAAAACTAAAGCAGGAAATAGACGGATCTCCACTTTATTTGGTTTGTGATTTTTACATCCCAACTGTGAGTACAGATAAAACATCCCAAGTCTGAAATATGTAAGCTTATGCTTGAGGAGAACTGTATCCAGGCATGAGTACATACATAGACACACAATAAAAATTATGAAAGATATCAGCACTGACAAAGATCTTTAAGAGATGTGAGAGAGAGTTAAGAGAGGTGACGTCGCTCAGCTGCTTCGAAGTAATCTGAAGGCAGCACATCCTCTCTTCCTTAATAAGTGTTAACAGAGTGTGCTTGTCTTCTGTTGACGCACGCATGTGTGTGTCCCTTCTGTGCCCATCGATATCAAACCTGCCACACACCCTTTCCATTAGCACCAGTAATGTGTTGATAACAGTAAAATGACACTTTCTCACTTATTTTGATTATAAAATTCCTTTATTACTATAAAATTTTTGATCCTTTATTTAGAATTTTCCCCCTTTAACTGGTCACATTTGCAATGTCAAACTCACTCATAAAGTTGTTTTTCTTAAACATGTTGTCCCAAAAAAATCTCAGCGATTGAATATATTTATTTTAGTTCTTAAGAATATCCCATAAGACTATGGAGTCTAGATGAGATGAGTTGCATTTCACTTTACTTTATGCTGAGGGACAATTAGGGCAATTTAGCAATTTATATCGGGTTGTACTACCTGTAGTTTAATGAGTTAGTAAGTATAAAGACTGGTAACCCAAAAGGAGTAGAGCGCTAATTGATGAGGAATCATTAGAAGATACAATTTTCCCTCAGACATCACAGATACATTTGCACACATATAAAGAACATAAGACACATGAGTGCACATGCCGACAGATGGATGACCAGATGAAAAAGGAACGAGAGTGAGGGAGGGAGGGACAGGCAGAGGAAGTCTAACCAAATCCACACCAGCTTTATGGCACTGCCCACTGGTGGCAGCCCGATAAAATAACGGTCAAGATCAATTCAGTGTTAGACGAAATTCTTGTTAAAAAAAAGAAAAATAACAAAATTAATATGATCAAAAAATTATAAAATGTCCAACGTGTAAACGAAATATCTCTAAAAAGAATCTAACTTCCCAAATCACAGAGTAGGCCAGATTGACAGAAAGAATGCTGTTTCTCTAAACCGGTACCTCTCCTTTCATGTGCATTCCTGCTAGCCCCTAATCCTGAGTGTGAAACCCAAAGCCAAAGGTTAGTGGTTTAAGCAACATCAGTCCCCGTATTCTGATACGAACCCTGAATGCCTAACAATCATGTCGTCAGTGCCCTTATTCTCCTCATCCTGGCCCTTTCTGGTCACTAACTTGTTTTTAACCTTTGTAATTGAATCTTTAAATTGCCCAAGTAGCCTGATTCCCAACCTCTGGTCGCCTTGTGCTCACCCAGAGTGGCCTATAGCCTATAACCTTGGCTTTGGTGGGGCTAACACACCTCACCAACTAATGGTACTCACTCCTTCATCTGTTCAATCACCCACAAGGATATTGCTATAAAAGCGACCAGTGTTTGACATTCTAAGTCTGGAAGCAGAGGACCTTTGAGTCCACGCCATGTCAAAATTCCCTGGGCTAGTTGAATTCAGAGAGGTCTATGTTAATGTCAAGACAAAAACTACTTCCCAGTCAACCATTTCATCCTCTTCATCTTCCCTTCAACTGACTATGTGACAATAAGCAAGTGGACTGAGGAGGATCAAGATATCTGGAAACTGTGAAAATAAATTTGAAATGAGACCCTGAAAGTGATTCTGAAAAAAAGGAACAGATTAAAATAATAATATCAGTGTTCTCTTAAAAATGATGTAACCTAACAGATTGATGGTTTAAAAAAATAAAAATAAAATTAGACATTCAGACTATCCTTTCACAGAGCTAATGCTTATCATCCATGTCCTGCTGTTTTTTTGTGACAGCCAAATCTTACCTTCAACCTTTATAGAGTCAGAGCATTCAGTCTTTGTGTTTCACAATAACTATCTCACTCATATACATATGCACACTGAATTCATAGGCTAAATCTGATTATTGTGCGGTGATGTGCTGTCAAAGTCTGAATCTATAGACAAATACACATGGCAGAGCTTGGGTCATCCTGCTTTTAATACCTTTAAATCTCTCTCACAGAGATTTCTTACGTTGTGTCGCTTTGCCTTTGTCCGATATACACACACTGTCTTGAGTAAAACACACAATTGCAGTTCCACAGAGTTGAGTCAGTCTTGTCTTTCTGTTGTAGTAAGCAGTCTAAGTCTCTTCCCATGCCCTGTGGGTGCCCCTGTGCCACCACCATACTGAGCCCCTGCCCTGGGGCCAGCGGTCAAGAGGGTTGCCTCGACCCCTCTAAGGGAGGGAAAACCAACCCCCATCATGCTGCTCTGGACGCTCCTTAGCACTCCTTTGTCGGCCTGTCCTGCGTCAGATGCAACAAAGCGCAACAAAGGCCGCCGCTGCTACGGAAACCAGAGCTTGTCTCATCACCATGAAGAAACCCTTCATCATCATACCATCTAAGTAAATACTACCTTATGATTTCTCAAAAAAAAAAGACCTTTTGAGAATCTAAATGTCATCAAAAATAAATTAAAAATAGAGTATGAATTATAAAATGAACAGCAACAATGAGAATTATTTCTGATTAATTAAATTAGGCCTAGACGTTTACATGTTTCAATATCTCCCATTCTATTGTCATTATTAGCTCATTACTGGTGTGTGAGTGTCTCTGTGTTTGTGTGTGTGTGTGTGTGTCTGTGTTTGTGTGTGTGTGTGTGTGTGTGTGTGTGTGTGTGTGTATGTGTGTGTGCATGTGAACGAGTATACAAGTGTGAGGGGGAATAAATAAGATGTCCCTTTAAGACAGCAGAGTCCCTATTTTTGTAGTGGTGTTGTAATGAAATGAAATGCTCCTAATGTGCAGGAGTGGGAAGAAAGGCGGCCAAAGTGAGAGGTTGTTTCATCTTTGCGTGCAGAGCTTGGCAAAGCTTTGATGTAAGAGCTCTCATGTAGTGAGCAGGGCTTTGGGCACAGGGAAAAGGACAGCACTTGACAGGTACAAAGCATGGCTGATAGTGGTCATGGGTGTGTGCAGTAAAAAAGGTGGATAGTATGATTGTGTGAATCTATGGTCTTGTTTGTAGTTTGCTGAATAGGCGTGTATAAATACTCCTTTTAGTGCTGTACTTGTATTTTAAAACATTTCTTTATCAAAGTTCATGTGCTTGATGGCTAGGATTTGATGTGCAGTTTATGAGTGGCCATTAAAATGTGCTATTTGGGAGCTTAAATTATTAGCTTGTTATCTAGAGGCGGCGTAGATCAGGGCATGGGGTGCTGTCTGTTCTCGATAGTCTTCAATACATTTCCTAGTTTCTGCAACACGCAGCTCCTGATTCGCTTCCGTGGTTTGACTGACAGTGGAGAAAGGGTCACCCAGTTTGGCATACCCAATAAGATGAGAAGGAAGGGAGAGATGTCTGCAGACTGCAGTCACATTTCAAATCCAAACAAGCCACAATGGTTGACCGAAGAAAAAGGCAAGCTGCAAAAGAAGTTGCCGGCATTTTTTTTTAATGATTTCAGCTACTTAAGTATCCCCTCCCTTCATATTATACTGTATATGTGATGTAAAGCACATCATTCATAATCACAAATGATATGTACAACGCTCCCAAGTAATGAGGTAAGAAAGCGCTGAGAGAGGGTAAATACGGTAATAGCAAGTGCACACTCTTCCTCTGTCAGGGCCACCCTGCTTTGTGTGACCTTGTCTGTCTCCATCTCTACATGAGCTTTTCATCCATCTGATCCCCCTCTTTCCTCACTCTCTCTTGACTATTTTCCCACTCCCCTTCTCCTTGAGACTGAGATACCACACAGATCGCACACGACTGTCAGATTAAGTCACGGTGCCCCCCTTCTCATTTTAACACAGCACCAGTCTTAGACCCCCCATACCCTCGGAACACACAGCTATGCTTCTCCAAGAACAGAGGGGCAGGAAAGTAGTTGCTGTACCTCAGGGACAATGAAAAGACATGTGTGGATCTTAAGGGTGATGTGAGAGGGTATGAGATGGGACTGTCATCAGCTTGTCAGCACAAAATCCATCATCCTCTTAAGAACAGATAGGATAGGGGGGGCAGCTGGAGTGGAGCTCAACTTTATTTGATATTATTTTCAAGTTATTTTACATAACCACAACATTATATATATACAGAATGGATAAGGGGCAGGAATAGCAAGACGCTAGTATACATGTTACTCAGACTAACAACTGCAATGCCTACATGAGAGATGAATATCTTCCTTTTACCCGACATTTCTAAATTCAAGAAAGCACCCAAAACAAATGTTTATAGGAAAACCTGAAAAATGCATCTTTATCTGCCCTGTGATTAAATTAGTAAAGTTAAATAATTTAAAATTGAAAAAGTTAAATTAGAAGTAAATGATTTAAACAATTGTCTACAGTATCTATCTCCTCTCATAAAGTGCAAACATTCAATTAGGTTTCTCTGAATTTACTTTTCACTTCAAGTTCAAACACTATATTTAGTGTTTGCTTCCACTAATGTATTCTTGAACCAATTTGGACAAAGTTATTAAGACAATATGGTAATGATCTATTTCTTGATCTCAATGAACAAAAATGGTTTCAGTTACAATAGAGGCTAACCTTTTGAGCTAGTCAAGTAGTTGAGCCTGTAATAAGCAGCAAAGTTTTTAACCTTGGCATGATTGTCTGGGCTCATTTGGAAATTGTTTATATGTGAAGCTGAATATTCATAAATTAGTTCAAAGTGGAGCAGTGGGGTGGAGGAAGTGAAGAGAATAACACAGCATCTGATCCCTGATGCCTCGGCTTCTTTTCATGCTCACATTTACATTTCTTTCTCTCCAATTCATTGACTATTTTCTCTTCCTATCTTGGTCCTACCAACCTGTTTATCTACAGCACCTTAGTGAAAGGTTAGACATTACATTCACACAAACATACGGAGTAACTCATCCAGTATAGTGCCTTGTCAGTTTATCTGTATATTTAAAATGTCATTGAATGTGTGACTTTATTCAGCCACTATTTGTGCTCGGTGATTGATCAAGGGGAAGCATTCAAGTGGATGGACAGAACTTTTCACATAAACAAACACACACATACGTGCAAATAGAAGAACACAGTGTCTGGCGGCCGCTTCATCTGCTCTCACCATGACACACGGAGGGAGGGCGCAAGGTTTGGAGTGGGGGTTGCTAGATTGGGGCTGGATGTAGCATTAATCACCTTCCAGGTGGAAATTGTTACTGCTATTGATTGTGCAAGTAAAAGTTACCAAAGTCATTTGTCAACTTTTTTATTTATTTTTATACAGGAACAGTATTTTACAAAAAAAGAAAAAAATAACTGAATGAAACCCACAACCCTTATTCAGAGCTGTGTGACTACAAGTGAAATTAGCACCATAGTCACTTGGCAGTATTTTAAATGTATGAATGTTTGTGAAAGATTTCAGTGCAATTTTTCAACAATCGCACCTGGTAAAGAATAAACAGAGAACGATTAAGATGAGAGAGGTGTCAACCAGGATTGGTGCACTCATGAGCAGGCAAAAATAATTGCGTAATAAATTAATGACTCCATGGAATAGAGTTTAATATCAAAGCAAAAAAAAGTACTTGACACATCCACATTACAGGAAATAGAGTAAGTACGAAGGATCATAAGCCCATACAGGAAAAGCTATGGGGAAATAAATACAGGAGGATTATTCTGATGCCGTTAGCATTTTGATTTATACATTCTATATTGTCTCCCCTAAGCATACACATGTATTTTTAATGAGGGTACAGAGAGATATAGATCATGGAATGATAGGTGCATCCCAGCCCTCCTGCCTAACTATTTAATGTATAAATCAAGGAAACAGGAGAGCAGAGGCGGAGGCAAAGGCAGATATGCTACAAAAAAAAATAAATTAAAAAAAAAAAAAATATATATATATATATATATATATATATATATGAAGGGAGAAAACTGAGGCAATGTTGTCCAAAAAGGCCAGTAATAACAGCACAGGAGGAAAAAAGACAAATACTGACCTCAATGGGCATAGAAAGGAAAGAGTGCAGTCCTACTGTAAATCTAGATCATGATTACAATTCATTTGTGAAAAATATAGAAAAAAGTCCTTTTATCTTTTCAGACATTTGTAAGTATTGAAAAAAATTATGATTTTTTTCAAGAAAACAGAAAAGAGTGGGCATATTTATTGAAGTATCTTTCTTTTTCACTGTCTGGACAGTAAGGTGCTGACAAACATGAACACATAGTGGGTGTGAGAGACATGGCCATATGTACAGAGTGTGCCAGCCAGGGTCACTGGCATGACAGATCTGAACATTAGCACCTGCATGGGCACAGACCTGCACTCAAATTCATGAAAGAGCTATAGACAATTCTGAAGAGACATACAGTTTATCTGTCTGAAACATTTTCCGTTCACATAAAAGCAAGCAAACAAAATGTTGTCCTGGAGTTTGCTGTTAAGCATGTGTCATTTGGGGTAGATCATGAGGAAGCTCATTCAAAACGGCACTGTACTTCTTTCATTGTATTTTTATGTTGAAAAACCCAGGATGGATGCCATTTCAAAGAAAATTTGAACTGGTAAGATCTGAGATTGTTCTACTGATCCCAGGGTATTAATCTTTGTGAACATCCCAGGAAAACTTTGACCTCTTTAGATCAAGGGTTGAATCAGAAGCTGTTCACCCATGCCCTGTTATTGTGAACTAGTGCAGGAAACTGGTGTGCAATGCAAAGCATTGCTGCGTAAGGTGTTTAATATATTGTGCTCCATGTCTGATTTTTGCTATACCTTAATTATTTTTAATATGTATTGTGAGGGTATTGCACAGTGATGATAAATTTAATTTGCAAGACAGCAACAGGGTACAATGTTAGCATGCTAAAAACCTGAATGGCACAAATACAAAGACCCAACAGACCAAAAGGGACTGACTTCTTTCTAAGTGGCAACGCATCCTCGGTTCTTGAGTCAAGGAGGGTTGCCACAGTCAGTCGCAAGCTGTGTTTCAATGGCTAAGGGTAATTACTATGGGTGTTCTGTCTTGTTATTTGCCCTGCTTATTTTCACAGGATGGTACCTAGAAACAGAGGTGGTAGAAAGTGTGTTTGGTGTGTGTGTGTATGGTTGTGTGTGTGTGCGTGTGTGCGAGTGTGTTCCAGCACATTTTCCATAGTGTCATTACCACATGGCTGGGTTTATGCTCCACAGCACACACATGGGGCTACGCATGTATGTTGGAATCCCCTTCATCCTTTCACCATATGGCTAAATACACGTGGAGAAATCCATGCTACAGCAAAACCATGCATGGAACAATAGACATTTTCCTATTAACCCTGCGCAGCCTTCAAAAACGGTTGAATGCGATTAACCATGGGAAATGGCTGTAAAACACATCTACTCTCTCTGTCTACACTTCTCTCTCATACACATACTAATCCCACCCCCCCACCCAACCGTCCCCACAACTCTTACTAGAAGGTCTTTCAAATCTTCTGCGTTTTTTTAAGACCACCTGTTGCCCATTATTTTTACATACTGCTTCTCTCATAAATCATAACACTAGGTAATTAATCAAGCTGTCAAAACAGAGACTGGAGGTCACCTGGAGGGGTCGAAGGTGGTTGCAGGGCCGATGGAGGTCAGGGTCACACCACATTCCTCATTATCAAGTTGGGATAGGAGAAGGGACGAACAAACAAAAGCAAAAGCAGATGGGAGGAATGAAAAAGAGCAGGAGAGACAGAGAGACAGAGAAGGAGCAATTGACAAAGAAAAAATGAAAGAAGCTGTCAGCTGCCTTAAAATGAAGAAGGCAGCAATTGGGAGACAGGAGACAACACATAAAGAGACTGGGGGAAAGAATGGAGAAAAAAAGAAAAATGACTAAGAAAAAAAGAGAGCGGCACATCTACACAACATTCTTACTGTATATACCTGAAATTGGCTACGGAGGAGGAAAAAGAAGGAGTACAACTGGTGTGGCGTCCTCGAGAAAAAAGGAAATCGGCTGTGGAAGTATGATTGTTATCTTATTCTCTGTCCTTGTGAGCATGTGTGTGTAAGTGCACGTGTATGTGCATGTGTGTGAGTGCGTGCATGTCTGCAGATCAAGAAGATAAGGCAGGCTGATATCTTTCTGACAAGCGTGTGTATCGATGTCTTAGACCGTTGATAGGAACAACAGAGACACGAGGGCCACAGGTCGAGAGTGGCATATCACCGACTCCACCACGTACTGTTGATTAGATCACTCTGAAGAGAGTTACGCGTATATACACATCTGAAAATAATTTAAGAAAGTTAGAGAAAAGGCTGAAATAGCAATGCTCTTGAGTCTGTAGTCATTTTTATAGCACTGATCTAGCTGTTATAATGTTTGAAAAGTAGATGAAGTGGTTAAGGTTTCACAAGGTTTACTTGGTGATATAAATTGCTGTCAACATAACATTAGTTATATGTTGGATGTGACAAAGGGAATGCCTCTATAAACATTCAGCAAGATGAAAAAGCAACCAACCAAAATGCTCAGTGGGGGCATGACGAACTGCGAAAGCTAAGTGCAGTGATGACAAGAGGTTATGATTAAAAAAGAACAAATTATAAAGTGCATATGCCGTGGAAGTACTCAGGCTACATTCATATCCCCCTTCTCTTGTATGGGGCATCAATTCACAGGCGCGGCTCATTCTTTCAAAAGCATCACTCTTGAATGAGGTGCCGACCATTGCGCAAAATTAGCTGTCACCCTTTCCTCAAAATCTTTGTTAATCTTGTTTCCAGTGTTTACAGATTTATCAGCACATGCATCAATGTCAGCTCCTTGGTTACTGAGATGCATTTCTTGGGAGAAGATATAATTAAAAATGTTTGGGCTATGGGGGTCGAGGAGAGGAGTTGTTGAGGAGGTAGAACGCTAGGATGGGATGGGGGTGTCTGGGAGGAAGAAGATGAAGTCTTCTTCTCCTTGTGATACTATTTTTCTGTAAAATTCAAACACGATAATTGACAAATTGACTGAACCACTTTACTTCCGAAGAGAATTGTGTTCTTTTTTGATCACTTGAGCGATGACATATGCTGCTTACTCTTTTTCAAGGCACTGGCTATTCATTCATGGGGTAATATCTCTGACTTTCCAATGATTTATCCTCTTTGATGCTCACCTAAAGCAAGCCTTCCTCAGAGCATGAGAAATGGCTCACATGACTGACAGGAAAGGCGAGAATGGTCATCATACCACACACAAAATGGAAATTTGAGGGAAACAAATCTGGATGATTACATGAAGCAAACTGAGTAAGAGAAACATTTAAGTTGCTCAGAGAATATAACTCTAACAATATGATATATTATACTACATCAACATAGCGTTTCTTATTTCCATAATAAAAAGTAAAACATTACTTGTCCATTTAGCCTGTGTAGAGGCCACAGAGACATCATACAGAGGACATTTGACATCCAATCGTCCGTCTCACTCAAATATAAATATAACTGTGCACAGATACAAAACTACACACATAGCCTTCTGGGATTTCACATGCGATGCCAAGACATCCGGGAGAGCTGTGCCGCAAAACTCTGAGGTTTCAGGGCTGTGTGGACAGAACTCCTTGTCTCAGACATGACAGCTCAGGAGACAGCTACAGACATTGACATACACATGTTTAAAACATAGTGCATAAATGCAAACTCCTTTTGAGATGAGTGTCTTTCCCAAAAGAGTGTCAAAGAATGTAACATGGCAGCATTTGTATGCCTGAATATCTATAACATAGATTGAAAGGACGATCCCTTGAGGAAAAAACAAAACAACACAAAAGCCACCAAATAAACAAAAACAAAACAAACAAAAAAAAAAAATCTCACCTTGTATTTTGACATGCTAATATCAAAAGATCCAATCATAGAAGACAACTTTTCCAACTTGTCTTGAATAGTTATCTTTGAAATACCAACTTATCAAAATGGGAAATAGCAAAACTGTTCTTTACTGAAACTCCCAGGGCTTAGGGTACAGAACCACGATGACAGACTGCAGCCATGGGGTTTTGGGTTAACAGTAAGGTGGTCTAAGCTGTAACATTTTACCATGTCTGATAAAACATGTCAGCAGAGCGATTAGAGCTTTTTATCCACGCTCACATATTTTCTCCTCCTTCTAGACCTTTAAGTGCGGTCTGGCAGGTTTAGATGGGAGGTTGTGTATTCCCCCTCTTCATTAGTGAGAAAATGGACTCTGGTAAACGCTTGTTAAAGCCCTTACCTACACTCCCCCAGTTAATGGGAGTGATCCATTTGTGTCCGTTTCTGCCTGACAAGGCTTTACTGGAAGATTAATAGTGCGGTGTCAGGCCACGGCCACCCTCTGTCCCGTTCTCATTTCCTTTCTTCGGGGACGCACACATGAAATAATGGAGCCCTGTCTTTTGTTGTAACACCATGATTAGCCAGGGAGGAAAAACGTAAAGGAATGACAGAAAGGGAGAAAGAATAAAGCACTGGAGACAGACAACAAGTTGGCTATGGGAAAGCCCCCTTTTCTTCATGAAGTGTAGGTTTTAGGGCTATGAATTACAGGCACTTAACAATGGCAGATTGATATTAATTAATCTCCATATGAGGTGAAGACAGACATAATTAATCACTTATGGATGATTCTTCAGCTTAAAGGCCTGGCTTTATCTGGGCAAGATCCAACAAAAAGTGTGGAATGGAATGCAAGACAGAATATGAGACAGAAGTAGAATAAGAGGACAATATAGCGAAAATGATAGTTAAAAAAAAATAGAAGAGTGAGAGAGAGGATCGGGCTGATGTCCTTAAGAGGTCCATCCAGGGTTTTGTCTGTCACCCTTGTTGGGGATGATACTGTCAAGTACACTACCTCTTCACTGGCTGAGCAGGATAATAGTTCTTAATAATTACATGAACATTCCCATAAAAATACTGTCCTGTCCAGGAAGAGCAAGTCTTGTGATAATAACCCTATTTGTTATTTGGTCATAAGCTCAAAACTCAAGATGAATGAGTGTGCTTTACTTTGCAGCTTGCATAAAAAAAAAAATCTTAGATTTCTCAAATGGGCATAACAACAACTTAGTAAATACACAAATACAGACAAAGGCAGTAACCTGCACACTCCCCCTCCCCACTGCCCGAAAAGCACCCAGACGTACACACACACACACACACACACACACACACACACACACACACACACACACACACACACACACACACACGCACACACACACACACACACACACACACTTGGTGCCAGCAGAGAGTAGGGTGTTTTTCAAAGCAGAGTATGGGGGATTGGGGTTGGTGGTGCCTCATTAAATTCTTGGGATTGTCTAATTGTCTTTTGCAGACCTCCGAGAGACGAGTACATTATACTCATTGCAATTAACTAAACAAAAGAGCTGAACCGCCCATGCGCAAGGAAGACTGGGATGGCAGACTAGGCTAGGTCTGCCTTGTCCCCAGCCGTCCAGCTATCCAACCAGCAGAACAGACCACAAACACACACTGCCGGAAGAGTCCAGAGAAGCATTAAAGAACAAGAGAAAAGATATGAATGAGAGTTAGGGTGAGTTGAAGAAGGAGGACGGTGTCTGTGCTCATTTAAGACGCACCTTTGTGTTGGACCTGTCTTGTTTACTGCACTACAGCTTAGCAGTGCGAGGGTCCTATTCAGGGTCCAGGCCTTTCAGAAGCTACTGAAGGAGTCCTTAAGCCCACTTAACTACCATTTTCACACACTCTGCCTGCTCTCTTCTTTGTCCTTGCCTCCATTACATCAAACGTAGGAACAAAAGTGGGGAACAGAAACTGGGGCTGGCAGAATGGCACCCATCACAAATATTAATTTGAAAAGGTGTTGGTGAGTAGAATCCACTTTTATGCACAAGGACAACTTGGGATTTTTTTTCTCTAACTTGCAGGGAGGGGAGGGGAGTCGCAATGAGCTTGGTTTTCAGGTTAAAGGGGAGGCTGAGGACTTGCTGCACAATTATCTAAGAATAAGGGGCTTGAGATGTGGCACACTGCAATAGCCTGAGTACATGCATAGAAACACAAGCACACACTGCCTATTAAATAAAGTCTAACCCTTAAATTGGGCCTCATTCACTTGTCAGAGACTTTAGGCACAAAATCAAACTAGATGAACACAAGCGGACGAAAAGCTCATGCAGCTTCACTTAAATTTAAGGGGGAATATACAGTACAATTCCTCTCCAAAAGTGCAATTAGCAACTTACTGATGTACTTCTCTGACAATAACAACCAGGTTGGCGGTCATGGGGAGTATTGCATATTCATCCTCAAAAAATTTCATCACGTCTTCATTTTATTCCATTAAAACACTGTGACAATCGTATAACTTTTAGCTCGTTCATCTGGCACTAATGTCCACTCGCCCAAACGAGGAATTGATGCTGAGGTAAATTTTCTAAACATCAAGGTTATTCAGATTTCTCCAGATTAGTTCACAGTGGCCTTAGCCAGATGGATGTTTAATTAGATAAATGTTTGTGTCAAAGATGAGAACATCTCCTGTAGGTGTCTCTGGGAAGTGCATCAAACAATTGGATGGAGGGCCAGGAACTTGAAAACACAATACATCAACCACGGCTTCTTGGAGACACAAAAACAGACAAAAAAAGGCCAACACCAGTAAATAAATCAAAAGAGGTGAGTGGAATGCTTTAGAAAAGAAATCATTTAAATGTAGTTCTGTGAAAGATATGTGTGGACAAGTAGAACAGTTGGAAAATGGAACCTTTAAAAGTTGAAAAATGATGGTTTGAACATCATATAATCCATGGCATACCACTCTTGATGTGATTAGTTCAGAAATCCACAAGTTTCAAGGTTAATGCCTCATTCAGTTCAGGTTAAAGAGGAATGTTTTCCCTGGAATCCTCTGTTAGTCAGAACACATGGAAAAGCCGGTTGAAAAGTTTATGCTATTATTAATTACAAACGTGATTATGCGCATGTGCACATGTGCTTACAGTCACATACATGTGCACGCAAACAGACACACGTACATACACACACTCATGACAAGAAACTTCCCAAGTTCACACGGTCATGGCGAGAGAAGTGGTATGTTGAAAAGCCCATCCTGAGGGTATATCGGTCTAATCTACAGGAAACAAGCTCCAGTCTTGCACCACCACAGTCTCATATCCACTCACACTCCAGGTATCACTGACGGTCAATCAAGCCCAGGCCTGCCCTGGCCCTCGCTCCCAGCAGGCTGGCTCTCACCCAGCTACTCTGGCTGACCCCTCAAACATGTGGTCAACTTGTGCATGGCAGGCCCTCTGCACTCAGGTGTGGATGAAAAAAAAGAGCAGTAGCTAGTGCAGAATGTGACAGTTATGCCTCAAAATTAAATTTGGATATTTGTAAAGTAAAATTTAAACTGAACTATGGAAAAAGAAAAGGATATGTGTATGTTAAATACAAGAGGGAAATTATTTCTTGACAAATGAATTAAATTACTTTAAGATCTGTTTTTTCATTGCATTCATTTAGATTGTATTCATTAACAAAATGCTTTTGCAAGACTTCTTCTAACCCGTTCTTTTGCTTTCCCTTCCCTTTCTTTCCCTTCTCTGTCCCTTCTCTTCAATTCCCTTGCTTATGAGACGCAGGATATGATAGGATGATTGCTAATGTTGCCTTGAGTTTTGACAACATGATCAGCCAGAGCGAACACCCTCAGAACACGTCTGATGGGATATATATGAAAATGCATAGGAGCTGCTCATGAGATGTATGTGGTTACGCCAATGCCTTTCCAGCAGTGTAGCTGCTAATGAGATGATCAGGTATGAAAGACCCTTTATGCTACAATTTACATTCTAACACTCTCCAGTGGTGATTAGTGATTTTTAGTTAATGTTTTAAATAAGGAGATCACTGAATGAGAGACAAAAGTGAATTTCTTCCATAGGATATGTTCTCTGCCTTGCTGGTTCACAGGACTCTGACAGTAAAGACCTCGCTGTGAAGTGTTTCAAAAGGAAATATTTATCTCTATCAGTACAATGGAACAACCACAGAGAAGCCTGTCACAAGCTAAGGGATTTGTTCGGGGAAAAGTCTCACATTTTCGATGCGCTGATTTGCTGTCTCTGGGTACACTCTGGGCTGGTTGTCAGTCGATCACAAAGCAACATGTAGAGACATACAAACTTTCACTCTCACATTCACAACAGTGGACAATTAAGTCTTCAGCTAACCTACTGCATGTGTTTGGACCGTGGGATGAAACTGGAAAACCCCATGGAAGCACATGGAGAACATGTAACTCTACACAGAAAGACCCCCGTCATAATTGAAGTAAAAACCTTCTTGCTGTCAGGTGAGGGAACAACATGATGTTGCATTTTACATTTGATTATTTTCAAAATAGTCTGAAGTAAATTAACGTAAATTGACAAATACTAGATGTGTAAATGTATAACTCAGGACCAGATTGCCCGCATTGTGTTTATATCAAAAAAAAAAAAAAAAACTGTTAGGCACTGCCACACAAATAGAACAATCAGCTTATTGAGGTAGTGGGCAAGGAAGCTAAAACCATTTAATTCGTGGCAAAAATCCCTATCAAAAAAACAAAAAGAAAAACTCATACTCCTAACCAGCTTTTGATGAGCCGATAGAAAGTTGACTATGTTACTAGACTGAGGAAGAAACATTATAGATGAAGAAAAGGGAAGGAAATTGAAAGACAGAGAGGTCAATCTCCAGGTGCTGAGTAACAGAAGTTACTGGAATGGTTTTCCTGGAGTTGTTTTCTTCATCAACACAGTGATACTTAAACAGTTCACATAACCGCTTTGTTCCTACAATTTAAGGAAATTAAAAAAGAAAGAAAGGGTGCTTAAGGAAAAAAAGTTGTTCTCACTGTCATTACATTTGGAGAATGAAGAAAAGTTTAAAAAAGCAGCAGAAGATTTAGAAAAAAACAATTAATTCACCTTATTCAAATGAAACTACACGACAATGAAAGTTTCCATGTTGACATTATTGAATGTTTATCACATTTTCATGCCTTTACACGAGCAAATGGTGTGACTTTATGTTTTCAAGCTCTCTATGTATCTAACAGCCAATCACAGGAACACCTTGGGTTTCAATGCTTTTTGGAAAAATGTCCACTTGCATTCAGGTATGGACTGACTTGGCTTAAGAAGTTGAATGTCTTTGTACTTGCATCTTTCTCAAGAATACTGTTCTCTGTGGTGCTTGGAAGAAATTTCAATGAATAACACAATGAGGCTTCTGGCTGTCCTGTGTACTCCCATTCTAGATTTATAATATTTGAGAACATCTAAAGGAACTTTTCACAAACTTGACGAGAACAATCATTTACAGTAGATTCAGGGATTCACTTAATGGTCAGCTGGGGTCACACTGAAATCACCAACCAATAATTAAAGATATCTTTCATTAAGTAGTAAAAATATGTCCAAAGATCCAAAGGACAACTGACAACTTTAGTGTTGCATGAGAATATTTACACAGATTTTTTTTTCTAGTCTATTCAATATCATAATATAGGATTAGCCTGACTCAAATTTCAAATTATATTTCAAATACTTTTATCTATGAGTGAGTATTCACTGTGTATCCTTAAACAGACAAATAGCAGCTTATAGTACTTTGCAAAGCAGCGTATCAAGAGCATTAATTTTAACATACATTTTAAACATAGCAAGCTTGAAAAAAGCAGAAATATAAATCTCAGTGCTAAGAGAGTAGGAAAAAGAATGAGCAATGAAGGTTAAAAAAAACACATGGATAAAAAGATAATAATTGAACACACCATTTGCCATCTTAATTTTTGTGCGAAAGGTTTAGTAATACAATTTTTTTTTCATGTGTCACAAAGACAGTTAACAAATAGTTAGCACATTAACATAATTCAATTTTTTAAAGAACCTCAAAATGTCTTAATAAATCAAACTAGATTGTGAGGAGTATTGAAAATTGTGTTTTCTTTTACCTCTGCACACACAAATGATGAAATGAATGTATAAGAAATGTATTAGAAAAACAAGTAAATATTGTGTAGTGTCTTAGATATAAAATGCTAACTAAGGATGAAAAAAGGAGAAAAAAAATGTTAGGTGAGGATACGATCATGGCAGTGTATCTCTTGGGAAGCATAGTGGGTGTTTTGATGACAAAGCTGTCTTTTTTCCTTAGGCCCTCTGTAACTGATCTCTTCAAGTCCCTCAGAACCATGCCCTTGATCTGGGCAAACTGTTTGTGTGTGTGTGTGCGGCATGGGGAAGGGGGATATCTGCTCTCATAATTTTTGAATTCATGGTACTGAGTCACAGATGGTATGGACAGCTACAAATTTTCCAGCCATCACCTTGTTTACTTACCCAAATATATATATATGTGAAAAAGTGACATTACCCACTCTACACTAATGAGTACTGAAGGGTACAACATGCAGCAGAAATAATGGCAGTCTCCATAGAGTCTCTATGGTGAGGTTGCGTGGAGAAAGATTGACAGCAAAAGTAGAAATAACTTAAAAGTCTGAAAATATGGAATTGAAAATAAAATCTTTGATAGTTCACGTCTATAATTGTAATCAACAGACAGACAGACAGACAGACAGACAGACAGACAGACAGACAGACAGACAGACAGACAGACAGACAGACAGATAGATAGATAGATAGATAGATAGATAGATAGATAGATAGATAGATAGATAGATAGATAGATAGATAGATAGATAGATAGATAGATAGATAGATAGATAGATGGATAGATTAATCTGTGAGAGTACCTCTAACCTTACAGTATAGTGCCATCTATCTATCTGATCTGGGACAACAGTCCCTAATCCACACATCTGTCCTACAATCTGTTGCCCAAGTTCTATATCGTCCAAAAATGCATCCATAAGAGAGGCACTAGTGAGGGGAAAAAGGGCCTACAATCAGAGGCAGGGAAATGATAAAAGCCCTAAAGAGATTACATGCAGACAGTGACAGTTTTAGGGGGAGAGGGATGGTGACATGGAGAAAGGGGAAAAAAAGAGAAAGAAAATCACGTCTGTCTCCACAAAGCCTGTTGTATCAAAAGGAAGCATAACAGCCTGGAGCAAACGTCTGCTCACCTGCCAGCCAAGTCAAACCGATTCCCTCTCATTCACTTCACTATCACACATCAACATAATCAAATGCAAACATGAGCAAATGAACATTTTCAGCATCAAATTAACTACCTAAAAACATATGTATCTAACTAAGAAAAAATATATATGTCTCTACTTCCTGAAAAAAATTAATACATTCAAAAAGTCTCTTGGTACAAGAATCAATCTGTTTGTGGACTTCCCTGGGTGGTGATATGGGATGGGATGCTAAGCTGGGTAACCACCATCCTTGGTTCATATGCAGGTTCCAGTTCAATCACAGTTCACACATACTCCCACCTTTTTGAAGCAGCATTTCATCAGCTAAGGATCATGATTATTCAGGGTAGAGAAGCATGGCATGCCATCAATACAACATCTGCCCTTCCTCCCTGCTGGTCTCTCTTTTTTCATGTACAGATCTTCCTCAGAGTTAGTGCTTCAATAGTAAAACCCATGTTATGACCCTTTCTGTAGATCTGTGCCAATATTCATTCTTTTGCTGCTTACTTTGCAGCCCATCAAAGGGTAAAAAAGGCACATGCAAGTGGTCGGCATTGATTTGACAATGTGGGCCAGTCTCTTGCTTCATTATGTATTTCATTTTATAAAATGTTAAAAAAAATAATTTCAGTATACATCTTATTTAGTTGTAATGTAATAAGGTAATAATGTAGTTGTGAAAACGCAGTTGTGAAAACGCAGTGAGAAAACTGATAGCAGTGAAGATGATGTTATACCATGTAGCTGGTTGCTAAATCAAAAACTATTGTTCTGTCCTATTGATTTAAATTTTTGCACAAAAACTATTAATACATATCTGCCTGATGTAAATGTAAATTATTCAATATTAGCTCATGTTAACCAACTTTCAGGTTGACCACTTACCAAGTTATTTATCATCCGTTATTATTTCATTTTAGTCATATAAATTCAACTTCATCGATTGGTCAAACCACCTTCTTTGGCATCTTTTAGCCATGTTCACAAAATGAGTCGATTTAGTTATATGATAGCATTTGATCAGTTAATAGCATCTGTTAGCATTATTACCATCTGCTTCCTATCTATAAGAACCCGTCAGTCATATCTTAGTTATTTTAGCCACCCTATAAGATGTGTTAGCACCTGCTATTCATGTATGAGCATCTGACATTTGTGTATGAGCCTAACTTTCCTTTATAAAAAATGTGAACAAAACCACAGGATTACTTGAATTACGTAATTCAAGAAATTATACTACCCCAAAAAACACACACGCACGCACACTTAGGGCCTGTTACACTGTCAGAAGATAGAAATTTGTTCCTTCTCCAAGGGCTGGGAGAAAATAATGACATCAGTCCGTTCTCCCAGCCCTGGTTCGGGAGTTCTGGCAGCTTGTTCTCCTCTATTGTGGTCTCACTTTTTTTCTGTTGTGGTGTCCGAGGTCTACGGTGTGATTGGTAAGAAATTCGTAGTAGGCGTGGTTAATGCAAAAAAGCAGAAGTCTTGTCATTCACACCTTTTTGCAGGCTGGGAGGGTTCTACAGCAAAGGACAGTGTTTAGGATCAAAGTATGGGTCGAAAAATCTATCTGACACATTTAGTAAGGCAGTTAAAACACCAAATGGTTAGTAATTCTTGGAACAAAGTAGCTCGAACATTGTGCACAGAGAAGAGCAGCATTTCTTGCAAAAGATGGCAATACCTTTGCCACAAAATTGCAAAGGCCAAATGGCACATGCAGGGAAAGAAGAGCGGTGACCCCAGTGGGAGCAGATCGATCCCAGCACCGTACAGCTCTTTGCACCGGCTCAACAAAACAACTACCAACATGACAGTTTCATTCTGCCATTGTCGCCGTGCTGTCCATTACCGATTCAGATTCCAATTCAGGTAAGTCCCCTGAATTTGTACCTTTGTTCTCCAAATGACTCACACATAAGACATTCACATGGCAATCCCATTCAACCAAACCGCTGCACAACAACTCACTAATTAATATAACAAACCCTTACAACTTGGCCCGATGCCTAATCCAAAACCAAGCATTTAAAATACCAGAAACTCCTGACAGTCTGTGAGGACGGAAGAGGGCTCTTGAATGAGAGGAGAATCATCTTCAAGGAGAGAAACCAAGTACAGTTGCCACCGTAAGATTTGACAACAATTGACCATGACATTGACAACCATAGACTGAGAACCATTATAGACATAAGGTTGCTGCATTGTTCTTGTATCTGTCAGATTTGCCATATGCTTCACATGCGTGACATGTGGGTGTGGCCTATGAGGACTTTCCAAGAGTTTTGCTATTGAGTTTCTAGTGAAGAATGAAATGTCAAGGTCAGACCAAACTTTGTTCTTGTTTTTGCCTTGCTTCCTATAGAGTATGATTTCTTGCTTCTTGCAGAGTATGTAGAAGCATTTAGAAAATAATAGCGACAATATTATGGTATATTCCAGATTTGGGGAAGAAAATATAGGTTTCAGGATCCAGGACACTGAATAATACGTAAGTTAAATAAATAACTATATGCCAAAATATAGGGGAGATCAGTTTTTTTTCCATTAAGAAATAAAGTTTACAATATACATGGTACAAAACCAATGTAAGGTTTTCCAGGCATTGCTTTGGCCTTCCAAATTCACGTATACTACATTAAATCGTCAAACCACTTTGCTGCTGAAATGCTGGACAAAAATTAACTTTTATGCATTTATTCTGAACCAGGTCAGTGAAGAGATAACACATTGATTTCATTTGTTTGCAATTTAGAAAAATGCAAGGCAAGAAAAATGTTTTGAGAGAGTCACATATTAAGATAAACAAACTGCCATGTGCTATATTATACCTCTTAGGGGCCAGAGGTTGAAGACCTTTTTTGTTTTCTCAGTCCCTGCAGCAAACTTTAGAACTAGCTTAGCTACACAGTTTTAGTAATATTAATGTCTAAACATAACTGTGATCTTTGCAGGGACATATTCTATTGTAATATATTTATAGGACTGTGGGGTTGATAATTCACATTTTGAAACACTGACCTTTACATTTGAAGCAGAAGAAAAACAAAAGGCCTTATTTGCAACACAAAATACAGAGTATATAGAACTGAGGATAACTGAATACAGTACATAAGCAGAGATAAATAGAATGCGGTCTCGGGGGGCACGGGCCGATGTCTCCCTGAGCCAGACTCAGGCGGCACGGGTCAGTGTCTCTCGGAGCTGGTCCCAAGTCTGGATAAATGCAGGGGGCTGCGTCAGGAAGGGCATCTGGCATAAAACTTGTGCCAAACCTACCATATTTTTCACACTATAAGGCCCGCTACGCTTAAAATCCTTAAATTTTCTCAAAAATCGGCCATGCGCCTTACAATCCGATGAGCTTCATGCATGAATTCTTGTTCTGCATACTGACCTTGAACAAATATAATACATACTTTATAAATTATTGTGCACTGCGCTTGAAAATCTGTCTAAATGTTTTAGTTCGACTTTGGTAAGCAACGAAGCCGCTCCGCTTGATGATTGTTGGATGATTCCCACCCGACACAGGGACGTTGTATTAAAGTTGGTCACGGGTTGAGTATGGGTTGCAAAGTCAGACAATGTTAGATAACTAATTAGGTAGTGCTGGAATACGACATAGTTCCAACCTCACACTAACCAGGTGTCTCCTATCACTGGCAATGATAAATCTATCATAGAACAGAACGCTTACCTCCTCCACTTTTTGTAATAACGTTATGCATTGTGCATAAACAGAATTGAGGGGGGGGGGGGGGCATGGTGCAGGAGGCAGAGCTATCATTTTTGTAATCAAACATTCCTGGGTCGATTCTCCTATTGTGTTGAAGTGTTGTTGAGCAAGACACTGAACACCAAACTGCTCCCCTGGTGCTGGTAGATGGTAGCCTACTGCTCATGGTTCATCCATGATGGGTTAATTGCAGAGAACAAATTTCCTCACAGGGGTTAATAAAGGATAAATTATTATTATTATTACTGTACATTTGTGTGTATGAGGACCCCCCAAAAGGGCACATGTTAAGAGACATCATTACAAAGTGGAATTCAAACTCAAGGCTATCAGTCACACACTAGATCATGAGGATAGAGCAGCCGCAAAAGAATTCAACATAAATGAATCAGTGGGACGGAAGTGGAGGAAACAAGCAGATGAACTGAGCCTCAACAGAGAAGACCCCATAGAGTTTCCCAGGGAACAAAGCGAGATGGCCACAGATAGAGGACAAAATTGAACAGTGGGTTATTGAATGAGTGAATGGCTTGAATCAAGTTTGACTAAACTGACTATTTTGTTTTGATTTATATACATTATGTTTTATCATGCACCTTATAAGTTAGATGAAGTGATACAGAATATCTCGAGAGATGAGAGTGGTAATTGGTGCAGACTTCAATGGACATGTTGGTGCAGGGAATAGAAGTGATGAAGAAGTGATGGGCAGGTTTGGTATCCAGGATAGGAACGCAGAAAGATGGACAGATGGTGGTAGACTTTGCAAAAAGGATGGAAATGGCTTTAGTGGATACTTTTTTTCCAGAAAAGACAGGAACATAGGGTAACTTATAAAAGCGGAGGTAGGAACACGCGGGTAGATTACATCTTGGATAGACGAGGTAATGTGAAGTAGACCGGTGATTGCAAAGTAGTGGTAGGTGAGACTGGAGCCAGACAGCTTAGGATGGTGGTCTGTAGGATGACGGTGGTGACAAGGAAAATCAAGAGAACAGACAAGAGTACAGGGAGATACCACGTAAGGTAAAGATAGCGGTTGCAAAGGGAAAACAAAGGGGGTATTATGACTTGTATGCTCGGTTAGACAGTAAGGAGGGAGAGAGTGATTCATACAGGCTGGCAAAACAGAGAGATAGAGATAGAAAGGATGTACAGCAGGCCCGAGTGATTAAGGATAGAGAGGGAAATGTATTGATAGATGCTAGAAGAGTGATGGGAAGATGGAGAGAGTTTCTGGCTAATTATTCAACAGGATCTTAGAGAGAGAGGAGATGCCTGAGGAATGGAGAAGTGTGATGGTGCCCATTTTTAAAAATAGGAGATGTGCAGAATTGCGGTAACTATAGAGGGAAAAATGTTGATAAGCCATACAATGAAGTTATGGAAAAGTGTATTGGAAACTACACTGAGAGCAGAATCCAGCATTTGTGAACTGCAGTATGGCTTCATGGCTAATAAGAATACTACAGATGTAATATTTGCTTTGAGAATGCTAATAGAGAAGTACAGAGCAGGTCATAGAGAGCTGCATTGTGCTTTAGTGGACCTAGTAAGAGGATGCAACAGGGTGCCCAGAGAGGGACTTTGTTATTGTATGAAGAAGTCTGGAGTGGAAGAAGTCTGGAGTGGCAGAGAAGTTTGTTAGACTGGTGCAGGACATGTATGCTGACTGAGAGACAGTGGTGAGGTGTGCTGTTGGTGTAATAGAGAAGTTTAAGGTGAAGTTTCATCAGGGATCACCTCTGAGCCCCCTCTTGTTTGCAGTGGTGTAGGAAAGGTTGACTGATGAGGTTATCCATGGACCATGATATTGTGATCTGTAGTGTGAGCAGGGAGCAGGTTGAGGAAAATCTTGAGAGGTGGGGTTATGCTCTGGAAAGTAGAGGAATGAAGGTTAGTCACAGCAAGACAGAATACATCTGTTTGGATGAGAGAAACCCAGGTGGAACAGTGAAGCAACAGGGAGTAGAGATCAAGAAGTTTGAGAGTTTGAAGTACTGAGGGTCAACAGTCCAGAGCAATGGAAAAGAGGTAAAGAAACAGGTGTAAGCAGATTGGAATGGGTGGAGAAAATTGATAGAAGACTATCAGCCAGAATGAAAGGAAAGGTGTATAAGACAGTGGTGAGACCATGAATGCAGTATAGTTTTAGAAACAGTGACAATTACGAAAAAACAGGAGGCAGAGATGTAGGTCACAGAAATGGAGGTTCTTTTTGGGAACGACAAGGATGGATAGGACAAGGAATGAGTCCAACAAATGTTAGGTGTTTTGGAGAGAAGGTCAGAGAAGTCAGAATGAGATAGTTTAGTAATGTACAGAGGAGGGATAGTGAATATATTGGTGGACGGATGCTGGAATTGGAGCTGCCAGGCAGGAGGTCTACAGGAAGACCAAAGAGAAGATTTATGGATGTAGTGAGAGAGGATATGAAGTTACTTGGTGTGAGAGAGGAGGATACAGGCTTAGATGGAGAGGGTTGATTCGTTGTGGTGACCCCTGAAGGGAAAAGCCGAAGAAGAAGTACTTAACTTTTTTGTGATACTTTTTCATCTACAGTTTCACCGAAAAACTAGAAATATCAAAAACTAAGAAAATCGTGCTTGATGTAATCAAAGGATATACAAATCTAAAGCTAGAAAAAAAACAAAGTAACGTAAGAGATCATAATTCAGGAATAATCATTTAAACTTGACACCTATAAGTTACTGATAAAGTTCAAACACATATATTTTGGATCAGTACCCTGCATTCCAACAACACTCAGGGATGTTTTGACTCACTGTAATTTCTCATTTCCAAATCCTTAGTTTTTTGGTTGTCAATCTTAGAAATAGACACTTTGCCCAATCCTTACAGACGGATTCTTTTTTCAACTGTATCTCTGTATGATGTGAGTTGTCCACCTGGAAAATAATTTCGTTTTGACGTAGCAAAGAATCAAAAGAAGACAAACAGCTGAAAGGAGATAAGGACAAGCTGCCAAATCAGGATTAGGCCAGTTGTGGTTGTGGAGGGTACATTTGACAAGCATGTTAGAGACAGATTGAGGAATAGCTCTAAGAGCTCCATTAAACATTACATCTGGGCATTCACTAAGTTAACCACATGAAATTAAAATCACATTCTGAATAATTGCATGGAACCTCATTTAGAACATATATTGCATTTGAACTAGCATTAAATCAGGTACAAACATTTAATCAAGTTCAACATAAATAAATTAATCAATTTGAAATGAGACAGTGAAAAATTAAAGAGGCATAAGAAGCATTTTTTTAGTCTCCTTTTAAAAGGGAACCAACATATCTAAAATTATTTTGAACATTGAAAGTGTGACACTAAGAGAGAAAAAAATAGAAAAAGAAGGACAATAACTAAGATAGATTTTTCTATCTAAAATATGTCTTTTCCAATTTACTTCATACATTCTGTGAATTTAAGTTGTTATTCATCTTCAAATGACACATGTTTAGAATCTGTGAAAGTCCATAAGACTTTATGGAACATTGAATCAGTTGCTATATATCTGATTGAATGATCACATTAATAGATGCTAGAGGACATACTCATAATTCTTAAATTTTTCAGGTTTTAGACAGATCATTGTGTGGACATCTTTAGTCCATAGAGAGACCACAGTCTGGAGCATGATGGATTCTAATCATTTGAGATTTTTTTTCTTTTTAATGAGGTGATGTGAGCTCAATAGAGGTAATAAGTTAATTTACATACTTTATTGATCCCTTGCAGGGAAATTATGGTTCAACACTCCATTGTTATGATTACACACAGGTCTGACATACACACACATGCACAAATGGAACTTGCAAACTTGAATCCACTGGAGATGGAGATGTGTCAGGTGACAAGGCAGCCCTTCATAGCCATCTGGGAAAATTGTAGAGAATCAGCACTTTGCTCAAATGCACCTTGACAATGCTCAGGAAGTGCACCTCTCCAACTCCCAGTCCACACTCGGTATAGAGTGGTCCAAGCAAGTCTTGAACTGACTACGCTCCGGAATCCAAACTGAGTCCCTATGGTAGCTGTGGTAGTGTTAGTGTTGTTACCAAGTAAATCATTCCTAGGTTAGCAATAACCCGAATAAGCAAAAAAGGTAGCAATACCCTTCTGAAAAAGCTTAAATTTTCACCTCAACACTAGGTGATGATAATTTATTTATTATTAAAAAGATCTGCTACAGACAGAATGAGAGCAAAAACAGTATAGTCAGAGAATGATGATGATGCCATTTTGTCTGTTCTCATACTTTCTATTTTTCCACCATATGAGATACAGGATGTCAACAGTATGTTTACTGCCTCTTAGTCTGTCCATGAGGGAGATGCAAACAATACATTTGTTCAAAAACAATTAAAACCTGGCGAGCACAAGGCCAGTGCAAAACTCCTAGTTGCAGATAGAACTCTCCTACAATGTCTCCGCATAATCTTGTCTTGTAAGACAAGGTTGTCTCAAAAGAATACAGTCCACATTTGTGGATACTCTGGGCCCCTCTTAGTGTCGCTGCAGAATAAGTTCCCTGAGACCTGTTAAACACAAAGTACCCAATGCGGTGTTCCTGATTCATTGTTCGCACTTGCAAGTACAATAGGCACTTTTTGTCTTTAATCTAGTTGTTTAAAATACTTATATCCACTCAGAGAGCCAATGACATAAATGAAAAAAGGACATTGTTTCATGACATAGACCATATGGATGAGGATCACTCTTATTTGTTAGAGTCTATGTCCTTGTATGTTAAAGAGAAACAAATAAATTTGGCAGAGTGTGCCACCATAGCCTCAGACATTACCACCCTTGGGAGTTCATCATGCTCTGTGGAGGAAAAAAACAACTCTGGTGTGGTGGCCTATATCAACATACAAAGATGGTTGGGGTCTCCCAGGTTGTTCCATTGGCTGATCAGATTGATTCTAGCATCTGTTGTGTCCCCAACAACCTGGTACCTCACCGGCTCGCAATATCTCTTCCATTCGTTTTTGGCAGCAGCTCTTGGAGGGGCCTATTTATGACGCTTAATAACCCAATGTTTGGAAAGCCGGACCCTAGCAAAATGAGAATTTTAAACACCAAGCCATTCACTGTGTTGTACTGTTGTATTTGGTTCTGATTACATAATGCAGGATCTTTTCCCATATAGACACTCTAACTAATGAGAACTATAGATATATTATAACTGCAAGTGAAAATAACTACAATGCAGTAAAAGCTGTAAATTATATTGATATTAAAATTTTTGACGGATATCAAAATTCCATGAAAAAAATAAAATAACTTAAAGAAAATTATAATTTAAGTAATGAACTGAAGGAATATATTATAATTATATATTTACATTTATAATATAAATCATGTATTAGAATTTGGTGTTAAAAGAGTATTCAGGAGACAAAAGCATTTAAATTACTTAGTCTTTAGTCTTGGTGGGATTGCTGAATAAGCCTTGTTGTTTTTTTCCTCAAAAATCCCAGTAATAGTGATAAACTAAATTGCTGAAATGCTAAAATTTTGTCTGTGTTTTTCCAGCTGTGATAACAATTTTTATCTTTGTAAAATAACATTAGCAAGAAATCAAGTTACTAAAGAAAGAAAAGTTACTGCTGTCAGAACAAGGGAACAAATGGCTCTTTGGATCAAACTGGATGATTGGCAAGATATCCACACAATGGATTAAAGTTCTGCTGTCTTTTAAACCAGTGACTCAGCTACCTCAAAGGTGAATCCGCTTTCCCTGAATGCCAATCATCAGCCAAAACATGCTACTTCAATCTTTACATAATTTGGTTTTGAAATTACAAAGAAGAAAAAAGACAGAATGATATAAACATACAAGCATTCTCAAAGCTCAAATACTTTGACTGTGTTTACACACACACACACATACCTGTCTGCCTGCCTGCCCAGCCGCACATGCGTACACACACACATGCACGCACTGCACTTTGCTTTTCTCATTTGGCCTCCTCCACTCATCTGTATTTTAATCTTCAGAGGAGAGTTCAGCGAGAAGTCAACAGGCATATAAGAATTAGGGTTTCTCTAGCAACAGTAGCATGTTCACACAAATCTACTGGGACACAGAACAGAATGGTGTAGAATGAAGAACTAGGCAAGGCAAAGAAAGAACACATCAGCATTTTAAATTAACCGATAAAAAAGGGAAAATGTTCACATAAATAGTACCTTCTTCTACTTATGAAATCAGTGAGTAAGGAAAAGTGCACAAACACACATAACACCTTTAAAAATATAGTGGAACACATGAAATGAAAGAGAGAAAAGGGAGAAGTGAAAGGAAAATGAGAAAGAGAGAGATCTGTATATAGGTTATTGCAGTCTCACTGCACCACACTTGAATTTAAAACAAGAACCCTGGGCAGAGCAAAGAGCAGAACAGAGCAAAGACAGAGAGATGGCATGGCAGGAGAACAAGTGGCAAGCTAATAGTGGAGGCTTACAGGAAGCAGGCAAGAGAAGTGGTCCTTAATGAGATATCTTAACTGAAGAGCAATGACGAAAAAGACGAGGTCTGGAGGATGACAAAAACCAGGTTATGGAAAGCATAACTGTTGATGTAGAGTGCACGAGTGCAAAAGCATTACTCCTTTGTCAGTTAGTGCTTGCTACTGTTTTTTGTGTAATGTAGAACGTGTACACCAAAGACATTTTTTTACATAAAGTGTGCCTCATTTCATTTTTTTTCTCATTGTTTTAGAGCATGTACCTATAATTTACTTTGCGTGAATTTGTGAGTGTTTGCACACAGATTACTGGTTGTGCGAGGTTTGGACTGGTGCATCTCTCTAATTGCTGGAGTTAGAAGGCGATTTCTTTGATCTGGGGGCTGTGCTGGGCCTCAGCAGTCGCTTCGTTGGGTGGTCTTCCATCATGCTCGGCTGATCACACAAGCAGCCTCACTATTGGCTGCCTGGCAGGCCCTCCCATCAGCCTCAATACCACACGCCTCTGACAACTTCATTATTCTGATTCAACCCTTCAAATCTTTTCTGCCATACTCTACTCGGCTAGCAAAGGATGGTCAGTGCTTGTTCACCTGACACACGGGACAGAAAGAAGCCCTTTACTCAAAGTATGAGGAAGAATGATAAGAAAAATCGGGAAAGAGAGAAAAAAAGATGATTTAATTAATAAGCTTTGTAAAGCTAGAGACACAAGATTAAAAGGTAGAACTTAAAAAAACAAAATTGCTGGTCAGTTTTAGCCTTATTAAAATATTTGATATCAACCAAGAATTTCACAACTGATGTTAAGAATAGATAACACAGAGTCTCACCTTTTCTGTTTTTTTTTTTTTTTGTTTTTTTTTCCAAAACAAGATGACAGAATTTCAGAGACTTAACAGAAGTAAAGACCATAGATTTGTCTCTAGACAATTGCTTATTGAAAATGATCAACTCTTTGAACCAAATTGAAGTCGACTTGTGAAACAATCCAAGTACTTGTAATACTGGGCTTTGGAAGCTGGCAGGGCAGCCAATCCAGGTTTACTGCAGTTGTAGCTCAGTGGTAGATAGTGAACTATTGAACCCTGTCCCTGCAGCTAAGACCTGATAGTGTTGCAGGGTAATTAGTGAGTCACAAGGATAAGAGGGAGAGAGAGAGAGAGAAAAAAAAAAAATATATATATATATATATATATATATATATGTATATTTCTCCTCTGCTCCACTGCTACTCCTTTTCATCTCTCATTCATGAGCCCTTGGTGGTGCCCTTGGCATTGGGTATGTAAACTATCAACTCATACCATTACACACAGACTCAGGACTGGCATTATAAAACTGTACCAAAGTCTGCATAATGAGCAAAAAGGCCTAATGACATTGTTTCAGGAGTGAGGCTGTGTGAAATATAAATTTCATTTTTTTAATGCCAAATCTAAATCACATCACATGATCTTTATGTTTCCGTTAGCCCCAATGCCATCCAATTAAAACCAAACAAAACAAAACAATGTATGGCAATCGAGCTTTTCAAAATCCAATGGGGGTTTGGAAGGGTTATCAATTAAATGAGAAAAACTTTAAGCACTTAAAGGTGAGATTTTTGTATTGCTTCTCCTTGCATCTGTGCTTGAGACTTATTTATTAGGACATATAATTTAAATGAATGCTGTTAGACATTTCACAGAGGAACTGTGGAAACAATGTAAATACTCATTTCTCATCTGTTTCAATGGACAGATTAATGTACTTGCTTTTTTTTTTCTTTATTTAATCTCGACTCACTTGTATAACTCTGAAAGTCAGAGACTTTAAAAAAAAACTGTCAATAAAAAAAAAAAATACAGACAACTCTCTAAAAAAATATTGTAGGACTAATTCAACCACATAGTGGACTTTCTGATGGAAACACCGTACAAAAAATACATGAGATATCACTGAAATGAACTCAGCCATTTTCTAAAAACAAAAAGTTACAACAGTTGTCATTTTTCTATGATAGAAAAAACTGCATTATTGAAAATGACCACTGGCAACCATATAAGCAGTTAATCCACATTGTGCTATTTAGGTGCATTTGATATAATTGAAATTTATACATAGATACATTTATTGACTTTTTTGCACAGTCATTCATGAAACATGAATGGAAATATATATTGTGTATTGCCTTAACAGGAAAAGATGGTTGGCTGGCAAGCTGAAAGTCAACTCAATCCCACCTCCTGCTGAGAGGGAGATGAGTACTGGCTGTCACAGGCCCACCACCTGAATACAGCACAGAAAGTCAAGAGAAGTCAGCAGTAAATAAGAGCGTTAGAGAGCAGAAACTATATGGGGGAGGGTAACAGATCTAAGTGTGTTTTTGAGGAGTAAACAGATGGAGTAAACACAGCACGGGGGGAAACCGGGGACTCCCACTCAATGTGTCACTGACACTGCAGCTCCATATCAACAAAGTGTGCAGAGGACAACATGCACATATTCATATAACATAATCACACAGTGTTCATTAATTGGAAGGGAGCAGGGACCCAGAGCAACTATGAAGAGCAGTGACAAGCGCACAGTGAACAAGCTGGCTGATAGAATGTGACATTTCTAATGTCCTAGAGCTTTGGTTTCAACAGGTAGCCTGGTATGGGCTGTTGAAAATGCAGCAGAAACAAAGGCAAAAGAGTGGGCACCCCTCCAATCAGATGGTTGATGGGTTGATCCCCCAGTTCCTCGTGTCAGCATGTCAAAGTGTCCTTGGGCAAGGCATTGAACCTACAGGTGTTCCCAATGGTCCTGTTATTTTCTAGCTTGACACATCTGCCATCATCCCTGTGTGAATGGGTAAATGTGAAATCCAGTGTAAAGTACTTTGAAACCGCAGGGTGATGAAAATGCTCTATAAGTGGAGACCATGCATTACGGCTCATCTCATAGCCATGGTCTGAAAATTATCCCAACTCCCATTTGCAATACTTCTGTTTCCAATGCTCTCAGACCTGTTTGCATGGTTTGACTCTGCTGCTATATGCCAATGGACCAACACGGCCTGTAGGCCTGTTCAAGAGAGAGATAGGGAGGAATAGAGAAAGAGGGAAGGTAGCCAATTAAGATTGGGTAATGGGACAGCGGATGTGAGAATGTGTGAGTTGTGCACAGTTATATGGGTGAATTCCTGACTTCAAGCGCTTATAATTGCACTTGCCTGCGTGTGTGCATGTGTGTGGACCCACAGGCTGTCCACATAGCCAAACTTAATTTAGCAGGCCAAGGTTTTTAACACAGGCCTGAAGCAATAGCCAGCGAGCTAGAGTTGAACCAAAGAGACAGAAATTTATGGGCACAGTGCACTCCAAAAAACCCTGGAGATCATTCGATCACCCAGAGGGTGAAGAGAACTCATTTAGTCATTGATGGCCAGTGATCTCATCCTCGTGGTCACATTTGACCGTTAGGCACTTTATTGCAATAAAGCTTTATGGAGCAAAAAGTTTCTGTTAAACTTTGATGACCTTGACAGACGACAATATGAAAAGAGGTGCAGAGACCATTCATTTAACATTGACTAAGTCACTGACATTTCCGAAAGTAAACATTTTTGGGGAACTGCTGATGATAAGAACACAATATACAGAAAATGGCTTTTAAGTTTTCACAACAGTTGAGAACTAAAGTCCAGCATGTATCTAGTTTACAAATTGCAGAAAGGATGTCACCACAAGTTTTTATGAGACAGTCGGGTCTGATGGGATATAAAATGCTGCTGTAGGACCATTACGAGAAATAAAGGGTTTTCACACAAGTTTCGATTCTCACATTTGATAGCACTATCTGAAGTAGATACTGATATCCAAATTGTTGTCAGTGACAAAAACACAACCGGAAACAGTTCGAAGACAAGCACTACATCTTGATCACAAGCGTGAACGGGAATACATGACTGGGAAATTAAAGAACAAATTGTATTGTACTGTATTTATTTACATGTGCCAAACAAGATAAAAAGGTAATCACATTTGCCTTTTTATGTGCAACTGTCCTATGATCTAATGTTACAACAATTGGATCAGTTACAAACAACCTGACATTCTGAACTTGGAATGAGGTGTGTGTATTGCAGAGTTGTGTGGGACAAAGTTATGTGTGTATCAGATCACACTCGGTGAATCACAGTGTCTACAAGGTAATATGCTACCAGCTTCTCAGCCAGAGCATGACCTAGAAAGGGAAAACACACAGCAAGGGACAAATCTGTCACATGGGCTCAATGATTTTCTCTCCCTTTGTCAGAAAAGAGAGTGAGAGACATATGCAAGAAGAGTGATGGAGACAGTGAGAAAGAGAGCGGAGACTTCACTCAAAAGCTAATTAAGTCATTTGAAATTGCCACAGAGGGTACCTGTATGCAATCTAGCCAAGGCAAGGGGTTGATGAGGCTTTGCAAGGCCTCAGGCTAACTTCAAAAAGAAGGAAAAGGAAGTGAATGAAGAACAGAGGGAAAGGTGAACGCAAGAGGAAATAAGTGAAGTGGACCTTTTAATTGAAGCCAAACTTGAAGATGGATTGTGAGTCTGTGGCTCTTAAAGTTTGAAGCAAGAGTAAGGTTAAGCATGCCCCCTCATCAGAGTATGTCTGAAGACACATAGGTTGTCGCTGGGGAGAATGACATGATAGGGAACTTTAGGGATGGACAGTCAGAGGGTACTAAGTAATACGTATTGTATATGTTTGTGTGTGCAAATTCATTCACTGAAACTTGCCTTCAGGTGTTTATATACACATATACTGCTGTGTCACCATTATTTTGTAGAACACTTCCTGCAGGCCTGTGTATGTTCATATATCAAAAACAATGTTGGCTAAATATATTGACAAAACAAAATAAATAAATGTGAAAAAACGCTGACTGATCAGAGCGAGATAGCCTAAAGTGGCCTATCGTGATAAAGTTTGCTGAATATTAAATGGCCATTTTAAGCATTTTAAGCAATTGTATAGATTATATGAATTTAATGGCATAATTATGTTGACAAAGCATTGCAGACAGCTAAGAACATCTTAAAAATTAAATAAAACAAAAATACTGGCACAGAATCAGTTGGACAAGATAACATAAATGTATGCATGAAATATAAAGAGTACATGATTGTCTGATTTAATTGTAAAACGTGATGAAATAGCCATGGATTCTTTCCAATAATCACACTATGCAAATGATTTGGTTTAAGTTTAACTTGCAAAAGACAGCGGTAGATGTTTACGTTAAATGCAAACACAGAACAGCGGGCCAGATAAAGCAGTTAGACAATGAAACAAGTGATAAACTTGGAATTAGTTCAATTCTCAATATCAAACAAAACACTCACACACAAAAGCAACAAATCAGACGCAGATGAGTGTTTTGTGCCCTAACACGCATGCTGTCACAAGGGGCATGCTGGCAACACCAGCGACTGAACTGGGTCAAACACTCCCACACAGTATAGACTGCAGCATTGGCAGCATGGTGATCACAGGAGAGGGCAGACAGGAGGCTGGATGTAGAGTGATTGGACTTTTCTAGGTCAACTCTCTTGACAATGCACCACTGTCTCATAATGTGGTAGGCTAAAGGACAAAAGCTATGTTTGGCCTGACATTACAGCTACATGTTCCAAGATGAATACCTGCTCTCTCTCTCTCTCTCTCTCTCTCTCTCTCTCTCTCTCTCTCTCTCTCTCTCTCTCTCTCTCTCTCTCTCTCTCTCTCCTCTCTCTCTCTCTCTCTCTCTCTCTCTCTCTCTCTCTCTCTCTCTCTCTCTCTCACACACACACACACACACACACACACGCACAAATTTTGCAAAAGTGAAAAATAGAGAGAAATACAAATCTTAAATCTAACAAAATGCACATACTGACCCAAAACACTATACATCTACTGTATATATGCATTCAACCTTCTGTTGGAAGAGATGTTTGAGCAGGCACAAGACCAATGAATTGGGTTCATCTCCTCTTTTCCCAACACTGCTCTAATAATGCTGTATGCAGTATATCTCGTCTCTGTAGCCTATAGAGAGAGATCAGCCCATGGACTTCAAAGAGGTTGCAACTAGGTCACCACAAGACACTGCAGTCAGCAATAGCACAGTCTTTGGTCTGAGACATCTCCTTTCTCCCTCTCTCTCCCTCCATTCTAACCATGACACTAACTCGCCCGTTGCTTTCTCTCACGCTAAGTTATTGTCACTACTATGTTACTACTTTATCAGTTTACCGCTCCCCAAATGGGATTTATAGCTAGTTCTATACCTAGAACTAATGTTCTAAGTTGATCAAATGTTAAACAGGTGATAGGAGAAAAAGGGGTTGTGACTGGGGCAAGAGACAAGAGACATGAAACATGCTGAGTGAGCACCTCTTTCAATCAACAATGTCTCAATGCTGTTACTGATAGGGTATAGGCCACAGAAAAAAAGGACTCTTAAAAACCATAAATCTTCCATAAATAAAGTATGTGAGACAAACCATATAACTCTGAAAGACAAGAGACATGTGAGAGAAAAGTGGCAGGAGAGAGAGAAAAGGGTAGTTTTGAAGGTCAAAATGAACAGAGCTTTGCAGGGTCACATTACCTTTTTGAACATGGATCAAAACAGCTACAAACATTTTAAAGTAAGTGAGCCTGTCTAGCCCTACATCAGCTGGAAATTGTACTTTCCATGCAATTATATGTGATTTTCTATTTATCAAAATTACTATAAATTTGACCTGTTTTCCTACTATCAACAGAGGGATACTTTTTGTGAAATTTACATTATTTACACAGTCCACAATCAGAAAACAAAATTCATAATCTTATTGACAATACTTCAAATAAGACAAGATAAGCTTTTCTACTGTAGAAGTGCACAGCTTGCAAATGGTCATCTCTGCAAGGAGAAGTTTTATTTCAATAACGTCAGCCCTTCCTTCAAGCCAAGAGGAGAGTATGCACTGTTTAAATATACCAAGGCAAGTGTTCTTAGTATAAATTCAGTCATTGGCTGTCAATTACTGTACTGTATAGTTGAGGGAATATTAAGTTCTGTGTTTCTGACTTGTCACCTTTATCCTTCAGGTAAAAAGATCAGCATTTCATGGTATATACAGTTTAAACTTGTAAAGCTGCAAGCTTTATGTGTATGTACAGTGTGAGTGTATGAGTGACTACATGTCTTGTCACGTTTTGTGGTTTTGCACTGCAGCGTATTGCTTTCTGAGCTAAGCTTGACATTTGTTTGATTGACATCGGGGGCTACAGCTGCACAATGGCATATGGTTACTGGCTGCTAACCACTAAAACTTGACATCATTGCAAACAAGTCCGCCAAGAGTGGATCCGTGTGCTCCTGAGAGGGCTAAGGAGAGGCAGACAGACTTCTGCAAAAAAATAACTCAGGCAATGCGATACATATTAAAGGGTAAAGTAGTGAGACCATAGTAACAAATGATGGGTTTAATATAACACATCACTGTGCTGGTTTAAGAAATTTCAATCATTTTTGGTTTTTTTTATGTAACGCTAAATGTAAATCATTTTGACATGGGAGTTGTATCACATCTAAAGTCTCTATCACCTATGATAGAGACTTTAGAAACCATCTTTGGTATGCTATTGTGCAGGCCAGAAAATACAAAGACAGAGCCATAGATCTGTTGTCTCAAAAAAAAAAAACAGGAAAAAGGACTCTGGATAAATTTGATCACTGCTCCTATGTCTCTCCATTGCCCAAACCTTATCCACGGCCTGAACCTACTGATGGACAGCAATGTATCAGTGCCATCTTTAAAATGCATCCTAAGCTTGGTTTTCTCATTGAATCAATTAAGCCAAAGGGCTAGTGATAGATACAAACATTCTACATATGTTAAAAGTTCACTATTTCTTAAACTGAGGACCGCAAAAAGTCAAGGTCTGAATTTTTATTTCAAAATTCTATGGAAAAATAGCAGCACATCCTTCCAGCATTTATTTTCATTTGTAACCACAGAGGCACAAATAAAACTATGAACAAGAAGATTTGTTGCTGTTTGCCTGTAACCCTGGTGCATCCCCAGGACCTTAGTAACCCCCATTTAAGCAATGAGTTTCCTCTCATCGATCAAAGTGTGAACACACCGTCCAGGAGCAAGACCTTAGAGCACAATTCAACTGTAATCCAAGAGATGTTCAATATCTGTGTATGCTAGTATGCCTGTGTACATGTGTGAATGTTTGCGTAGATCCGAGTGTGTTAGTAAGCATATGCATAATGCGTTTACATTTACTGGGTAACTTATCTGTTCAATACCAGCTTCCAACCAAGCTCAATCTCTTCTTGGAATATCCACACACAACCACTTTTAACACTAACAAACCTGCTTTGATGATTGTGTGGGGTCAGTTTTAAAAGTTGCCAAAGATTGAATATGCTGTTGTCATTTTGCTGCACGAGCTGAAACATTTTTGAGGTCATGGAGAGTTTGCATTTTATTCATTTATCTATTTATCTATCTATTTATTTATTTGGTGTGTGTGTGTGTGTGTGTGTGTGTGTGTGTGCGTGTGTGTGAAAGAGAATGCACATGCCTTTTGTGTTATTGTGTGAGTATTGGCCGAAGAGGAGTGTTCCCAGGGAGAGTCCCGGGAAGAGTGATCCACTGCACACTGCCTGAGGCCCTCTGGAGGAAAGACTAAACAAGACCTTACCATTGGGACTCACACACACAGCCTGCAGCTGCAAATGACCGACCACTCACACACAAAGAACATACACACAGACAAACATAGTAACAGAATCCTTTTTGATGTCCTAAAATAAAAACTATTGGAGGAAAATTTAGAAAAAAAACAAAACAAAAACAAAGAACAAACAAAAAAGCAATTTTCATTGGCTTATAAGTGTACTTCTTTCAAAATCAAATAAATGTATCTTTTTCTGTTTTCAAATCACTTTCCATCTTCCTCACACGAACAGTGTATTAACAATGATAAACCAAACCACCACACAAAGCTAACAATAGGCAACACAATATTTTTCTGTGTCTCATGAACAATCAGTGGGTGAATGTATGTTTGTGCAATATTTTCCATGAACCCTGAAATTGTTCAGAGACAGGAGCATATACCTAACTTTCCACTATAGAAATTTGTCTTTTATTAATCCCTGTGGGGAAATTCATTCTCTGCAATTAACCCATCATGGATGAACAATGAGCAGTAAGCATGCCATCAACCAGCACCAGGGGAGCAGTTAGGGCTTCAGTGTCTTGCTCAACAACACTTCAAAACATTAGGAAGAGCCAGGAATCGAACCAGGAATGTTCAGTTCCAAAGATGATTGCTCTACCTCCCGTGCCACGCCACCCCCACTGTGTAGGATTAAAAGTAATTAATGACTATAAAAGAAGTTGACGAGTAAGAGCAATTATTATTTTCGTGCAAAGATTTTTTGTATTATTAACTAGAAAGTGAAAGATCATGCATTCTTGGTTTACATGTATCAGTTGCATCTACTGACAAATATTGATCAGCACTTTGGTCATAATTAATCTTTAATAACTATGATTTAATTTCTTTCACTTCTATGATTCACAAGTACATTTTCTCAAAGTTTCCTTGGGATACATATCTGTCCATTTTTATGTGTTTTGTTGTTTTTATCGCAGATCCTTCGATAGATGACAAACAGATGCATGTACACGTGTGTGTGGGTGTACGTGTGTATTAGGGCTACACAAGTGAAAAATTCTTGATAGAAATATAGCATTTATCCTTTTATGCATTTAGAAGCAATAAAAAATTATGGGTTCATTTTCATTCTTATTTATCTGTGTCTAGTGAAACAAGCATTTTCCAAGAGGAAGCCTGAGGATGTACATATTTTCCTCATATCATTCTCTAACTGACAAATGAAGGATTCCTGCCAAGAAAAACTCAATGAGAGTACAATCGATATACTGCACAAGGTGTGCGGACACACATACAAACACAACTACACGCACATAAAGCACAAGATAAGGGATGATATATGATTACCTAGACTATATAACAATCAGCTAAATTCCCACTAACAGTCTGACACATATACATGTTTATAGATTACGGGAGCATGCAGAAGCAAACATATATAAACTGAAAGCCAATTAATATGCAAATAATTTTCTTCCAACAAGGACAGGATTCTATTGTTCATCCGGACATTTGGGGAAAGATAGATAGATAAATAGGTCTCTAGATATCCAGCTTGGACCCATGTTGATGAGATTTCAAATCCTGCAACATTGCTGTTAGGACAGGGAATACCAGCACAAAATAATGTTTTCTCTTCCACTGATCAATTTTTAATTTGGCCCGTGCAGCCGAGCCCTTGGCGGGCCTAGCCCCGGTAATTATGGTGGGTTATTGACAGCTGCCTTCCCGCGGGAGGCTATTTAAAAGAGGTTTAACCCCAGAGCAAGTCCAGGCCGCACACCAGCCTTTGAAGGTGTCAAGTGCATTGATCTGAGCTGTGGGATGTGCTGGGACCTCTCCACCTGGAGGTGTGTGTATGGCTGTGTGTGTGTGTGTGTTATAGGCATGGCTGCTATTACATGGCCATGGCAAGGTGGAGCATCTTTTGACCCCGAAGCATAAATGTAGGCAGGCAGGCATGGACTCACATATATCTATCAATCTATATCTATGAACATACCTACATACATACACTTATATATATACACACATACATGCACACATCACCTCGATCTAACCCTATTCTCTGTATCTTCTTTATCTAACTTCATGCCCTTCTATTTCGTCTTCCTGTAGACCTGCCTGCCCAGCATCCTTTTCATTTACTCTGGATCTCTCGCATCATACCCCTGACACTTTTCCCTACAGTTGTTCCAACCTGCTTAAACATGTTTTTCACCTCTTCTGTATGCTCTCCATTGCATTCACATATTCATATAAACACACACACACACACACACACACACACACACACACACACACACACACACACACACATACACACACACACACACACACACACACACACACACACACACACACACACACACATCCTTCTTCTCCTTTCGGCTTTTCCCTTCAGGGAAATTCACCACAGCCTTCTCCATCTAACCCTATTCTCTGTATCCTCCTCTCTCACACCAACTATCTTCATATCCTCTCTCACTATGTCCATAAATCTTCTCTTTGGTCTTCCTCGAGACTGCCTGCCTGGCAGCTCCAATTCCAGTATCTGTCTACCAATATATTCATGCTTCTCTGACCTTCTTTCCAAAACATCTAACATGTGATGTTCCTCTGATGGACTCATTCGTGATCCTATCCATCCTCGTCACTCCCAAAAAGAACCTCAGCATTTTCATCTGTGCAACCTCTAGCTCTGCCTCCTGTCTTTTCATCATTGTTACTGTTTCTAGGCCATACAGCATTGCTGGTCTCACAACTGTCTTGTACATCTATCCTTTCATTTCCCACTGATAGCCTTCCATCACATTGTACCCCTGACACTTTTTCTCTACCCATTCCAACCTGCTTGAACCTGTTTCTTTGCCTCTTTTCCAATGCTCTGGACTGTTGACCCTGAGTACTTCAAACCCTCAAACTTCTTGATCTCCACTCTCTGTAGCCTCACTGTTCCACCTGGGTTTCTCTCATTCAAGCACATGTATTCTGTCTTGCTACGACTAACCTTCATTCCTCTCCTTTCCAGAGGATACCTCCACCTCTCTCGATTGTCCTCAATCTGTTCCCTGCTCTCACTACAGATCATAATGTCATCTGCAAACATCATGGTCCATGGAGATTCCTATTAAACCTCATCTGTCAGCCTGTCCATCACCACTGCAAACTGGAAAGGGCTCAGAGCTGATCTCTGATGATCTCTGATCTCCATCTTAAACTTCTCTATTACACCAACAGCGCACCTCACCACTGTCTCACAGCCAGCATACATGTCCTGCACCAGTCTAACATACTTCTGCCCCACTCCAGACTTCCTCATACAATACCAGAGTTCCGCGCAAAAGCGCAATGTAGCTCCCTCTGACCTTCTCTGCACTTCTCTATTAGCATTCTCAAAAAGCAAAAACTGCATCTGTAGTACTCTTTCTTGGCATGAAGCCATACTGCTGTTCACAAATACTGACTTCTGCTCTCAGTCAAGTTTCCACTACTATTTCCCACAAATTCATTGTATGGCTCAGCAACTTTATCCCTATATAGTTGCCGCAATTCTGAACATCCCCCTTATTCTTAAAAATGGGCACTATCACACTTCTTCTCCATTCCTCATGCACCTCCTCACTCTCTAAGATCCTGTTGAATTATCTAGCCAGAAACTCTACCGCTGCCTCTGCAAGACACTTCAATACCTCCACAGGTATATCATCAGGGCCAACTACTTTTCTACTCTTCATCCTCTTCAATTTTACTAATCTCTGATAGTTTGTTGTCTATAATCGTAACCTCTTCTACCTGTCATCTTTTCATTTTCCTTATTCATCAGCTCTTCAAAGTACTCTTTCCATCTTCACATCAGTCTTCTAGCACCTGTCAATACATTTCCCTCTCTATTCTTAATCACCTGGGCCTGCTGTACATCCTTTCTATCTCTATCTCTCTGTTTTCCCAGCCTGTATAAATGATTCTCTCCCTCCTTACTGTCCAACCGAGCATACTAGTCATTATACGCCGTTTGTTTTCCCTTTGCTACCTCTATCTCCACCTTACGTGGTATCTCCCTGTACTCCTGTCTGTTCTCTTCAGTCCCCTCAGTGTCCCACTTTTTCTTTGCTAACCACTTTCTCTGTATATGCTCCTTCACTTCCTTATTCCACCACCAAGTCTCCATATCTACTTTTCTTCCAGACAATACAGAATACTATTATAAGTTACCCTATGTGCCTGTCTTTTCCGGAAAAAAGTGTTCACTACAGCCATTTCCATCCCTTTTGCAAAGTCCACCACAATTTGTCCCTCTGCGTTCCTGTCCTGCATACCAAATCTGATGATCACTTCTTCATCCCCTCTGTTGCCTGCATCAAAATGTCCATTGAAGTCTGCATCAATTACTACGCTTTCATCTCTGGAAATATTCTGCATCACTTCACCTAACTAATTTCAGAACTTCTCCTTCTCCTCTCACTCACATCCCACCTGCGGGGCATAGCCACTAACAACACTGAGCGTCACACCTTCAATTTCCAGTTTCAGACTCATAAGTCTATCTGACATTCTTTTCACCGCCAGAACATTCCTAACAAACTCTTCCTTCAAGATAACTCTTACTCCATTTCTCTTCCTGTCAGTACCATGATAGTACATCTTAAAGCCTGCTCCTAAGTTTCTAGCCTTACTACCTTTCCACCTGGTCCCCTGTACACAAAGTATATTCACCTTCCTTCTTTACCTCATGTCGCTCAACTCTCTACCTTTTCCTGTCATGATCCCAATATTCAAAGTCCCAATTCTCAAGGAGCCTGGACCCTTTCCGCATCTCATTCATGCTAAGGTCAATGTATGATACACAGCAGACTCTGACAAACTTGCACAAGTTGGGCATGAGGGAGGACCCATTGTGCAAGCTCTGTGGGGAGAGGGGTACCATGGCACACATCCTGTCAGGGTGTAAAACAGCACTTGCCCAAGTGGAAGATGCAAGTGGTGCCATGACAAGGTGCTCATGACACTTGCTGACACCCTGGAACAGGAGAGACGCAAGAAACAACAACCATATGGGAGAGCAATACCATTAATCAAGTTTGTAAAGGAGGGACAAAAGCCGCCAAACACAGCAACAAGAAGCAATGCTGCAAAAAGCTGAGTCATGAGAAATGAAGGCAGACCTGGCTGTCCAGACAACCCTGAGGCCAGATGGAGTACTGTGTTATGAATAGGCAAAGAAGATCATCCTCATTGAACTTACAGTCCCATGGGAAGAGAGTTGTGAGCAGGCATTTGAGAGAAAGAGCGCCAAATACCAGGATCTCTTGCATGACTGCAGGGGGAAAAGATGGCATGCATGGCTCTTCCCAGTCGCGGTAGGATGTAGAGGATTCCCTGCCCAGTTAGTGTGAGGAATGCTCACAGCCATTGGGGTGACAGGAAGGGAGAGAAAGAGGCAGCTCGCAGAATGGGGGAGGCAGCAGAAAGAGCCTCTTGCTGGTTAGGCAGCAGGAGAGAGGATCTTAGCTGGAAGCCAGGAGGAGTTGATGGGCAATGATTTGGCCACCACTGCTGACCCACCAATGTTGAGGGTGTTGCGGTTCAGGGTTGAAACACCAAGTGATTGCCGGTTACCACCTGATGACATCAGCTCTCCCTGGCCAAGGCTGCATTCACTAAAACTGAATGAAGGAGAAGCATCTTTGGATGTAATTGTGATCAAAAGACAGGAAAATGGGCAAAGATCAGTTTTACAATCTACATCCTTTAATCCTTTCATTGCTTTTCTTTACATAAAGGAATTTAAAAAACTCAAACCTGAGAAATGCTTCATTTTTGATATGAATGATTTTTAACATAACATTTCAACATAACCTAATCTTGGTCAACTGAACAACAATGTACAGAACATCTGTTATGTCATTGCTATAGGACAGCTGGTAGTAAAACGGTGATGAGAATCAAGCAAAGTCAATGACACTCGTCGGGAGTGTTAAAAAGCCACCAAATGATGTTACCTTTTTCACTTCACAGTTGTTACAAGTCCATTTAAAATCCATTTACCAGTAATATAGCGGAAAGCAGCAGCAACACACTAAATGCGTATATGTTCAATGTTGACGCAGGAAAAGTTAAAAATAAGCCTCTAAGTATGACATCTATGCAGATCAAGGTACTTGATCACACCTTTCAATCTTTTCTACTTCCTCAATTATTCTAGATATAACCTCACAATCTACTCTATCCTGTCAAACCCAAAGTCTCCCACCCTCCAACCACACAATCTAAGTCTCAGGATGCAGAGCTGTGACAGGGCCAGAAGGTAATGATACAGCTGCCATGATGCAACAAGCAGACCCGTCGACTGTCAGGAATTGAAATCATGAAGGAATAAGCTGTCATTAAGAGGCCTTCTCCCAGAAGTGGAGCTGTCAGGTGCCTGCCTTCTGCCTACATTTTCTCTTTCTCTCTCAGTCTTTCTCTCTCACTACCGTCCTCTCTCTCTCCCTCTCTGTCTCTCTCTCTATCTACCTCTCTCTAATATCCTTTGCCAGACCCACCTACATTTGCAGTCACTACCTTACCCTCTTCTCACTTCTCTCCTCATGCGGCTACCCTCTCTGTACCCCTCTTTCCTGTTCTCTCCCAACCAATCATAAGCCCTCTTCCCCTCGGCACCTCAAACTCCCTCTCCCCAAATCAAATTCCTCTTTTCCAGCTCGTCCCTCAGCTCTTTGGATGTTGTGGGAGCAACGTCCTCTCACCTGTCATCTTACCTCTAGGCTATTAGAATGGAACCAGTTCCTTATGCACTCTTACTTTCTCTTGCTCACACACACACACACACACACAAACACACACACACACACACACACACTGCAGACATAGCAGAAAGAAATTCCTTTGCCCACATTGTACATGCTACTTTGCTAAATGCTGTAAGCATATAAAACAGGGCAGTGTGGATCAGGTGATAAAGGCTTCGTCTTGGCATTGGAAAGTTTCTGGTTCAATTCCCGAGCTCTCCCTAGCCATTATGTATCTGAAATTTAGCATATACATTTTGACCGGTAATCAATGTGTCATTATCATGTACAAGATAATAAAGAAAATAGACAGCAGTATGCTAAATACAGAGGGCAGCAATCGGCAAAGGGAAGTAAACCATATCTAAGACGGAAATTAACCCAAGATTTATCCCAAAATGTGGATCTGTTTTCCCACAACACTTGATCGGTACTAGAGATTTGATCAGAGAGAAAGGCTTATAAGAGAGTTCAAAGAGCATAGTTGAGAATTTTTGTTGCCACACACTATTATTCACAATTTATCTGCTCTGCATTTACACACATAGCTACAGACATGTATGTTGTGTGTGTCTGTCCCTGAGTGTGCTTTGTAAAGCCACAAGCTCTTGCAATATTTCCCCAAATGCACTTCAGTTGACCCTTTGCTGCAGGCTTTGAATTTCCAATCAACTTCCCATGAGAAACTTCACAAGAGCTGCACTCCAGGCTACAGTTTCTTGCTACAAAACACATTTTATTAATGGGGGCCAGATGAAAACATTAATATATACATTTGCTGCAACACGAACAATGAATCCAAGAATCTACAGATTTGTATATCAAAAGAACTCATCATGACCAAATTTACGAAGCCATACAGCACACTACAATAAATATTTTAGAATTAAATGTTTTTTTCTTCCATTTGTGCCTGACTAATAGTGAGAGAAAAAATATTATTTCAGCTTTTTTTGTGAAATTATGTAACATGATTCTTTCATTGATGTAGTAATTTCTTGTGTTTAGCGGAATAAAGTTTGACATGGTGGGCTTTTTGGTCCATTGGTTAGTGTGCAGTAGTGTGACATAATCTGTCATTTATCGACAGATTAAGGCTTTGACAATAAAATCTCAGAATTCAAAAAAGAAATATTACCGTCAATAATTAGATGTGTCTGTGTTGCACTCCCAAATGAAAGATACAAATTTACAAGTGAACAAAAATCTGAACACAAGATGATGCCAGATTGAAATGCTGTTGAGCTGTTTACATAAACTTCTTTGTCAACACCCTGCAGCGGTCACCACAGCAAATCAACTTCCTCCATCAGGCTTATTCTCTGTATCCTCTTCTCTCACACCCATGCTTAAATGAAAAACCTGTGCTTTGTGAGCCACGTCATAGACTTGATTTCAACACCTGTCTTTGTCTAAATAATCAATTTTGTTCACGTCAGCAAATTAGTTGCTATTCATGTCTACTTGACAAAAGTCTGAGACTTGACTGCATAATTTGCATATGCTCCATGAGCCCTTTTTAGCACCTCATTGCAGAGACCAAAGAAAAACTCATATTGGGTTGTTTGTCAGCGACTATATGACTGTCTATTATAGTGAGTTTGCCTGTGATCCACCAGATATTCCCCAGGATCAGTCTTCAGTCCCATAGCTGGTGATATGAGGAACTTAGATACATTACTTTCTAGCACAAATTGAAATGATAACATTGAACAACTACTCCTCTATTGTAATACCCATTGCAGCTTTAAAGCACTTCACATTAGATTGCATTCCCCTATTCACACGAGGGTGGAAGGGTTACCATGTCAGACACTAACCGGGCCATTGGCGGGGGAAACCCAACCTTTTGATTGGCACCCCCCCCCCCAAAAATCGTACAACAGCCCCCCTGCCTGCTACTATGTCACTTCTTTCAAATATTTGGCTAGTCATTTCACTAATGACTCCCGCCTTCTCTGTCTGAAGAGGAGCTAAACATTAAAATGTAATAATTGTTGGGTTGAGAAGAACATCAGCAGCCTCTTGGCTCTGAATGGCACATTTCAGCAAGAGTAGTCTATGTCTCTGTCACTGTAATGACTGTTGGCTAGACTGCCCTTGAGGTGGATTCCCCATGGTTTCCCCCCTTTGCTTGCTCACAAGATGATACTTGAAATTCATCATAACACTGTTTTCTGTGTGTCTAAATTTAGTTCAGCACAGAGGTCTCCCCAAACTGTGTTGTCATTCGTGACATATTTTCACAAAATACTTTCCAATGCTTCCAATTTTGCATACCTGTTAACAAGATCAAATTTCTATCTGTCTATATGTTCGTCATATTACAGAATAAACTAGCAGTCGTTCCTGTGCATTCACTTTCAAAAGACATCCACTAAATCTGATGGCAACACAGACTGACCCACAAACATATCCTTAATAGATGTAGACAGAATGTATTGACAGTAAATGTGTAAGACTGACTTTCCTGAGTACACAGAGTATAAGGCCTGTGTGTGGTAAATGCCTGGATGATGATTTGTCAGGGTGTAAGAACACGGTTTCTCGTTTACTAAGATAAATGAGCAAGACTCGCACTATGCACACCAAGCTCTCTATATCTAGACTGTCAGTTCAGCTCCTTGCAGTACAACACAGCCTTCAACTGCAATCCCGGCCCTGATAAATGTAATTCAAAGACAGTCTCCGGGTAGCTGAATCATCCGTTAGCACACATGGACAAACAGGCATGCAACCTAAACCTCTCCCGTTGTTGTACACAGCAGGAAAGGGCTTTACACAGCAGTGAATGTCTTTATGGCATTCAGATGGACGAAACAAGAGAACGAGGGGGAGAGCAGGATCTCTCCTAAGTCAATTTGAACAGCAGGACAATGAAATTGCACAGGTTGTCATGGCCTGGTCTGACAAATGGACAGCGAGATCAGGATAAAAATATTAATACAAGGAAAGACATCTTTCGCTTACATATATACATTATATATATATATATATATATATATATGTGTGTGTGTGTGTGTGTGTGTGTGTGTGTGTGTGTGTGCGTGTGTGGTAACAAAATAAAGACAAATTCCCATTCAGTATTTATTCTTCTCAGTTCACTCACCTTTGAATATATACAGCTACATTTATGGCTACAAAATCGTCTAACAAGAGTCCATGCTAATATTGGCGCCACTGTTTATTGAAAGGATCAGGTGATTACAGTAAAGATAATAAGACGATACACTATTCAAAATACACACTGGCACCAGTGAAATATTTATTTCCTGTTATCATTTGCTTTTGTAATTGTAAGATATTGGGGACCCCTGAAATTGCCTAGCCTCACCCTAGGAAAAAGGTTGTGTTCAGTTTACACTTGTGTAAATTGTGCAACCAGGGAAAATAAAACTCTGTCTGAGCTGACAAACCACACATTATAAAAATCTCATGAAAATGTCCATAGAAATATAAGGGAAAAAATTGAATGATGCTGACTTTCCACAATGTTTTTCACCTATTTGAGCCATCATCCATATCACTTGGACATTGTGGTTGCCAGGGGCCACATGATAAGCCCATCACATGCCCTTTTCAGTTAGAATGACAGACAAAAAAAACCTTTAAGTGTATTAATGTTTGAAAATTTAAAACACAAGACAAGCACATCTGTGCGCAGTGGACTCAGTTTCTTAAATTCATGAATCTATCTTTTCAAAACATTTAAAAAGGAACAACTTGGATCTAAACCGAAGGTAATGTATAAACTGGCTGAGAAATGAGCTTCAAAATGTGTCCCTACCTCAATGGCTCTCGTAATGAAGGGGACTTGTGTTCCCGAGTGCAAGTCCTGGTTGATGATGAGACTTCGGGCCCACTGACCGGCCCGCACTACACCACTGCCCTGAATCAGCAGCAGTAGCTTGGAAGGGTTGGACAAGGCATTAGGGCTCATGTAGATAAAACTGGAGGGCTCATCAACTGTTGAATCAACCTAAGTTGTGAAAGAAAAACATAAAACAAAAATAAACTTGACAAATCCTACTGAAAAGGACCATAACCAAAATCTTCTCAGACAGCAGACATCAACAATTTTATTGTGATGTCTTTTTCTTGTTATAAATGATTTCAAAGCCCCCTTCAAATCCATATTATGGAAGCTCTTATGTTTTTCTGCCTTTCTCTCTCAGTGTGTCACCTGATAATATTTATGAGACTAGGTAGTGGGAGCATTGTAACAAGCATTAGTTTTTGATGAAAACTGCCTCTGTGGATTCTGCAATACACACGCTCATATGCTTCACCACACTAATCATCAATAATCTTGGTTAGAAAATGGCCTTTGTGTAATTAAAACTGAGGCACAAAGTAATACAGATAGAAAGAGAGGCTAAGTGAGGGAGTGTTTGTGTGTGTGCGTGCACTCCATCCACATCCCACGCGCCTTTGCATCCCTCCCAAGTATGCCTGCAAGAATCTCTAAGGAGACAAACACTGTCCATAAAAGCCATGGGTGGCAGCTGCAAGAACTTAATCCAAGCAGACAAAGAGAGCCGAGTGGGGGAGAAAATCTTACCCTTTATTCTTTGGTGCTCCCTCATTCCCTTTCTCTATACTTGGCTGCAGTTAATCTTCTTAAAATCTGTGGTCACAAGTTCAATGCAACGCAGGTGGACAGACCCACCACTAACACACAAATACACACACACTGGATATATACTCTGGCGGGTGGGCAACAGAACCACAGGACAAAGCCATTTTCCAGAGGAATAATGATATAAATAGGCCAGGCAGATAAACTGGTAAAAGTGTATTGGGGCTAATGAAAGGCAAGGAGTCCCAGGCTAGATGATTTATGGACACTGTTAGTGCGGCTGCTAACTCTGCTATGCCTAACATCCCTATAAATGCAGCTGAAAAATTATCACACCTTTTATAGACAGAAAAAAAAGGCATGGAGAGGTAAATGGGGGCAAAATGAGACAAACATGCTTTCAACAACAAATAAAAGGGATCAAGTGTGTGCTCTGAGCCTGGATGAGCCTGGCAAAGAATAACTCCATGATAGCAAAGTAAAAAGGCCCTTCAGCGCAAATGAATACAAAACAGATTAAGCATCAGCATGCGTCACTGCAGTGCATTTAGAATGACACGTCACAATACAGTTAATTTGTTGAGGAGACACTTTTGCACAAAGGATATGGGCAGAGGAAGGGATAATAGAAACTGAGGACGTAAGAAAGAAACTGAGTGACATAGAAAGACAAAGGCTCCACGTAGAGCTGACTGCTCACAATATCTTCTTTACCCCTTTATTTATTTTTTAAAACACTCACTATCATAATCATACTCTGAAGCCAAAGCATTTATGTCAATTTTCATATTCAATACTCCACCATTTAATCTTCAAGGCCATAAGTACAAGAGGGAAATGCTTCTTTTCACTCTGGGTATGTCGGGTACTTACTGGTAGGATTGCTTTAGTCATGTTGCATTTTTTCTCCAACAGCTCGTAAACATACTGTGTGATGATCTGGAGAGGGAGAAAAACAGCACACACACGCACACGCACACGCACACGCACACGCACACACACACACACACACACACACACACACACACACACACATTGAGAATGATAAAATATAAATTAATATTTTGTACCACTATTGTTATAATCCTATGATCTATATTGTATACCATGTCGTTCCAACCCCAGGACAAAACGTTCATGGTTTGGTATATTAACATATTTCTAATCCTTTTACCTTTTAATCCCTTCTATCTTTTCTTCTATACACATCTGTCCTCATACAGAAATAATAGGAGCAAGACACCATTATGCTTTACTCGGCTCGAGTTGTCAACAGTGCCTATTGAGTACAAATAAAGACAACTGAAGTTTACAAGACTGCTAAATGTCATTAAGTGTTTCTTAGCTGAATAGGGGAGGAAATGTGGATATGTGTGGTATATTCAAGAGCAATAAACCCAATTGTAGTTTAGGAATGTTATAAAAAAAAGAGGTGAAAATCACCATTAAGTTACAGAGGACAATACTCATGCAATGAAGTCAGAATATGAGAAAGATCAGCGGTTACACAGTGGTGAATAGCAATCCATCAGGCAATTTAGAAAAATAAGTCAAAGATCAAAGCGATGATTTTGTTTAATCACATATCCCATTGCTACTATAGCACTGCAAATTTCCTTGCCGTGGAACAAAGAGTCTATCTAACTATGCATTTTATATGGTTTGTGTATTGCATTAATGTTGATTTATTAGAAAAAGACTAGATATTTAAAAGAATTATATAAAACTGAACAGAAATGCACAAAGTGCAAATGAAAAGGGAAACACCTATGTACTGACCAGTGCACAATCTGATTACCTTTCAGTAATCCTTTAAAAGACACAGAAAATCAATCAACAGTGTGCAAATAAGAAAGTGGTCTATGTCCATAAAATGAACTGGTTAACTTCCAAAGATATTTGAAATAGAATGAATGAGAAAGTGCAACCATTCACACAAATGCTTTTGGAGCTTCATAAGGGCAGATGACTCTTTCACACTGAAAAAATTACAAAAAAGGCAAAATAAAACTTAAAAGTACTTTAATTTCAATATGTAATCTTTTAAGTGATCGGCATAACTCAATCTTTCTCTTTGATACAAAAGAAATTGATGGTTATTCATTACTAATAAATAGAATGCCGTGCACACAAGATACATAGTTGGACTTTTTACAGCCAAAGACATCAGATTTATTCAAATGAGATCTAGCTACCATTTGACCATATGAAGGAAGGAAAAAGCTAGAGAAGCTAAAGAACCCATCGTGCACCAACCCACCAACAGCTAATTCACTAAAATGTCAACCAGACTGATGAAGACTGAAATTATTTTGAGCCTCAGTATGCTAGTGTTTAATGACATCAATAAGCCTCACAGGAAATTTAATTTGCACTACGTTATTTGTTCAGTGCCTCAGGTGGCCAAGCACCATCTGATATAGAACAAGGAAAAAGACGGGTAGAAAATGAAGAAAATCCATGAGTTGTCCAGCAGGAATGTATATTATGAATGAGAAAATAAAAGTAACCTAAACATAGATATAGGATGATTTAAATCTTGGGGTAAATTGAAGCCATCTTACTTCAAGGAACAAGACCCAAGCCAATCAAACCTGAGAGAAGGTGAAAGATTGATTTGTATTTTACTTCAAATGGATTACATACAGGAAAAAAAGGTTTAGAAACAATAGGATGTGCTCACAGTAGAGGAACAAAAGTCCCAAACAGATATATGAGCACACAAGCCAACATCCTTCTGTGTTTTTCCTCAGTACATAGCAGCTGATCAGTACATTAAGAAAATCCTAAACTAATAACAAATGTATCAAATGCTATATTAGTGGTTTAATGAAATGCATGCAGGAAGCAATGCTGAGTAAGTGCCTTGAAAGAAGGGACTGGGTGATATAAGAGGCAAGAGGGGTGGAATTGTTAAATAATACTAGGATTTGGAGAGACAAACAAAATGAGGAAGTGTGTTTGAGAAAGGAGATAAAGACTGAGAGCAACCAGAATCAATTCAAGTAGATTGGTTTCTTAGCAATAAGAATACTTACAATGTCAAGTCCAATTTACATTTTATTTATGTACTTAAATTTGTCTCAAGGGGTGTCAGTCTGTTCAGCATATCACTAACGGCAACTGAATCGGAAATTTTAAGGGCTGTCTCCAACAAGCACAAAATCATGTTTGTAAAGCTAGTTGCAGTCACCTATAATGTGTAAGCAAACATGTACAAAAATGTTGTTTTCATAGAAACACAAGACTCACACATCAGGATTAGTATTGAACATCTGCCTACCCATAGAGAAACAAACTTATGCTCATTTAATTACCATTAAAACTTCCTAGATGATCAAACAAATGGAGTGTGACTTAAAGAACACAGAGTAGGTTTGAGGTGAAACAGATTAAAATACTCTTCAAATGTGCAACTGGACAACAGGGTAATGATGTTTTGTACAATAGCAAGAACGTTTTTATTATATCAGTGCAGGAGCAAATCATGGAACAATATGAGATAGACCTCATGCGCTGAGGTCACTCTTGTCTGTTTTTTTTACTTGTTGAGGAAGCAATGTGGTGATGAAGCAAGAAGAGAGGGATCAGTGAGGAAGGAAGGGACTTACATAGGGCTAAGAGGGAGGATCGAAGGAAGACAAAAAGGAAGAGATGTAGAGGGAATCCCCAGAAGCCACAATCTTGTGCCAACTCTTGTGGTGAACAGCTGAGTGGAGAGGGAGCTGTGGGAGGCAGGTTGGATCAGGGAGAGAGAACTGTACAATATGTGGCCTTGATAAGGGGCCTTGAAGTGGGTGGGCTGTGACTTCAGCTGCTTGCTAGCATCTGGACATCCACATAACAATCTCTACATCACTCTCACACAGACAGGCACACATGCACGCACATTCACACACACTGGCTGAGGTCTTAATGAGGATTGTTGATGAGGACTGCAAGTCGATATCTTTTTTTTAAGTTCCTCACTAAACAGAGAGAAAGACCTCCCACGTTAGGTGTGCATATGTAAGTTATTGTGTGTGTATCAAGCTTGTTGCATGTCCTTTCTGTGATTACGGTCATCATGCCTGGTTTGGCTAACCACACCTGAGGGGGTAAGGAGATGATCCTTTCCAGGCACATGAAAAACAAACATGACCAGGGAGAAAAAAGAAACTGGAAGATAGCAAGGAGCTGAGAAATACAAGCTAAGGAAGAGGAAATGATGATAATATTGAGAAAAAAAAACAAGGATATTATTTATTTCTAAGGGTTTAGGGTAGATAGAAGCTTTATTGTTTTTGTCTTGTTGTTTTTTTGAATAGATGGTAAATGTATTTTCCCCAGTATTTTCAGGATCTGTATTCTTGGTTAAGGATGCTCAGGTTTCAAATCAGTGCTTCTAGGCATGAGGAACATTTGTTTGAGCACATGTTATTCTTTCATACTGGCATATTTAATTATATTCACACATGCACACACAACAAAAATTTCAATTTGTCAATATGTTCCTAAAACCCAATTTCATTGTAAATCTGAATAGTAAAAATGAACGACCAGGACAGGAGTTGCAGTTTTTGAGACCCTCCAATTCAGTCACCGACCCAACCCACATTTGGACCATGGAGAGTCACGGACATCGTGACACTTATCTATTTTCAAGGTACAACAAAATGAATTGAGGAACAAAAAAAAAAAAGTTCATTGTCTGCCATAATTATTCCTGACAAATATACTGACAACCCCCAAAGCAAAAACCTTGAGTAATTATTTCCATATAGCTTGGAAAAATGAACAAAATTAAGTTATTGTAAAGCACTTTCAATCATGGTACTGCACAAAAAAGACATAGATAAGAGTGAGACACAATCAATCACAATAAAACATTAGTTCATTCATTTATTGCCTAATCCACTATCCGCAGTCATGGTAGGAGTTGGTTCGGAAGTCTTTTATTCACCTATTAATTGACCTACTTGTTTGCTTGTAAACCAAGTTTTGAAGAAGTTTTGAACTGGAAGACTTATATCTGTAAAAAAAGACAATGTATGTTGTAGCACATGCGCTCTTGGATGATCAGAGAACTACTGGTTAGGGCACAAAGTCTTAGCACTTTTAAAAAGCACACAATTAGCATCCTGACTGACTTGAAGCATTGTTTTATGATTTTCACAAGTATTGTCTTGTCAGCCAAACAGTAAATTATTCGAAACTATTTGAACATAATATCCTCACTTCAGTATGTGTTCATTCTTCAGAAAAATTCCACTAGTCCAATTATTAACAATTCTCCACTGTTTTCTTAAAACTAGCATGGGATGGACATTTTGTAGGTAATTGTCTTGCTGAGATTGGCAGTTGATGCCAGCAGGGACAATACATCTCTGACAGAGAGCAGAATTCTGGTATGATAACAGACATATTGTAAGCGAAGAGCAGCACTTGCTCCGTGAACCTGATAACCTGGTATATGGTTTTGAATAACTTGTTCAGTAAAAGTGCTGCATTGCATTAGTATTGTGCATTTTGCATTTGATTCCTTTGCAGTACTGTCTTTATACAGATGTATATTAGAATAATTTCATCGTAGTTTTGAATAGCAGAAATCTGGGCATTTCCTTCATTGCAGTGGACATTGATTGACCATGTCAATCCTTCATGGGGACCAATAATTTGAGGTTGTGTAAACCCGTTTTCGTGAAATTGATGGATTGACAGTAACAAAATTAAAAGCAAACAATATGGCTAAATAAACAAATAATTAAAAACAATGTACAGCATGCAACTCATGTCTGAATTTTAAGAAAACCTTCAGCATTTGAAAGACTAGCTGCAAACTTTCAAATCATTTCATACTTATACCATGGGCAGATACGTAAGGCAAAACAAACAAATAAACAAACAAACAAAAAAAAATTGTAGTATTACACTTAATTTTTGTGCATTTCATGTGTGTAACTTCCAATAATCTGTAACAGCAACCACTTGAATTTCAATTAGGTCTTACATTATATGTCAACAAGATCTTTAGTCTCACTGTACGTTTTCCAGAACCAAACCTTGTAAGGTGTTGCTCTTGATTTTAAGTGTCATTCTGGAAAATATCACCTGATAATTGCTAGATCTCCTCAAACCTCTGTTCTCCCTCCTGTTCCAACTGTATATCTCGTCAAGCTAGATAAGTTGCCCTATTCCTTGCTATTCTCTTACATCTTCACTATTTCCACGATGCACCTTGTTTCAGGTCTACATGACAGAGTATCATGCAATCTGTAAAGAGCAAGTATAGCTATGAAAGGTCCAGAAGCTCATTGTACGGATAAAGATCCTTACACAATGTTCAATTCATCTGAATACTGCATCATACTGTACTGCATTAAAGTCTAGCAATGTCCTTGAGTGACAGTTTTGTTGTTTTTTTTAATGCATCTTAACTGTATCTCCTTAATGACGAGGACATTTTATGACTTATATACTTCATAGGGGCCCCTCATTTAACTCATTTGGAACCATCACTTTTGATTACAAATTCTAATGCTTGAGGCCGCTGTCAAAATTGTATGTGTAAATCTTTATACTCTTGATGTACTCTGTGTATGTGGCATTTGTATGTCTGTCTGCCCGCAAGGAGTGATCTCTCCACTGAGGTTCCACTTGAAACGTATCTATCTTTTCCTTTATAAAAAGCGATTTTTCTTTTACTTTTTTTTTTTGTCTAGGGGGAGTGGGTGTTTTCTCTGTGTAGCCATTAAAGGTTATCTGTGTTTGCTATTATGGGCTATATAAACATAATTGACTTGACAAATTGTACAAAAATATTGGTAGAATGGCAAAAGAAATAAAAGCTGGGAAGAAAAAGGAAAAAAGCAATGCTTTTTAAGAGTTGTCTGCAAAGTAGCAAGTAAAATCACTGGTAAAACAAATTGTCACGAAAGAAGGGGTAAAATGAAGTTTTCAAGAACACAGGATAAAGAGGGGCTAGTGATGCATTCTTCTTCTCCATACTGTATATGGGGGCCTAATCACTATAGCCCCACATTCACAAAAAGGGCAACTCTAACTCAAATGGTACACATACCAATTTTGTAGATTAAAACAAAAAAAGGCCAGCATTCAGGAGGAGTGTAAACCAATTTCACAGAATTGTCCAAATTTCTCTTTATCTTACACTGGGGAACGGGGAGGAAAGGCAACAAGTAACAGAATTTTCTCCAGTTGCAGCCTCCTCTGACTTCTGGGTCAGGAACCGAGAATACCACGATTATGTACACCAGATGCGCATGATGACATTCCTTATTGTAACCTGTGGCGAAACATACGGTGCTGATCAGGATCCAGGGGTTCCTGTGTATAGGCCATGGTAGGCAGATAGATTGTAGGAGGCTGCTAGACAACTCACGGACCCTAAAAAATTAAGCCAGAAAAGGGTTACCGCAACAGTTGTCCATTTATTTCAACTCTGAGGAAAAGTGGAATCTGTAAGTAGCTGACCAATATCTGACCTTCAGACCAAACACCAGCCAAATTATGTGGATCAAGAGATCTTGACAGTATGCTGCCCCAACATGAACAGAAAATGTTGAACCAGATGATGATCCTATTACTTACTACAGAAGAATGAGCAGTCATACCTAAACCGCAGTGAACTTAGCAGCAAAAGAGGAGGAATACAGAGCTATATCAAAAACCTATATCAACATGAGGTTTCATGGATGTGGAGGTCATGGAAATATATCCCATATTTGTCCTACCCATGTGTGTAAACATAATTAAGAATATGATCCAGAGGATTCGGGACTACATGTACTTCACAAAAGGACTGTGATTTCTTTCTTGAGGATCTCAATTAATACAGATATAAGACATAATGGAGGCAGGTCTGAGTACCTGCAGGCACACAAAATTGCACAGACATGAACAAATGGTTAAATACAAACAATGATAATGCTTAGTATATGTTAACATGAAAATACAAAAAAAGAAGACACCCATAGGTTAATATTTATTTACACTTTATTTATTAGTTCTGTAGATTTAGGAGAAATCGTCTGCTCTCTTTGTTTTGATTCCTTTTCAATTCAAATATGGATTATCCCTGAAACTGCTGAAAGCCTTGATCCTACAATTCAGTCTAAGAGACAAAGGGCTCATTGTTGTATACCATTATTCAGGATGCAACACACCCAAAACCAGAGGGGGTCAAGACCAATTCAAGACATTAAGCTGTTCCACCCCTGCTTTTGCAGTTACCTTCAGACCTATTCTTAAAAACGATTTAGTTTTAATTAGTTTTGTTTGTACATTATGACCTATGTGCTTATCCTGATTCAGTCTTAGTCTGCTAAGTCGATGATTGGCAAACCTTTCTTTCAGAAGGATGCCAGAGTTTTGGTCTGCAGTAACATTGCAGGCTATATTGGAAAACCAGTTACCATCCAACATGTGGTATTACATGTATAAAGAATGTAATCGCCTTCACAGTGGTTTGGCAATTTGGCACACTGTTTTTATTTTTCAAGATGGAAAATTCTGATTAACTTTTAAAGACAAAAACTTATTAGATATGTTGAACAAATACCTAAGTAATCCATTAGAGGACAGAATGGATACTGACAACATCCTGTTTTAGTTGTTCTAAGCCCATGATTAGAAATAATGTTCTCTTGCAACATAATTAATTTATAATAGCAATATATTAATTCATGACTGAGTGGAACTCTAACCCCTGTACAACAACAGACACACACACACACACACACACACACACACACACACACACACACACACACACACACACACACACACACACACACACACACAGACTTTCTGCTTAAAACTATATTTCCTGATCCGAATCCAATTTCCAAAAGATTAACACTTTAAATGTTAAAAATTCCAGGAAAATGCAGCTTTTCTTTTCTGTAATACTTACGTAAACATCGTAAATGATTTACGTGCCTCAAACGTTTCCATTTTTTATTACATCTGTATCATTACCCAAAAAATTAGTTATGTTTGTTTGATATTCTTTTCTGGAGTTTAAGACTCTGAATTCCAGTCCCAGCAGGTGGACCTTAGGTCTGAGACGTCCGTCGTAGTTATGTACTGAAAAGTAGGTGGTTTTGATTAAATCTCAAAATGGAGCTTCATTCATTTCATAAGAGCCATGTGTACTGATACACATGTGAAGCCCTACTCCATGTGCTATTCAAGATCCAAGTGTTTAATTTCATATGTAGAGTGTGGAAACGTGTTTCCCTTCCATCCATCCATCTTCCCCTGCTTATTTGGAGTCGGTCGCGGGGCAGCAGTCAGACCAATGAGGCCCAGACCTCCCTCTCCCCTGCCACATGGTCCAGCTTCTCTGGTGGGACCCCAAGGCATTCCCAGGTCAGCCTGGAGACATAGTCTCTCCTGCGTGTCCTGGGTCTTCCCAATGGTCGCCTTCCATTGCCAGACATGCCCGTGATACCCCCCGCGGGAGGTGTCCTGGAGGCATCCTGACCAGATATCCGAGCCACATCACCTGACTCCTCTCTAGCAGCAGCTCTACTCCGAGCTCCCCCGGATGACTGAACCTCTCACCCTATCTCTAAGGGAGAGCCTGGCCACCCTACGGAGGAAACTCATTTCAGCCGCTTGTATCCGCAATCTCATTCTTTCAGTCAATATCCACAGCTCATGGAGCTGTGGGTGCTGACAAGGAGAACAGCCAAGGAGAACAGCCATGTGACACTGCTGTAACAGATATGACACCCATCCTAAAACCATGTTTGCCACTGACAACATTGTTGTCACACAGCTGGGATATGAGCTAGAGGGGAGGGAAAAAGTTTGGAGTGAGTCAGATGAAGTGATGCAGAATATCCCAAGAGGTGGGAGAGTGGTAATTTCTGCAGACTTCATTGGATATGTTGATGTAGGCAATAGAAGTGATGACGAAATGTAGCCAGAAAAGTGTAGCAGGCAGCATGGGATGGTGGTTTGTAGGATGACAGTGGTGACAAAGAGATCAAGAGGACAAAGGCAGAGCAGAAGACAAAGTGGTGGAAGCTGAGATGGGAGGAGTGTTGTATGGTTATCAGGGAGGAGTTGAGAAAGGTTCTGGGTGGTCAGGGAGAGCTTCCAGATGACTGGATAACTACAGCTAAAGTGATAAAAAGGATATTTTGAAGAGCTGATGAATGAGTAAACAAGAGAGGGAAGGGTAGAAGATGTAACTATTGTGGACCATGAGGTAACAGAGATAAGTAAAGGTGGAATGAGGAGAGCATTGAAGGGGATGAAGAGTCAAGAGGCAGTTGGTGCTGATGACGTAACTGTGGACGTTTGGAAGTGTCTAAGAGAGGCAGCGGTGTCTAGAAGAGGCAGAGAAGGTCAGAGGGAGCTGCATTGCGCCTTTGTAGACCTAGAAAAAGCATACAACAGGATGCCATGACAAGAACTATGGTACTGTATGTGGAAGTCTGGAGTGACAGAAGAAGGCTAGACTGGTACAGGACATGTATGTGCGCGGTGAGACAGTGGTGAGGTATGTTTTAGGTATGACAGAGGAGTTCAGTCAGCTCTGGGTCCCTTCTTGTTTGCAGTTGTGATGGACAGGCTGACAGATGAGGTTAAACAGGAATCTCCCTGGACCATGATGTTTGCAGATTGCACTGTAATCTGTAGTGAGAGCAGGGAGCAGATGGAAGAAAATCTAGAAAGGTGGAGGTATGATCCGGAAAGGTTATTTGCAGCAAACAAAAGATGTGCTTGTGAATGAGAGGAACCCAAGTGGAACCATTAGGCTAAAAGGACTATAGAAATAGAAGGTGGAGGATTTTAAGTACTCAGGGTCAACAGTTGAGACCAATTGAGAGTCTGGAAAAGGGATGAAGAAACTGCTTCTTCAAGCAGGTTGGAACAGCTAGAGAAAAGTGTAAGGAGTAATGAGTGATAAAAAACAATCAGACGGAATGAAAGAAAAGGCATGCAAGACAGTGGTGAGACCAGCAATGCTGTATGGTTATAACACAGTAGCCTTAAGGAAAAGATAAGAAGTGGAGCTGGATGCAACAGAGATGGAGATATTGAGGTTCTCTTTGGGAGTGACAAGAAAATAGATTCAGAGAAGCCAGATTGAGATGGTTTGGTCATGTTCAGAGGAGGGAGAGTGAATTTATTGGTAGAAAGATACTGAGGTTGGAACTACCAGGCAGGAGGCCTAGTCGAAGACCAAAGATAAGATTTGTAGATGTAGGAAAAGAGGACATGAAATTAGTAGGTGTGAGAGAAGATGATTCAGAGAATAGGGTTAGTTGGAGGTTGATCTGCTGCGGTGACCCTTGAACGGAAAAGCTGAGAGAGGAATGAGAAGAATGAACATCTTAGTTAAATAAACCATGTCAAATTGTGATATCTAAGAGTTACTTATACTGTCCATTAAAATAAGTCATATACAACATTTTCAGCTAAGCATGAGGCACGGTCATCCACATGAATACATGTTGGATCCAACAGTGAAAAAGTACCCTTTGTATAGGCAATCAGTGGTGAGAAAGACTAGTTATGAATACACAATCCAGCTCAAAAATGGGGGAAAATTATTTGGTTGTGTCCAAGTCATATTTAATACGAACATAAAATGTTCTTAAATTAATTTACTGCCCACTTTCATATGTCCGTAGACTCAGTCTGAAGATACACTTTAGGACACACTTGAACATCCAGGGCACAAAATTTATTTTGTAAATTTTAACTGATACATCATTTTTGAGTATGAGCTACGTGCTTAAGTGTACTTGAGACAGCAAAGAAACCCATTTTGTGGCACAAACACGCATACAATCTTGTCCCTCTAGTCCACTGCCTTCTCCAAAAGCCACTTAGCCAAAGAAACTACAAACCTAAGAGAGGCATCAAAGCTATTTATATAATGAAACTTAAAGAGCTGCTCCATTTCATATCATAGGCTACACCAAGGAAAGAATTTCCTCTCCGACAGGGAACAGAGGGGAGGATGAAGAAAATAAAATCCCCGGCACAATGCTACACAACAGTGGCAACAACAGCAAATCATACCCAGAAAAAGAGAATGCAAGAATGAGAAAGAGCATTAGGCAAAAGAAAGGTTGTTTATTTTAAGTCAGCCTTGTGTACCGACAGAAAATGGCATTAAAATAGGACTCACTGATGTGAGTTTGTGATCTGTCAGTTCATACACAAGACAGAAAGAGGAAGAGAGAGAGAAAGGAATGTGAGAGAGAAGCATTATTCCCATGGGGTGTCTGTCGCTCTTGCTTCTGAGGAGAGCAGCTCTCAGGGGAAAGGGAAACTTCTTTGACACAGACTGACAGAGTGTTTACACTTAGCGTAGATATCCCTCATTCACACTGCCTCTTATCTCTCCATTTAATTCATATCCTAATCGTATCATAATGATCTCTTCAGGTGTTAACTGAAAAAGTCAGCAGAGGGCTTATTCAAATTTAAGTACCGTATGCCATCATGGGTCAAATGGTGGTGACAGATTCAAGCACTGTAACCACCATTCTTTGTGTCCACTTGACAAGTCTTCCTCTTTCCTCCAGTTTCCTCCTCCTACCCCACTGCAAATATTAATAATATTAATACATAACAGCTCTCAGCAAAGGTAGTAGCAGCAGCTGTTAAGCGTTTGGGAATGGAGATGTGATTGTAGTCAGTAAATTAGGGCAGACAGCTGTCATTTATGTTCCATCTTAAGAGAGATCTCATTAGCTTCCGAACAAAAGATCCATGACTGATACGGGGATTCCTGTTGATTTAAGTACAGTATGAGGGACAGTCTCCAAGGTTCCCAAAATGGATTTAATGCCGGAGGCAGACTTGTTAAATGACTTGATTTTATTTCCCTGTGTGCTCTTTGGCATCATCCTCCACTATGTTTTTGTAATTCAAATGTGTATTGGATAAACAAGTTTTCCCTCTCAATTATCATTGTTTAATTTGTCTTACCACAGTTTCATAAAAATCTGAAAATATAATAAACAAACCTATGATCAATTGCTCATATGCTCACGCATACATTTACCCATCCTTTTAAAAGTTTATTACATGGCTATCTACTTATCTACTGGTGTGAACAATCCAGTGTTGTTACATATCAGTGTTATGACTGCAAATTAAGTTTGCAACTGAACTTATCACTGATAATTTAATCGTGTTAGCTGAGTTACTTGTTGGTTATGTATAAGCTTGAGATTTCAGTGTTAACAGTGACTGTATCAGCCTGCCATCCCATAAACATTTTGCTCAAGAACACTTCAATAGGGTCTTAGACCTTAGCCAGGTGGTCACTACTGTGACAACACCCATAAATCAAAACCAGAGGGTGATTGGAGCTAAAAGACAGCAAAGACTCAGTGTAGAGTATAAATGAACAGGCAGTGAGAAAGAGAGACGAAAAAACAGAAAAGGAGAGGGTGAGAGAGAGAGAGACTGCTGTCTAATTCAGCCATCTGGCTAGCTTTACTTCATTAAAATATTTTGGCTGTGTGTGTGTGTGTGTGTGTGTGTGTGTGTGTGTGTGTGTGTGTGTGGTGTGTGTGTGTGTGTGTGTGTGTGTGTGTGTGTGTGTCTGTGTGTCTGTGTGTGTGTATCTGCGTGTCTGTGTGTACACACACAAATTTGAGAGTGTCTTCCATTCCACAGATGCAGGCAGAGCAGAGAAGAATCCTCATTTATTAACAGCTTAATAGAGCTCCATCTGGGCTAGACCCTATATGCTTGTGTTCTATCAGAGAGATTCATCACCGAATCCTAGGGATTAGACTACAACTGACACCTACATAGGCTGAAGTGACCCCCACTTCACAAAGAAACACTGTTTAGAAGGCATGCAGTGTGTTACAATTCTAACTGCCATTATGATAACAGAATAAGGTACAGGAAATATAGATTTCTAGTTATTTATTTATTTATTTTCCCATTTCTCTGGGAGGGTCATGTTTTGATATGTCTGTCTTAAAAAGACTACAACTTACTTTTTACTTGATACAGCATGTTTATTACTCAGCAAAAATGCATGTGTCTGTTCACTTCATCTTGTGACCTACATCTTGCGATCTAACATGGACATAAGTGGATTTTTTAAAACTGTGATTTTCAGCACTGCTAAGAATCCTTGTTTTGCAACACAATTTGCTTCAGCTTTTTGTTTACTTTAGAGGCATGGCAGATCCAGGTGAAGTGTATCACCAAGTAATACTTCAGGGTATTTCGGCAAAATCTCTATACATTAAAAAGGGAGAGGCAAAATTTACTCAGTACACTAGCAAAAAGACTTCTCATTTTTATGCTGTCCCTTGGAGGCCATCACACCACCATAATCACTCTCCCTATTTCTATCTGTCCCTCCATTTAGATGAGACTGAAGTGCAAATTGGACAGCTGGTGCTGTGATGTGTCTGACAATATAGTGCCCCCCCACCAACCCCTAAAACATACAAATACACAGATGCTCACTCACACTCATTCACCCTCTCTCTCTCTCACACACACACAGCACAGCGTCATTAAGATACAAAGAAAATGAGGGGAGGAAAAATATGGACAGAGGTGTTGAGAAAAAGATGAGACAAAGTAATGTGAGCGAACATTAGAGGCCAATGATGGTGCCATACTACTCATACAGCCAGGGGCAAACATATGCTCCCGCATCATTGTGCCATCACTCCAAGTTCTCAACATCCACTGTGGCCAGTTCCTTACACTTACTCGGGCTGAAAGGGTCACTGAGGTAAGATATATAGGCATATATAAATGACATTTTACAACCATAATACTCAGATACCCTCAAGTTACAGGAACTAATTTAGGAAAAACATCTCCACATAAACTTGAGCCAAGATATCCATGGTGACCTGATAATTACTGACAGACTGACTGTCTTCGTTTTTATAATGACTTGGGAATGGAAGCTAGTTTTCCCAAATACAACATGTAATCCAATGAAATCAAGAACTAATATGAAGTAATTCAAGCAATGGCACCTTTACCTGGGTCCTATCAAGGAAGTCGAATCTTATAAAAAGGACCATTGCAAACCTGCACATAATAAACAGATGCGATGCATGAACGGAATATTTGGCACTGCTCAGATTGCATTTTTCAATGGGGAGATCACGAAAATACAGACAAAGTAAACAACCTGTGGAAAAATCTTGGATGTGGCATCAGGTAGGAATGTTCTGTTAATGTTTTTAAGCAGAGCTGCAGACAAACTTGCTAGCTGTTGCATATTGATCCCATGTGCAACAGCTAATATTAAGTTGTTGAATTTTGTTGCTTGACAGTAACTTTTTTCCCCCAAATGTGTGTGGCAAGGCTGCGTCTTGTTTCGTGTTTCTGCCACACAGCAAGAAGGTTTTTGGTGCGATTCTAACAGGGGATGTTTCCATGTGACGTTTGCATGTTCTCAACATCTCCGTGTTGGTTTGCTTTGGGTTTTCCAGTTTCCTTTCACAGTCCAGACAGACCTAATTTGCATTTTTCATGGAAAATTACCAACAGTAAGAATAAGATCTTGTACAGAAATGATGAAGAGAACTAAAAAAGAATACATTTGAGCTTCGATGTCTGGAACTATGTGCAAAGTATGCCAAGAGTCGTGAAAACCAAACATAAACAAGTATGCCCTTATGTCACACAAAAAATAAAATGGCTTGCCCATCACATTCTTCAATAATCTAAGACAAACAATTGAGTGCTTTTGTCTCCTCATAAAATATACTAAAAATATTACAAAAAAACAAATAAAAGCATTTGTATCTTTTCCAGAAAGGTTCAGTACTGATTTTTTCTTGGACCACATGTGCCCAAAAAATACCTGGCAGATAATATGGCTTATTCGGTTGCCTCTTTCTTCTCAGTCAGTTTATCTCCAGCACATCTCATAGAATATATAGCCTCATTACACAAGCTCATATCAACACTGATTAAGTGTTTCCTCTTCTTCTCTTCTGAAGATGACGCTCCTGTCATTTTCTTAATCATATGATGAATAAAATTTGCATCCGTACTGCTTGATGATTATTTGCCTGCTCTAATTGTTTGGTCATCCTTGGATGCGTGAGTTGGCTTCATTTAAATGGGTGTTATTTCAGGGCCTCTGCTTGCCTACAACCAAATGTTCGTATCAACAATCCTTTCAGATGGTGGTGAGTTTGCTGATGCTGTTAACACAGGCTGAGCAGAAGACACGAAAAAAAAAAGCCTTCTACTCTCAAAGGAGAAACGGTAAAATAAAAACAACCAGGTAATCCTACTAACGGGTCTATCACTTGGCTTTGAACTTCAAAGAGTGTGCAAAACAATTAAAAGCAATGTGTGTGTGTGCGCGCGTGGGCATGCACATGCAGAGAAAATAATATTACAAAAGAACATTTGTCTAATTATCATAATGTGTACAGCATGGGGTGGTACTGAATATGGGTGAGCTTAGGATTCAATATATGGTTCAGCTGGAAGACCACAGAACTCCAAGAAGGACTTCATTCAACTTCACATTAATCAAGCGGATTTTTACCTGCAAGTGTTCTATCATATATCCCAAAAATACAAATCCCTTCCAGTCAAATCAGGCCACAATTGAACATGTTTATAAAATACAGGCTCTGAAAGGTGAAGTTTGCACCCCACCCCCCCATTTCAAAGAATCTTTGCAGTTGCAGATATTAGTGCACGAGAGTTAATGTGTTAATGCACTGAAAAGAAACTGCCTTATATGACTATTACAGGATTGTCAAGTAGTACCCTCACAGTCAAAAATGACTGCAGTATATTGTGAAGAAATGTATAAGACGTTGTAGACAGAATAGGAAAAAAAAAGCTTATGTTGTTACTTAGTGCCCTTAGCAAATGTAGAAATAATTTACCTCTCCAAGTGCTTCATAACGTTTCTGGTTCCAGCGGTGGAGATCCTCTCTGGCATTAAAGATAAAGGGCTCTCTTGTCTTTATGTGTCTGAGCTGGCCATCTGGATAAAAACAAGGCACAAAACTCAATTATGGATTGTCTGATTGTGTGCGTGTGTTCATAACTCTGTAAGCAAAACTATCCGCATAATGTAACTAGGCTGAGGTCTATTCACATATTAGGATGAGCTCTTACCGGTCGAAACTACTGACTGATAAGCAACAGCTTTTGGGAATCATGTTTGGATATCATCACATATTACACAAAATCAAACAGATCATAATTTGAATTTAATCTGAAAAGTCATAAGACAGTAAAATTATGTTAGGATGGTTTGACGTGTTTAGACAAACAATTAACCTTGGGCGGCTGAGTAACTACAAGGCTCATTTTCTTAGCAATGAGCCCATCGATCCTACAGTTGACACTGAGACACAATGAAACACTTAGCAGTCTTAAATTGAATTATAACCTTTATGACTTTTTGAGAATTTACTGGAGCTAACTAACTGCAGAAATACACATACTAAACCCAAATATCCAGAGGGATCGCATACTTTCTTAGTTATTTTACAATGGGTTGAAACCCATCTCAATATAAAAATTACAACTTTTGAAGATGAAAAATCCATAAAGTAATCATACTCATTCATCTCCCCTCAATTTGGGCCTGTTTTCAACCCTATCAGTGTGATAAATTTTACATTACTTCTAAATAATCAATATTATAGTACTTATTTCTATGCTTAGTTGTGAAGCATGTTAAACCAATCTGAGAATGTCATCATATTGCATTAAAAACAGATTTTTGCCTGTAAGGTAGAGCAGAAGAAGGGTAAAAAGTTGGGATAAAGCAGTGTGCACAAAAGTACCTTGAAGAAAATCAATTATGCATTCATGGAAGGGTGAAGATCTAAACATTACTGCCTAAGAGAAGGAAAAGAGGAGATATAATGAAATTCTACAGGGTGCGCATGTGCATGTGCATGTGTATGTGTGTGTTTGAGGGGGGGTCAGCTCCATCGCCTCCCGAACACATCCTCTCTGAGGAATAACGTTTTCTCAACTTTTTTCCTCTTTTTCCGTCATAATTAGCATTCTGTTCTCAATTTGGCCGCTTAATTAGGTGTACATAACCTTGGATTTCCAGTAATGGAAAACTGGAGGGTGAGCGAGATGAAGCCATCATCTTCAGTGATTAAGACACCTGCAAACAGCCTTGTCTGCATTCACATCATTACATGGTCAAATTAACATTTTTGGTCCACCTGTCTCAAGCAAAAGTAACCTGGGTGTAGCTCTAGAAATGCATACAAGCCAAAAGTAACTGCGTAGATATACGAGACCACACCACCTCAGGGCCACCACGGCTTTAATAGAAATTCTATCCTTCAAAAACAGGGCTGACTGGAAACTGACAAGACATACAGGTAGGTATGGACATATATAAATTTCAGTGAGACTCTGGGTAGAGATATATAGAAAGGGAAGTTAAAAGAAGAGTGGGGACCGAACCAAACAGAAGAATAGACAGGTACTCTCTGAATGTGTTTCTTCTTCCATGGGACACTGAGCTGGGACTTGAAGGCGGAGTAGCGAGCTGGCACAATGATAGGTGGGGGTTAAGTCTCTATGTCTCTGTTCTTAGGCAGAGCGAAGTTATGCAAATGCTCCGTCAGGCAAAACGCAAGGCTGAGTAGGTTTCTGACGGGCCGTAGAGTACACAACATGTCCCCCACTCAGCCAGCCAGACAGCCAGCAGTGATACTGACAGAGAACAGAGGGGGTAAGAGACAGAGAAAGACACTACAGGGGAATACTAAGAGCCAAAGCCAACACCACCCTTCAAACTCAGACCTGGCCATGCTAATTCTAAAGAGGCCTTTCTATCACCTGAACATCAACCAAATTTGGGGTCCAGGTCTGCTTTGCAACAGGTAAACACACCTGGAAACTTTGTGTACCCCTGTTCCCTCGAAAACATCCCAACACAACTTTAGTTACCAATTTAAGAACACTAAATAAAACCTAAAATATTTCACCCAATAAGACACGAGACCAACAAAATTCTCTTTAAATCTCATCAACATCTGAATACAGCATGATTATATGTTTATGTTCTCTTTTTGATGGACGGACAGCTAGAGCAGCTTTATTTGTCTATCAAATTATATTATCATTAAATCTTAAGTAGGTTGGGCTATTTAGCAAGAACAAGAGTACTGACACAGAAAATGCTTTAAACAAGAGGAATTTGTGCATTTATTTAAACTTCATTAACAAAAACATTAATAGTTAAAAGGCTGGCAATCAAAAAGTCATATTAGCTTGACAATCTGAAATAAAGAGGCATAGGCCATGAAAAAAAAAATTCAACTTCAAAAAAGTCAAGTGCTCGCAGCTGCTGAAATGTATCCAGCTGACCCACATATTCCACAAGTGCACAAGAGATAAGTTTAATTCACAAACAATAAATTGACCAATTTAATGAGCAACTCTTTCCATGCTTCATTGTAGTCTCTAATTTATGTGACAAGTTAAGACTGATAAGTGAAACGTGTGGGACTGGGCAGAGATCGTTGCCAATATAACTTCCAAACATTTACAAAGAGTTCCCACTTTTCAGGGACTTTGAAAATCTTAATATGTTAGCATTACAGTAGCGTCACCATTCCAGCTAAATGGCTTGTTGACTTTGTCCTAAATCCATCCATCTCTCGCTTATCCGGAGTCGGTTGCGGGGGCAGCAGTCGGAGCAGTGAGGCCCTAGACCACCCTGTCTCAAGCCACATGGTCCAGCTCCTTTGGGGGCGCCCCAAGGTGTTCCCAGGCCAGCCTGGAGACATAGTCCCTCCAGTGTGTCCTGGGTTCCCCTTAGTCTCCTCCCAGATGGAGATGCCCAGAATACCTCCCGCAGGAGGCGTCCGGGAGGCATCCTGAACAGATCAATGAGTCACCTCATCTGACTTCTCTCTATGTGGAAAAGCAGCTGCTACTCCGAGCTCCTCCAAGATGACTGAACTTCTCACTCTATCTCTAAGGGAGAGCCACGCTGCGGAGGAAACTCATTTCAGCTGCTTGTATCCGCTATCTCGCTCTTTCGGTCACTACCCACAGCTCGTGACCATAGGGGAGGGTGGGAACGCAGACTGACCGGTAAACTTAGAACTCCGCCTTTTGGCTCAGCTCCCTCTTCACCATGACAGTCTGGTACAGAATCAGTATCGCAGCAGACGCCGCACCAATCCGCCTGTCAATCTCCCGCTCCATCCTTCCCTCACTCGTGAACAAGGCCTAAATGTAAAGTTTATATGCTTGCCCCACGAATATTTTCCAGTGATTCTTTCCATGGGCATTATTCTACAATTCAAATATCAAATATCCTTCACAACTGAATGTTGTGACGAAAAGTAATCAGCTGATCCTGTCAACAAAGTTTTCTGGAAGAAAATCAACAGCTTACTGTTGTCATAAAAGCACCATCTGTGGTGTCATCTATCCAATCATTAATTTAGAGAAACTGTTTGTTTCTACATAATGACAAACTAGGTATAATTATGAAGACATTTCTGTTTTTGGAAGACAAATTCAAGCAGTGATTTTTTTGAGTTTTGTCTACTTGCACTGTTTCCATAATAACCGATTGTTTTGGACTTTTTTTATAGATTTATGAATATTCACATTGTGGTATTTGGGTTTTTTAGTTTGGACACTTAGATATGTACTTACACTCATTGAAGGCATATTCAAACTCCTCCAGAGTTTTAGGGAAAGTAAATGGAGGTTCATCTTTCTTCATAAGTTCATCTAAGTCTATTCTTGACAGCAAATCTGAGGGGAAAGAAAAAACAAAGCATCAAAGGTGAGCAGGAATGACTGGATATAGCCATCAAAGATTTCGGTTTTAGTCTTAAAGAAAATAACACCAGACAAAAAGAAAAAAATGACAGATTTTACTTCAGTAAAGTGTCCAAATTTTGTGATGTGATAAAGCAACAACTATGCCAAAGTCCCCAGCCCCTTGCAGGTTAAACTAAAACTTTTTTATCATTTGCAAGTGTCACCAAACCAAAATGTCCATCAAATGTCTTATAAATGGATTCAGTCGAGGAATAATTTCACACTTCAAAATGGAATGAAGTGCACTTTTTTGATTTTCACATAAGGAATATGTATTTACAATAAAAAAAAAATTAAAAGATCATTAACAAGATATGAAGACATTATGAGTATCAAGTCATTAGTATATTTGAGCATATTCAGAACCGTGAAATCTACAGCTTATCATCAAATCTTCTAACATTTAAGACCTTGGACAGATCATGAATTTAGTAAACACAACTTCAGAACCTAACAAATTATCTAGGTAAAAATCATCACTTCCTCTGCAACCACCTCTCTCCAGGAATATTGTAGTCATTAAAATTGCTCACACTGAAAATGTGTCATCTTGTCCTGTATTAACCACTGTAACTGCAAGGCCATTATTAGAGTGATTCTACCTGTTGGTGTATGGGGCTACAGGGAACTTAGCTGAACCTTATTGTGCGTGAGCAAAGCTATCGTTGTGATTTTCACCTTTTAGTGCAGTACTTTTTTCTTTGTCCTCCTGGCCTGCCACCTTGGCCATGGTGTTCTGCCACATGTACAGTTCTGGGCTCTGTCCAGGAAATAGTCACTGAGCTGAATCCTGTCGTACACAGTGAGAACAACAAAGATTCATCATTACTAGAGCAGAGAGATGAAAATACAAAGTCTGAACTCTTGCCTTGTGGAACCCCTCAGGTACCTGAGTTACTGTAAATACGAAATGAGTGAGGCGTCCGGGAGGGGTCCTCTGGGACGTGACTGCCCAAACTAGCGTGAAGATGACAACTAGTTGAATGGATTTCGGCCGTTTTCAATCTTATGTGAGTTCAAAATAAAAAGCTGACTGAACAATAGCCGTGCCTCGTTATTTCTAAAGAGTAAAACCGACCATTTGCGACAATAACAAAACACTTCAAAATAAAAGTCCGTGTGACCAAGTTATCCTGTGTCTCCTTATTTGAACTTCATAGATTCCATTCTAAGAAAGATTCCCATTTAGCTTAGTAGCAAGTGTTTACATCGGGGTTTAAAAGAAAGACATGATAACAGAGTTGTAACGTCATCACACATTCCCTTCAGTTATCGCACCTGTGGGTATTTATATATTCGTAGCGCGACAGTGTCGTAAAAGTGCAAGAAAATGCTTTATTTCAAGCAGTCATGAGGCTCCTGTGAGAAAACCTGATTCCGCCTTAAACGTCAGACTGATGACTCGCGTTTATATAAAAAAATAGTGTCATATGAATCCCCGCGAACGAAGTAAGAGATTCGTGCTTATTGTTCACGGGGTGCAGGGGTTCAATTTAACAGTTCAAACATGCAGACTTGATATTTTGACTCACAGACCATCAGTACAGGCCACTGTCCGCTCGCAGCTGCTTCCATGATGTTCCCAAACAGGAAGGACTCTGAGCATAACAACGCATGGAGAGTGTGAAGCTTCCGGGTTACCAGGGCAACGGACTGCAAGGATTATTTAAAGGCACAGTACCACCGCAACTGCGTCACTTCATGTGTCGGAGTAGTGTTTTTTTTTTTTTTTTTTTTTTTTTTTGCAGCCTTTTTGCATATTCAATTAAGTAACATATTTAGTTTAAATTAGTTTCTTAAGAGATCATTTAATGCTAAAGTATTGTAGCGTGTGGTGGGGAGACTGACTGATGGAATCCCAGAATCCTTTGCGGTTACAATGCACAACTGTTGGCATTGTGAGATGCCACCTTGCGTTTTCCCTGTTGTTGAATTAAAAATGTTTTTTTTTTCAAGAGAAATATCCCATGATCACAGCATCCTTATGTCTATATGTTACATTGTATTATCCCAGCTCACCACAGTGTATGCTCCGGGGAAATATAAACCAGAGGACCACAATTCCCTGAGAACAGGCTACATCAAATAACCTATACTGTTAAAATAGCGGTGAGTCTGGCAAACTTTGTTCTATGACAAATTAAAAGCTGATGTTTTGCTTTCACAAATTGACTCCAAGTAATTTGTGTTTGTAATGCCTGGTCACGACCTCCAGGTTTAGGATATGGGCAGATATGTATTCTTCTGAGCAAGGATACATTTTAAGCCATCAAAGATAATCTGATGTCACCAATCAACCATTATATGAATGGAATAGAAAGTTGTACTTTACATGACACTATGACAAGACCAATTTTATCCAGTAAAGTCTGCCATAAAACTCTGAATTATTAACTAGAAATTATACATCTGTAATCCCTTCATTACAACGTCATTACAATGTATACATTGTTAGATCTATTGTCATTATTCTAGTTCTTCACATTCATTCTCATCTTTCATTTCAGGGGCAATGGATAGACATACAGAGAAATCTGTGTGCATACTTACCACTGAGCAATGGGTCCCTCTGAGTAGGATGGCACAACACTTAGTGCTTCAGCAAGAAGTTTTTGTGTAGAGATGCATATTTTCTCTATGTCTGTGAGTTTCTTTCAGGGTCTCCAGTTTCCCCCCACAATTCAAGAAACATGCAGTAGGTCCATTTAAAATTTTGAATTGCTCAGACATGTGAATGAAAGAGTGAATGGTTGCAAGTCTCTTTATGAATCCCTGTGATCGACTTTTGACCAGTTCATGGTGTACTCTGCCTCCCACCCAGTGACATCTGGGCTAGGCTACAGCTCCTCCAAGACCTTGAATGCAGGATAAGCCATATAGATAATGAATGAATGAATGAATGAATGACTTCTGACTAATCTGCCTGTATCCCAAAACTAGCTGGATCCAAAAGCTAAACAAATAAATAGGTACTGGTAAGAGTATTCAAATTATGTTATTTAAAGCAACATGTTTATGATTGGCAAAAAAATCACAATAAATGCAAGGTGACATCATGGAAATAGTTTTTAGGACAAGGGATTTAATATTGGGATATAATTGCCTTTGTATTTCGATTATAAGGTAGAGTTTCCAAAATTTAGGAATGGGCACTATATATATGTAAATATGCTCAGAAATGGAAACATCAAGGGTCATGCTGGAAGATAGGTATAATACTCTTATGCTTGTGCACAGCTCAGGGAGGTAGTGAATTGTTTTTATTCATTAACAGACACTCAAAACCTCTAAACCTCAAAATCTTGTATTTTGTTTGGTTAAAGTCTGCTGTGGAAAATATACAACATTATGACAGCTCTCAATTGCATTGGGGGCCAGCATCAAAATACCACAGCTGGGCATTTCATATGAATATGTCATTTGAAATGCATATATGCCAGCTTTATATTTTGTTAGATTTGAGGGAGCAAAATGAAGAAATTAGTTATGTACAAAAAAATCTATTTACATTTTATAGTCTCCAGTCATTCAACCCACCCAACCCCTGACTCTGAGTGCAGATAAGCAGTGTAGATAATGAATGACTTAATCAATGAATCATGTATTGATATGTTATACATGCCATTGTCAGTCTTGCTGACAGGTGTGATCTGAACCAATCACCTGTCTTCACTTTGACAACAAATGCATAACCCTTATTAAGTCCTGGCAAGAGAGACGTAAAAAAAAGGGTAAATCAAAGATTTTTCACCCCCTTTTTTGAATACAAAAACACTTATCTTACAAGAGCAGTTTGGCAAGTCAAATACCTTTTTTTGTATCACCCAAATAGAAGTGTTTTGTTATGTTAAATACAGTACATTTACAAAGACTAATGGGCTGTTGTTGCATTTTAGCTTTTATTCTGAGATAGAGGCAGAATTCATTTGCTGAACATTTTGTTGTCTTTTATATCCTCTAAGTGGGTTGGCAATCATAATCTTGGTACATTTGCATTAGAAACCCGGTTAAAGAAAGGAGAAAGCATTTCACTCTGGAGCTGGAAATGATTTTCTGCATCTCTCTGACGAATTGCACAGGGTGTGCAAAAGCATTTGTAGACTGAAATTATAATCTCGTCTCATAGCTTAATCCCTGTTTCCAAATCAATTGCGAGAGGAGGGAGCAAAATGTGTGTATCGTGAAAAAAAAAAAAACCCTAAGCTAACGTGAGTTGTAAGTCATTGTAAATTGCTGACCAAACAAATGCAACAAATAAATGATCATGAATTGAAGATTTTCAAAAAACATTTTTGTTATAAAAAATATCTACTCCAATTACTGTCTTACATACAAACAACTAAACTAACACAAACAGGCTTTATTAAACTCTAAAATAAGTCTAGTTTTAGGTTTGCACAAAATACTGACAAGAATTACAAAGAGGGAAGGATTTAGGAATAGATTGCAATCAAAATGTACATTATCTCACTTGCCACTTGGAATTTGATGTTTGCTTACAGGAACTAGGAAAAAGTATGCTGACACCAATGTTTTAACGTTCACAACCATCGACGATCACACAGTTCCATCTTGTCCCAGCCAAACAAATCTGGGCTTCCCATTTCCCAGAACTGATTTCTTGAGCTGTGCTCCAAAAAAGATGAAATGTGTCTGATGCGGTGTAAAAACGCACAGAGACTTCTCTGAAGGGTGTGCATAAAGAGGGAAGAGCCAACTCCCTCACTCTTTTTGTTGTTCCACAGTTTCTTGTCTTCTCCCTCACACACTAAAGAAAACACACAGTATATATTGCGGTATATAAGTATGCACTCACACACAACACATAACACACAAACACACAAACACACATACACACTCACTCTGCCACCTTGAGAGCTGCAAGTGCATATTACAAGCAAACATTTACAGCATGATAAAAAAATCCAACTGCATGGACTGTTATTGGGCAGCTCTTTTATCGGATAGTTGCAGTCCCCCTTGGGTCTGCTCTGACAGTGTCTCATCTGCTTCAGGAGGGTGGCAAACAAAATAGGCTCTTTGAAGTTCTTGTACCATAGCGTTGTCTTCCAGCTCTGCACCATTCTGCATCTCCCACCTGGAAAAGACAGAAAAGTAAGGAATGCAAGAATAGTTTCATACGGAACATTAACTCATTTAATACCACCAAATAATTATCTAAATCGAACCCACGTCTAAATGTAACCCACACAGCTTAGTTTGTGTCTTACAGTCTGGAGTAATTCATTGTACCAAAACATGCTCTGTCATATAGAGAACACTGTAAATCTCAAAAGTAATGCTTCAGCTCCATACATCCATTATGATACTATCTTATAAATGTTGTGCAATGCATAGTTTGTTACCCAGTTATCCAACACCAATCCAGATACAACCTGACAAAAACTTTGAAAATGGCAAACCCAAGGCAAATTGTTTTTTGACTGTATGACTCTTAACAACTTCTGTAGTGTATGAATACTAATACCACTAAGAATACAACTATTATGCCAAATACTTAAACAATTATGTTATGATTTTATACAAATAAGTTATGTCCAAATTCTATTACAGTTTTGTTAAGATTGTTAATTTTGTGTCTCTAATTGTGAGCTGGGACTCTTCACTTCACATATTTCAGTTAGCTGTATGATATTCTGTTTTTGTTTCATTGAGATGTAAATAATAGATGTGTCTTTGTACAATCTCTTGAGATCTTGTAATGAATCTCCTGTGTCATTAGTGTTTTACTCTGTGTAAGTAATTTTCTCCATTACTTTGTAAAATGTCGCATCCTGTTTTACTGGCTACTCATTTATTTTTACAGAATAAATCAGATATTTGATTCCTGCCTGTAGCATTTAGGCCCATCTTCCTTTAGACACCTTGACATCTTGGCCTCTTGCTGCACTGCATTATAAGCATTCAATATCTGTCTGCATTCCACCAGTGAAAAGATGTATTCAGCTGTGTGTGTGTGTGTGTGTGTGTGTGTGTGTGTGTGTGTGTGTGTGTGTGTGTGTGCGTGCGTGCGTGCTTTTGGCAGCAATTTGGCAGCAATGTAATGCTTCCTAATCATCATCACAAACTTCATCATCATCACCATTATTATCATCATCTTCATCATCTAAATATTTCTCAGGATACTGGTTGATTACTGTTTAATTATGGTGCCATAATTCAACCATCAAAACAAGACGAAAAAACTGGAGGAATTTTGAATTACCATATCAGGGTCTTGCTCTCTTTTCTCTTAATACTGTTTGGGTCAGTTTCATAGCAGTGTATTTTACACCTAGAACCTTTTACTCTCAGGTGCCCACACTTGCAGAGCTTGCTTTGCCTTTCCGTAACACTGCCGGTTTGGATTTGTATTTATGCCAATCTAGCAATAAAAGCCATTGTGTAACAACTTTTTTATGCTTCATGCAATTCTTGTTTGGCTTCCAAACTTATAGCATGAAAGATACCTTATTTCTTCTCTGGTGTATTTAACTGTCTCAACATTTATCTGTAAATCACATTTTCTAATTTTTCAAGCTCCAGAGTGTCTGGAGGACCTCAATATAGAGACATCAAGGGTAGTCACGTTTATCGTAATTCATTCTCAGTGATTCAACAGAATCACTTGACGAGTGACTGTGGTCAATCATATCCATATAGAGACATGGCTCAAGGCTGCCTTTGAGGTGCAGCAGTACACTCCCTCCAAAAGGACAGAAATATCTGTAAGACTGCAAATGATTGCATTTTCATTGCAATCGCTCTCTCCTTTTATCCCACCCTCCCTCCTTGCTGATTCTGTATTGTCGCTTCAAACATGTGCCATACAGTTGTGCATTTGTGTGTGCAGGAGTGCAGTGTGCATGTATGTGAGCAAGAAGATGGGAGTGAAGCACAACTATATCATGCATACAAAGAAGCTGGTCTTTCTATGCAAAGCAATTTAATGGAGTTTCAGCCTCTGTCATTATATGTTTTGGCTGCATCAGAAATCTTCTTTCTCTGCTGTCCTGACAATGTCAGTGTTGTAATTACCGCCTCTTTGCAACAATAACATAGGTCTCCTGTCATGAAATTGTATTTCTCTTCACACATGTCTACTGAGTTTCAAGGTTCTCTATTTTCTGACTACTTTGAGCTTAAGTCTGATATCAATCTTTCCATCCATCACACAGCAAATGGACTGTCTTTCAAACATGGAAGAACAAAGAGAGGAGTTGTCATTTCTGCTTTTTCCTGTGAAGAAGAAACTCATGAATAGAGCATAGTCTTGGGGAAAAATGTCGTTGATGATTATAAACAGTCCAGAAAATAAGCCATCACAGAATCCAAATAATTTTCATACAAATACATTTTACACAGTGAGGAGAACAAGAATCTGAAGGGAGAGAGGGATGAAAAGAACCAGAAGGTATGAGGTGAATAAGCGAGCGAGTGTAAGCGGAAGGAGGACAGGAAGGTACGCTAAAGGTTTTTCAATGTTTAATTTTCAAATAGGATTAAGCAGAATGACATTTAGCTGAAGGTTACAGGCTCAGCATTGTCTTAGCTGATATTGATATGCAGGAGGCGCCCTGCTTGTCACTGGGACAAACACCATTGATGAATGAGAAGCCTTTCCCCAGGAGGGTGTTAAGTGCAAATTTGAAATGAGAGAGAGGTAGAGAGAGAAAAAAGAATCAACATCCACATGACAGAGATGGTATTACCATGATAGTTGCAATGTACACTGTCAATAGATAATGTTACCAACAGTGTAAATTGTCCTGGTAAGTATAGGTTGTATATTTGGTGAGATTGGTTGATCTTGTGTTGAAAATGAGTCAGAAAATCCACTAGGGGCCTGGTGTGTATCTAATTTCTACAACTATATAACAACATTGCCTCTTGGAAATGCATAAGTAGGCTGAAGTTGACAATAACTTCACTTTATCCTCATTTCGGTGAGTTTCCCCTGGAATTTACATCTTAATAAGGGAAGTCTTACCCTTTAATTCTTACAGGCTGTGCTCATTTTTCATGCATTAATACAGGAGCTGCTGACTTGGCTATTCCTCTGAATACAGAATAGGACACACATATTAAGACTCATATTTACAGGATTGATGCCATGGGATATTGTCTCTGAGTGAGATGAAAAGGCTGGTACCGATGTGTTGCCATCTGAACATCGATGTAATCTGTCCTAAACATGATAGGATGCAGGCACAAGACATCCTTTCTGACTTTCAGTTGATTATAAACAATGATGGGAAATAAATTAAGTGCGTAAGCCTTGCTCGGAGAAACATCTGACAATCAACTTGCACACTAAACTCACTTAACAGCTTCTCCAAAAGGCAGCGGCTTTCAAACTGAGGGTGGTATGAAGTTGGGGAAGCGAAGAGGGCAATAAAAGAAAACAAACAGAGAAAACAGAAACAGAGACAGATGAAATATATATGGAAAAAGTGAGTGAGCATGGAGACAAAGTGCCTAAAAGATCACCAGAGACAGTGTCCAGTGGCTTCCTCTACTGCTGTCAGAGAGCTGAATGCTTTCTCTCAGAGTGTGGGGTGTTTGTGCTGAGCTGGATGCCCTGCCTGCTCTGCCACTGGGACCGCTGTTTGTTTAAAAGGCCTGCTTGTCAAACAGAGAGTGCCACCGACAGCCAGACACTTGGCTAAATGACTCTGACAGCAGCCTTAATCAGAGGCTTTGCACATTGCCTAAGGGCCAGGAGGATCCATCATAACCCAAGCCTAAATATTTAAAGTGCTAAACTTTCCAAAGGTCAGGCTTTTCCAATACGTGTCAGGGCAACATGTGTCAGAGAAGTAAGAAGAGGAAGAAAAAGAGTGAGTGAGAGAGAATAAAATAAAATGTTTTCATGCGTCTCAACTGTTGTAAGAATATCTTTCAGGTTTTTACTTGAATCCAAAAACTAAACTATTCCCCAACATTTATTTCTTTGATTAGTAAGCATATTAAGATTCTGTTTCTACCTTTGAAACACCTGGACCGCTGACTGCGCTGAAAATCCAGATAAGGCACGCTTAGAGACTCCTTGGCTTACAAGCCTTAGGCTACAACTTAAAATAATATATTTTAAATGTAATAGTAAGGTGCTCTTATAAACTGCTATTTGTCTACATTTTCAACCTTGAAGTATACATATTTTCCCGGTAACTAGATGTAATGAGTTGAGTATATATGAAAAAGTTCCGAAAACCAATATGATATCTGAAAAAATTTACATTTTCAAGTTTTCTCAGCTATTATATACTGCTTAAAGATCACAATTAAAACTGCTGAAAGATCACACATAAAACTAAGGGTTAACCAGATGATAGGCTCTGACGGGTTAGGTCCTTGATTTATATCGTCAATGGAAAGACACACGTACAGTGTTTCCTTCTCTGTGACACAAGCTTTTTTTATGCATAAATATCACTCAGTATAGAGAGATCGCTGTATTCCAGACCATGGATACATCTTAGTTGACCTTTTAGAGCATGCAGTGAACAGCATCCAGCAAGCATAAGACTTGACCCAAACACTAACAGCTGACATTCAGTATTTTTGTTTACAGCAAATGTTTTATCCAAAGTGTTTCTATCTGTGGTATTCAAATTTAATTTTAAACATGCGATTAACATCAAACTTTATTCTCTCTCATTTAATTACCCAATATATTCATAACTTTTATCAGAGAAATACACATATTTTGCAGTGAATAACTGGTGTGCAATACAAATCTAAATGCTTTGACATAAAGTTAGAGAGAAAGCAAGAGATTAGTCACCCAAGAAAATAACAGAGATAAGTAACTATTTGAAAAAACATTAGAATCTTGTTCAGTGGGGGTAAATGGCAAGTTCACAATATGGGGCAAGAGATCACCACTCTGGCTCGATTTCCATTGGAAAGCAAACATCCAATTCAATTTAGATATGTGCCTCTGCTAGACCATGAGCCAGAGGGAGATTGTAACTGACAGCCATTGGACAGCTGGTTGGATTTGAATATTGACGAGACAGAGACTTGACAGAAGGGATTATGCTCTACCTTCTGACTTACTAGCCGCTACACTGATCCATTCTATTGTCAGATCAACTCACTGTCAGGTCTACAGTATGTTCCTGCAATGGTGCCACTCAGTATTAGGCCATACCTAAGATCCATCTCAATCTAAACTGATGTCCACTCAAAAGCCAAAAGAGATGTACTAAATCAACAAGGACAAAAGAAAGTATGCAACATCAAAAGCAAATCGGTTGCAAAGTAAGCATGAAGCAGAAGCTTTATTCTTATTCTTGAGAGGATTGACATGATTAATTTTGTAGTGAAGCCAACTAAATAGATCATTTCTGACATCTTCAGTTTCTGCCAAAAATTAAAAAAATGAAACCTTACCGGGAAGTACCCACTCACACAAGTGCAAAAGTCTTCACCAAACTACAAAACTACTAAACATTTTCAACTACCTCGAGGTAGAAGGGTTGAAAGAGAGAAAGAAAGAAAGAAAGAAAAAAAGAAAGAAAGAAAGAAAGAAAGAAAGAAAGAAAGAACAACTAAAATTATAGTAACATTGTTCGGCAAGTTTTCATTCACTGTGTTTCCTATGCAAGGTCTACATTGAATGAGTAAAAATGTATGAGTGGCCATTTTTATCCACATACACTCACTCTCAAACACACACACAGACACACACACACACGCGCTTGCGCACACACACACACACACACACACACACACACACACACACACACACACACACAGACACACACACACACACACACACACAGGTACAAAGACAAATCTATGCAAGCAAATCTTCTCTGGAAGCAACACGAATCCAACGCAGCTGCCTAAGGTGAAACAGCTGTGATATGGATCATAATACCTTTTACGGGTTTATGTTTTTGTTATGATTATTACAGTTATTTTTTTGGGTTGTGTTCTACAGCATCCCTGCATGCATTTCAGAAGACGTCTTGCATCCACAAATCTAGAAGATGCGCCTTTACAAGATGGTGCAGCTCAGGTGGCTAAAGCTGTCATCTTTGAACTGAAAGTCCATGGTTCAATTCCCAAACCCCTCCAAGCCTGTCAAAGTGTAATTGAGCAAGACTGACCACCTAACTGCTCCCTGGGCACCACTCAGTGGCTTCCCACTGATCATGCGTCATCCATGATGGGTTAAATGCATAAGACAAACAACAAGGCTTCTCAAGACAATTTCTGGTTTGATTCTGACGGGGGCCTTTTTGGTGGATTAGCTGGATCTCCTTTTTTCTGCTTGGGTTTTCTCTGGTGTGAATAAGAGCGATATATATGACGACTAATACTGGATGTACCCTCTCTTTTGCCCAATGACAGCTGGGATTGGCTCCTTTCCCACTATGACCCTGACTGCAGGATAAGTTGTATAGATAACGAATGAATTAATTTTGATGAGATGTGACCCAATTGTGAGAGCCTACTGTAGATATAAAATATGACATACATTTTCAATTATTTCTTCATTCTTTTATCTGTCATTGTGTAAGGAGATTATACTGATCACTGTTGATCGCCTGAAGAGCCAGCAGGGGTCTAGTCAAAGATCTCTCAGGTGAAGCTGTTGTAATGTACAATAATCTGTAGCATGCTAATGGGTCAGAAACATCAACAAATGAGGGCAAACCTGAATATCTGAATGATGTTTCCTTAAACAAGAAGCCAATTATTTTGCCCCTAACTTTTGGCCCAGTTTTTATTTAATTAAACAGTGCTAACTTTTTGTGCTTCACTCAATAGAATTATTACAAGGATATAACTGAAGTATTTTTTCTGTTGAATGGTGTGATAATAAAGCTGTTAGAGGTGGAAAGAGGACCATGTGTTTAATAGGAACCTGTATACATTCTACAGATACGGGGGCATTGCTTCATGTGTCTTCATGTATCTTCCTTTCATTCAATATAACAACAATATATCATGCTATTTCAACAGATGTTTTTACAGCACACGACAGAAAAAAATCTAATCCCTCAGCCTGAGTGTTACTAGCGCGTTCCTATTCTCTCCAGTCATTCAGGGGAAAGTTTGTGTAAATTTGCAGTAGCTTAATTACTGAATAATTTAGACCATGCTCCAAATTAATGTAGACGTTTTCATATTAATGTGTTTGCCTACCGATTCCACATTTATTTGTACTGCGGACAGGAGGGTAGCAATTATCAAAGCATATCATAGCAGTTGTGCCGGTATTTCAGACATCATTAGGCTGCTTGTCCACCATCGTGTGACAGTGAGTACTAGTCTGTTAGACACAGTTTGGCACATTCCTCAAATAGACATTCTATGGCTCACTGGATAAGGTCTATCAAATATTTCTCTGGGAGCAAGGGGTGACAAGGCTTCTTTGTTTCTAAATAAGAGAGTCCTGATTTAGAATGTTTGGTATTTTTAGATGGATTCCTACATGTACAAACAAGTAAGGGGGGGGTTCAAATACCCAAACACCTTGAAAGTCAGCAGAGCCACTGCTCTTTGGTCAGTGCAGTATAATGGCTGAGTGGCTGAATACTCCATGTATACCTGAGTCCTGCAAAGGTCGCGTGTGGCTGGTAGCTTTCTGCTCCTTTAATTCCTCGTTCAAACCAAACCCTCCCATTGTACCTCACATTTCTTCTCTATCTTGTCTTAAGTTGCTGTTGTCTGTGGTATTATTTATAAATTTGTACTTTTGTTCTCCTGTCTGTGTACTCAATTGAGGGTTGAAATGCTATTTCAGTCTTGTTTTGACTTTGATTTGGACTATCTGCTTGGTCTGTCCACAGTAATGTTCTTTTTAAGAACTTTTTGAAGCTCCTAACTTTCACTGGAACATCACCATAAAGGATGTTGTTACTCTGAGATTGTGCAAGTTCTTGTGTAAGTGTGAGTGACCTCCAACTTGCCTAGCCTTCTGATCATTTCAGTACGGCTCTGTGCAGTGGAAGCCAACCGAATTGTCAGCTACAGAGTCCTCTGTGCGCTTGATTACTGTCTGACAGCAACTTCCCATCCAAGGTATATTTATGATGGAAACAAGGATCTAGTAATACTTAATTGACAGACAGAAATTATCAAGCCATTGTTTCAAACCGGAGTGCAAATGGGAGTCAAAGGTGGAGGGGGGTAATTTTACCCTCCCTAACAATTATCACAAAACAAGGACATCCACAAAAGGTTTAACCTGTCAGTAGCAAGTTCCATGGGTTTCAGTTACATATAACTGGAAAGGCTCTTCCTCCTTTCATACTATGAGGACATTTCTGCAAATCTGTGTCATGACAGGTTTGTGAACCTCAGAGCTATAGAATCTGACATGACCCTGAAATCTACTCTAATTTCTGATGAAGAAGGTGATACAACCTCCAACTTCACTATTAAATGTCACAAATAGTCTTTTAAATACAAGAAACAGACTATCGAATTATGTGGCACACATAATAAAAATAACTTTTAATAATTTGCAAATGAGGAATGAAGGTCAGCCACAGCAAGACAGAGAACATGTGTAAATGAAAAGGAACCAGGTGGAACAGAGAGGATGCAAGGAAAGGTGATGAGGAAGGTGAAGGGGTTTAAATATTTAGCATAAACTGTTCAGCACAGCAGGGAAAGTGAAAAAATATAAGGAAACAAGTGCAGGAGTTAGAGGAATATCAGGAGTTATCTCTGACAGAAGAGTGGCAGCAAGAAAGAAGCGAATGGTCTGGAACACAGTGGTGAGTCTAGCCGTTCTGTGAGGCTTGGAGATGACTGCTCTGAAAAAAAAATAAAAACAGGATTAGAGCTAGAGGTGGCATAGCTGAATATGTTGATATGTTCTCTTGGAGTGACAGGGATGGACAGGAAATATGTGCCACGAAGACAAGGTCAGAAATGCGGTTTGGACATGTAAAGAGGAGAGAGAGTAATTATATCAGTGTTTTAGATGGAGAAAAAGGCAGATGCAAAAGGAGAAGAAAAAAAGAGGAGATTTGTGGATGTGACAAAGAAGGACTTGTTAATAGTGGGTGTGACGGAGGAAGATGCAGAGGACAGGGCAAGATGGAAACAGATGATCTTCTGTGGCAACTTATCGATAGGGAGATACCAAAAGAAGAAGAGGAAGAAAAGAAGGTGGAGCATTTAGTCTTGAAACTAAATTATTTACACAACTGAACAATTCTCAGCAAGCTGTCCCAGTTGTTCTGTACCTTGTGTAGTATCAGAACAAAAGTGGACACTGTAAGACAGGCCCATGCATGCACGTACGCATGCACGCACATGCACGCATGCACACATACAGATAATGTTGTCTTTAGATTTCTTGCGTGGACTTTCAATAATGTCATCTTGGGTTTGCTTCTAACAAAAAAAGGTGACTGCGTACAAAAGATCCAGTATTCATCAACACCCATCACACCAAATAAAGCATTACCAGTCAGTAATAGTTACTATTATTGGGACACAGAAGCCTGGTGGGATCAGCTGCCACTTTTTTGTAAACACCAAATGTGCCAGTAAGTTCCCCTGTTTCTTTTGTTACATGTCTTGGATTGATTTCCAACTACAAAACAATTATTTGAGCTGACTGATGGGACTTAACTTGTCAAGGTGAATGAAGATTGATGCGTACCAACATGTTTTGTTGGTGATAGAAGGGATAGCATGCATGTTGGTAGTGTTAACTCACATTTTAGTCATGCTAATTTTATCTGCGCATTAATCATTTGTGTGCTCAATGATAATGCTGAATACAGCCAACTAAAAATGCATAATACATCAATAATATTTCACAAATAATAGTTTAATAGTGCCTGTTTCTTACAAAAGTGAGTCAAGATCTCCGGGCTCACCTATATGTTGATTTGTGGGTTTTACCCTTGTTCCAACAAAAAGTGCTGATGGCTGTCTAAAAAGAAACCTTGATAGAGTCTCAGAGTGGGAATCTTAAATCCTGTATGGAATGGTAGAAGACAGGTAGCAAGCCAGTCCAACGTCTTTGTACACACCCCTAAATCAAACATAATAAGATGAACAGCTCCAAATGTTGTTTGAACATTTGACACATTGGGTTTAATTCAAGGCACCCAAATGCCTAGATTGATTTTGCCTCAGCTGTACTAATGGTCCAAATCTCTTTCAAGAAATCCACTCTTTTACTCCCTTCTTATTTTGTGAAACAGTCATGACTAGTGCTACTTCTACTACTACTAATAATACTACTACTAATAATAATAATCATAATAATGACAATAGACAGTTCTATTATTTTCCATACAGTTTTTGAAGCATTTTGTTTATAATCAGTGATTAGTCTTTATCTTATCACAAATCAATATATTGCCCTTTCCTGCTGTCCAAAAACAGCTCAAAATGTCTACAGCCTTGGTTTGTTTGTTTCTTTCAGCATTTCCCTGCAAGTGCCTTCAATTCTCCAGACCCCCCAGATGATCCACAGGTCCCCAACTTACTTTGAGGAGTAATAATTAAAGCATCTTTTAACATATCATCTCCCTCTATGTCTTGTGGCTCCATTTGGGACTATTCCTTTAAACATTGTCACCAAATACATAAAATATCACCCATGAATTAATGAACAAAGATGTTTCAAACAAACAGTCAGTATCTTTGGATTTTCCCTGCACACAGATTCTATAAGCGCAAACACTGAGAACAAGCATTCACTCATGCAATCTCCCCACTGAACAGTGTACAGAGGGAAAAAAAAGGATGTTGGTTGTGATTTTACCTCAGCGTGCTACCAGGAAATAGCCCATTACTTATTCAGTGCCTTCTCTTTCTTATTTGTGCATATATAAACTGTCAAATCTACTAAGGCGCGTTGAGGGTTGAGAAACTGCAACTTGCTCTCAGACAAAGGCCTCGCTCAGACATTGATCTGGCAAAAACTTCTATTCAAACCCCATCCACATATTTCCATGCTACTATGAATAAATTGCATATATCAGAATACTTAACTTGTTCCCAGATTATGTAGTCGTTTTGTTGGTTAGGTTTTCAGTGTAGCAGTTTTCAGGGTGGTAAAGGGCTGGAAAGTACAAGTTACTGGCATGCACTAAGCCCATCATTTAACACACAAATTCCAATTGTACATAAGGAAAATGAATTACATTAATTGCATAAAATGCGCTGTTAATTAAAATGAAATAACTAAACAACAAAACAAAACAAAAAAACAAACTTAGAGACTATATCTGATGCGGAAAATCAAATGCACTATATACTATTTAAAGATAAAGTGACAAGTCATAGGTAATCAGATCCACTTGTCTGTGATTAACAGGATATTTTTCATAAAGGCTGTTTGCTGCCACAAATATTCAAGTTTTGGCAGGAACAACACTATGCTAATGACACTCCCACACAATGAGACAATGGTATATCTGTTCCGAAGCACAAATCCACCTGTCAAATAGGTATTGTCTACGTACATCTGTTTTTTCAGTCGTAGTTGGTGTTTTAAAAGAAAGTCTATACAAGCCACTTAATTAGATTTAATTATTTTCAACATTACCCAAAATAATTCCAAGGTTACACATTTAAATAGTATCATTATTGCCATATGCAGATATAAAGATCATGAACTTGTTCAGTGCACTGTATAGGACACGAGTACAGGGAATTTCACAGGGAGCATTGGCTCGGCGTGCATTTGTCTTCTTAAGAACAAAAATGACTCCAGATGAATAGCTGAATCCCACTCAATATCATTATGCATTTGAGATTCAAGTGAATTGTTTGTCAAATACGAGTGAAAAAAATAAATAAATAAAAAAGGGTTCTCAGATGAGTTGCAAATGCACACTTACAAGTTACAATTTGCATTGTAACTCATTGACCTTTAAGTTCTCTTCCTACAGATGAATACATTAAACAACAATCCAAACATTAATCTGAAACTTCACTACTTACCCTAACCAAACCAATTTGCAATATATTTTTGGAATAGGCTCAGTTTTTCGATAAACTATCTTAATGTGTGCATTTCATTAAAGCAACTTTTTGTCGCCAATCTTTGCAGTAACTGTTAAGTTTAAATGTAGGCAGTTCTGTAAATACGGAAGTGTTTAGGACTTTTTCGTAATGAGATTATTAGTAATGGGCTCCTGTGGTTTGCTGGGCCTGCAATGTACTGATTAGTTCATGCTGACGTTGATCTCACCTTGATATGCATGTGTGTCTTTGCTGGAAAAGCCCTATTATTTTGTATCAGATCAGGGCAATATTCTCATACCATTTCAAACGTTTCATTTTCTACCATGCTAATGGCAGTTTTAGAGGGTTAGGGAGATAAACAAATCCTCACTGTCACCTCATTTAATATCAAATACCACTTAATTATAGCTGTATGTGTTTTCAAATACTTTGCATAATTTATTGTTCTACTCCATCCTAATCTCCAGATCCTTATCATGTGCTCTATTTTACCCTTTCTGTCCTATAATAAAATTATAACACTGTTTCTCAAATTCTTTTGCCTTTCTTGGTGCCTACAGCAGTGTGAAGGAGATAAGAGAGGCAAAGAAAGGGCATTTTTAAGTTGTGTGTCGCCTTGCAAGGATTTATTGTGTTCTGTAAACTCAGTGGAACTTACACACTCATCTAGTAGTGTTGCATTTCTTACAATCAAAGTAGACATTGTACAGATGGATGACGAGAGTCATGAAAAATCATCACTCATTAACATATGTCCTTAAAACTAGAATACACATTTTACATAGTAAATAGATAATTAATATGTCTGTTTTCAAAGTGAACTTTATTTGTGGACAGTCAAGGAGATTTCCTGATTTGGATATAAACAGTAAAGACCAGTTTTTACATAATCATTGTAATGCGCTAGATCATTATTATATTGATATTAGTTTTATTATGTTATAGCAAGATGTCAGTCTACTATATTGACAGGGAATGCACATGAAATCTGACCCAAAATTCAATGCAAAGCTCACTGAAGTTAGATTTAGTAAAGTACATTGCTCGTCTTCCTGTAATCACAATTTCTGCTTGCATTTAAAAGGCAAAAAGCATTATTTCATTACTGCAGCTGCTGAGATGATGTGTAACATTATTGTGTGTATCAGATAATAGACTGAATTTCTTGAAATTAATTAGATATGATTCATGATTATTCATATAATTTAGCAAAAGAAAAGGGAAGCTTTAAATAAGAAACCAAAATCTGACTATCATTTTTGACAGTAAGGCAACAAGTATAATTCAAATCTAATTTGGATATATGCTCAATGAATCTTCTTATGTCAGCAAACAAAATACAAACAAAACAAACACATCTTTTAATGGGTAAAGTGCCTTGCTTTAGCAGCACTGCAGAAATAACGTCATTGGATTCATGAGGTAAAGGAGCCACACACATACACATAGACACAATCTGTTACACCTCAGTCAATGAGTCTTCGTTGATGTGATTTAGTCTGAGATGTTGCGTGAATACAAAACAAGACGTGTATGTGGTCTTCTTCTCTACAGATTCAGGGGCAGAAGCAGTTCCAGTATTACCATAACTAGGTAATGGATGGAAGGAGCATGCAGTTGTGAATCCTCTCTATTGGCCTTCCATCCTGGCCCAGTCGATGGACCAGACAGGCTGGAGCTTAGTATATCACATAGATCGCAAGGCTGGACAGCAGAGCTGACAGATACAAGTCAATAGGAAAGTTTTACTTTTGAATATTCACCATAGCACCATAGCACTAAGTCAGGCTGCTTATTAGTTGGTCAAAAAAACATGGTTGATCATTAGTCCTGCTAAAAAAACAATTCCTCGAGTATGAAAGAAAGAAGCAGCCTCAAATATGTACACATAATTCTGCCTATGTTAATGACAGATTCTCTAGATTGACTGACCAATATTGGCATGTAATGATATAATGACATAGTTAGTGTAAGTGAAGTGAGTGTGGATTTAAAAATCAAAGCTCCACGCAGGGAGACTATACTCACTGGCTCCTAAATAAGGTGTTCCATTTTAGTACCATGTTGATGCCTCTATTGCCTCCTAAATACTTTATATCTTTATGGCATTAAATACAAAGCTGTAAATGTTTCCTTCAAATTGATAGCCTAGCATGACAGAGTTACCATACCATTGTGAGAAACAAATTGCACCTTTGGGCACCACTACCCAAAGGTGCTCTATAATGACCTGGGGACAATGGATATTATCTAAGACCCGTGAATTTCACATTGGCAAGATACATAACTGAGATTATTCTTGTCAAAACCTTGTTGTGGAAATTGGACTTGATCTTTTTTCACATGAAGACGGTTTGCCTCGCATCCGAGAGGCTTCTTCAGTGCGGATCTGTAAATAAAGTCCAGCTGCCACGACAAGAGGATTATGACAAGAATTTACTATGACCTGGATGACTGAGAAGCTCCACAGACATCTGAGATTAAGTGACATCTTTGAAATGAGCCCAAAGAAGATGGGTCCACTATGGTCACAGTGGGTGGGCATGGACCACAAGAAGCACAGATAGGCTGCAGTGTTCAAATGACCACCATCGGGTCTAAAAGAATTGTAAAAGGACAAAAATATCCCATACACCAGTACTTCATGACCATCACCAGCCTCAATTATGATACAAGGCACAATGGATTCACGCTTTCATGTTGTTTGTGAGGGTGGGGGTTTACAAGAGATTGTTGTTTTTTTGATGTTCTTCTCATAAGCTTATTTGACTCAGGTCGTTCCCCAACCTAGACCACAGGAAAAGTTTGTCGATTTGTAAAAAAGATAACCACTGGATGTATACTTAAAATTTAAAAGTGACAATGTTTTCATGTTAGTCTCCCTCAATACCAGAAAGCTATTGGCATCTGCCATGCACCATCATGTAATTCCATGTTCAAACTCACATTTCTCCCTGATTTGGATGCTTGCTTTTGTTTTTTGTGGATCATTTTGACCATCCTAGATGACTAAATACATAGGAATTTTGTTTTTGATTAGATATGTGTGTCATGAAGCATTGAAGTAGGTGTTCCTTAATATTGTGAAAGGGGAGTATAATATTGCATATTGAAAATTTCAGATGGACACCTCTAAACAATTACTAGACAGTATATTGCTTAGTCTAAAAAACCATCCATCATACACGGTACAGCCAGTCAAAAATATTCCCTATAGAAAAAATAAATATATTGCAATCGAGCGTTTTAAATGTCAAGGCAATGGAAACCAAAGGACTGTACAGTTACATAATGATTATTGCAAAACTTTCCCCTCTCACGCAGTGTGGCTGTAATATGCAGTGGATGGCCATGGGGGTTCATTAGTGAGAACAGGCTGCTGTTGAAAAGCTCCAGTTTCACCTCTGATCCCAGCTAATGTGATTTGGACCTGAGATTGGTGGTGGAGAGATTAGATGCTAGCTTACCTCAGGGTGGGAACAAGAGAAAGAGGCATACATCAATGTTGTTTGCGTTTAAACTCAAAAGTCTCCTTACTTCTAATTTGCTCTGAAATGTCTGCAAAAGTTACAAGAAAGCATTCGACCTGATTCATTTTCTGAAAAGGGTAGGACTGAGTAGATGCTTGAAAATCCACTGATTTAGACCTTCATAACAAATCAATTGGGCTGTTGCGATCAAGGCTGCAAAGTACAGGAAATTCTACCAATGACAGCAGTGTTATCATTCTGTTCTTAATAGCTCATGACTCACCCACATGACCAATACTGCCTGTTGTAATGTCAGGCTGTTCTTTATTTCATTTCTTTTTCATTGCATCTCTACTGACTGTCAATTTTTACTCCATCCTTTCAAACCTTAAACCTCGACTATTGTGCCTCTGCCTCTTTCGTCACCTTCATTCCTTTCTCCTCCTCTCATTAGGTCATAGTTGTGGTGATTTGTCAGTGTGGCTGTGTTGATTAATAGGTTGGTGAAGCCCCTATATTAGGGGGCTGTCAGCAGGGCTCCACAGTGCCAGGGTTGTCCTGCTGTGCTGCCTCACCACCCAGGTGGCCCCATTTGGGCTAAATGAGCTGTGAAGGGTCCCGGCTATGCCCGCATGCCCCACACTGAGATATAACGCACAAACACAAATAGGCACAAACACATGCGGACATACATACACAGAGACACATAGCCCAAAATGTAGGCAGACATGCAGGCACGCTCACATACTCAACACCCTAGCTCTCACTGCCACGCACCCCTGCGTTCCCACATGATTTGTCACACTCCATCAATAGACAATAAGTTACTGCCACTCTAGCCTGTCAATGGGCCTTGTCTTCAGCAGACCCCCGCTATAGTGTCTCTTAGCCCAGGGGAGTGGGAGTGGGAAGGGGAGCGGGTGTACGGGTTGGAGGGGAAGCAGGGAAAGCGAGTGTGCAATAGTTAAGGATGAAAAAAGACAGCATAAGATCTCTGACGAATAATGAAGGAAATACAAAAGAAAATTAAGTAAGTAGTCGAATAGACGTGGTAAAAAGTTAACGCAAAAGATATATAACAGACTGCTTTGCTAGGCATCTCATATTATAAAGGATGTAAAATGTATGAGACTAAAACTGCAAATGCATGTGTGTTGTTTAAAGTAGATCAGGCGCTTGAAGCCCTGGAGCTAGGAGTCAGAGAAAACTATCAGAATGAATATATTTTCTGTAAACATACTTTTTGAGACTTAAGTGACTGAAATCAACTAACCCTAACTGGCATGCAGACTTCGCTTACACACGGGCCTCCTCAAGAAGCGCACTGCTGTGAAAACAATTAATGTTGACCTCTAAAACTGGAGGCTACAGTCCTGCAATCCTTCCTACATTGCAATTACTGCTGACTAGCAAGCAATCATTTTCAACTTTCGTCATCAAATACACTTCATTAGCAGCTTATCCATGACAGACAGATAGGACAGACCCCCAAGGAAAAGAGAGTAAGTGGTATAAAATTATTCCTTTAGAGTCCCCTTTATGAATAGGGTATAACATAAATATAGTACTGTGCTATTAGTTTATCAGTGACTTACACATGATTGGACATCTGGAGGAAGAACAAAAGTGTTATGCTGTTTTTTCTTCCAGAAAATACAGTTTCATTACACCAATGGCTATGCATTATAATTACATCTGAAGTGATTATAGTCATTATGAAGTCGTTATTTCTGAGACTGTTGAAGATATGAAAGGTGGATGGATACACTGACTGAATAGACAGCTGTTACTGAAGATGTAAGTAACAGACAGCCCTATCACGCTGGCAGTATAGACGACCATGAAATTAAGACTCAACATATAGCAATTACAATGACAATGAGCTTTGTTAGACTTGTCAAGTATCAATCCAACACTTGCCAGGCAGCTTTCATATCATAGCTAATAGGCGGTTGGCTGGCCAGGCTTTTGCCAACCACTGAACCTAACTATTCATATGACAGCCCTTGTCATTGACGTAACAGTAACACACATATCAGTTACATGTGCCCCCATGCAAATGAACGCATTAAAGAGGACCCTGAAGAGTGGAGCGTGGCCAATAAATCCAGCCGGAGTGAGAAATGTAGCCTTTGCCATGCATGTCCAAACCCATCTATTTAACCTAATTACACATACCATACCAGGTAATAAAAGTGTGCGTGCCATCAATTCTGACATCTTATCCATTGCACTGCAAGGGGCGTCTATCTATAAATCTGCGGTAAAGTGATTTTTTGTGGACGAGGAGTCTGTGAAAAGATGCCTCTTCCTCTCTCAATGTGTGTGGGACAGCAAGACACAAAGACGATATAAGTTTGACATTGGCACATAGTTATATATATATATATATATATATATATATTTGTATGTTTGTGTTTAAAAGCAGGACCGTCTGCCTTTCAAACTATCTATGCAGAACTCTACTGTTACTGTATTGGACTATAATACCTGTATTGGCTCACATGTCAGCTCCAGAATCCAGGAGAGCCCACACAAAGAGCTAAACCTGACAATAGAGTTCAACTACCCCTATTTTCTTAACAATGTCATGCATAGTGAAAGGACAGAAAAACGAACACCCTTATTCAGATAAAAGTAAAACATGTACCCTATTTTTGACCACCGACTGAATTTTCTAACCAGATGTTTCATTTTTTCTTTGATGACAGCTTTGTTCCTAAAGCTGGTGGTTGGGGGATTGAGGCTGCAGGTACTTTTACTTTCTAACGCCACAACCTGAGACCACGGACAATTTCTTAGCCACAGGCTTCTGGAGAAAAATATACATTGTCACACATATTTCACTTGGATTCTTGTCACCTTTGTCTGCTGCACACCTGAGCAACACCTGACCCCATTTCCACCTATGAATGTGGATACTTAAAAGGGAAGATAAAATTGCTAAGGACAAGCGGTGAACAAAAGAAGGTGGTGGCAGGGTTGAAAGATGAAAGGCTATGATCCCGCAGAACAGAATCATATTATGGAAAGTCGTACCTGTGAACCTCTTCTACTTCTCACCTTCTGTCTAAAGGGGGAAATTAGAACTAGTCTTATAAAGGGACCGTATACACTGCCTGTTGAGTGATTAGAGACAGTTATAAAAGAACCAACTTAAGAAGGTATTCAAAATATGAGTAAAAATTATACCCTGTTAATAAACCACAAGCATGCCTCAACTCCTCTTTAACTCTTTTGACATTCTGAGCACACAGCTTCTCTACAATTTCCTATTACCTTGGGAATAAAAGCTTCATAACAACTGGATTTCTACCTCTGGTTGCCATTCTTGGAATTTGACATAAAAGTTAATCCATCAAACTCTACAAAGAAAAAGCGTTGCTGTGCTTTTGTTGCACATGATTACTCCAGTGCCAGAAAATACACAGTCTTAAATGTTACTGACAATATAATGTTTTGCAAATTGATTTGTGACTGATTTATCTCACATAAGCTTATGACAATGTTTTTGGATGAGTGTGGGCTTTATGTCTCAAACAATTAGAGATTCATAATGCTGGTTAAGAAAAGCTGGTGGTTTCGCATTAGTAGCTCTCACAAAATCAGGCTGCTGTTGACTTCTGTCTCACTGCAGTTTGTAAATACCAAATCTCAGGATAGTCAAGTCCCTTTCTGTCTTTCTGTGCCTCTCTTTCTCATACGCACCCTCTCAAACACACACACAGACACACGTGCACAGAAACACTCATGCAAAAATTCAAAGATTTGTAAACAGAGGCATAGTGAACAGTATTATTCATGAATATACACACATCGCACAATGGCAGATAAATGGTGATTCGCTGTTGGTTTATGAAGATTATGCTCTTCTTTATTGTCACATGTTTGCTGCATTGTGCCAAGACTCTTTACAGATCCCCCAGCTTCAAAGCTACTCCATTGCAATTGTTGTCTCAGTCACCTATTATAAACAACACATTTTTAGAGAAAAGGCCATAATTGTGAAAAGTGTGGCACAAATGGCTTTGTAACATTACTGTATGTCTGTCTTCAATGGACCCATACACAAAACCTCTGAAAGCTTACAAATTGAAGTCCTGCTTTTATCCAGCATAAAAGCTACGTTTGCAATTGAGCTTTGCTGCTATACCTTTGCTCGACTTCACCCTATCCTCTGCCTTGTTTCATATGAGTGCACAACCACAATGGCTAGAGTAATGGGTCCAAAATGCCTTTTCCTTGAACAAATCACTTTTGTGGGTCATGCACAGGTAACTTTGAGACCTCTTCAAGTTGCTCTGACTATTGGTATTACTAATTCTTCTATTTCTCTCTATTCTAAAAATGTAATATTCTGCAGTTCTTCATTGGCCACATTATTTAGCATGGTCCATGACAAAACACACAAATAAGCAGGGGAAAAAAAAGCAGTAAGATATAGGTAAAAACAGAAAACAAGGGTAGGGGGGAACACAGGTCAACTACAGAGCTTTTTCCTTGTCTGAAAATGTCAACATCACAGAGAAGCTGTTCTCCATCAGTCAGGCGTGCTAGTGGGCTTTGAATGTTTCACTGCTATAAAATGAAATTGGGTTAAAGACAAACCAAAAGCAATTTAAAAACATTGTGACAGGAGGGTTGTGGCCTCTCATCTGAAATGAAGCTTCATGCTTTTAGTGCCCAGGTGAAAAGTATGACGCACATAGTTTAAGTATTTACCTGAACTTTCTTTACATGTTACTGTTTACTGACAAATGGTCATGAACAATAAAAAGTGACCCCTCTGTGCTGCTGTCACCAGCCACCTTTCTTTCTTTCTAACATTCTTCATTTGCCAAATAATTCAAACTCACATCCTTTTTGAGACCTTGTAATGCTTTATTGTTGGCATGCACCAGATATAAAATGTTTCAGGAATATGAACACATGTGTGTGTACATACATGCATGTTTAGAAGCGTGAGCAAGCTGAAGACAGTGGCCACTGGGAAATCAAGGAGCACTTTGTCATGCATCCTTAAATGTATGACACTGTGTCTCATGAGACAGTGCCTGATTGGTCTACGAAGCATCGAAGAATGACGGGTGAGTGATGGCCTCGAGAGGATTGTGTGCATGTGTGCGTGTGTGTGCGTGTATATGTGTGTGTGTGTGTGTGTGAGTGCGTATGTGTTCCAGTATGTTTACTGGGGTTAGAAACACAGGACAGCATTGTGACTTGTCTGGGTGGCACCCTGTCAAAGCCAGCTGGCAATTTCTTGTAATGTTGCCACAGGGGAGCTGTTCACTACTTTTTAGTCTTGGTTTTCAAAATGTATACAATAATAAACTAACAGTCTTATGACTGTTAGTTTAAAATGAGTTAAAAAATGAATTCACCATCAATAACAATGCAGGTTGTCAAGCATGTTTGCTTGAACTGATACAAAAACATACATTTTAACTTTCAGTTTCATCAATGGATTGAAACCATGAAGTTCTGATAAAGCCAGGGAAAAATAAACAAAAATGATAGCAAATGTGTTTCAATATGGCCAATTTCAAAAATACCCATCATGCTCAATGAAAATTAACAAGGTGGTTTTGATTTATTCCACTGATGTCCCTGTACAACTAAGCTAATAACAACACAGCAACAAAATGAATATGATAGACCACTAGTGCAAATGAAAACCTATAGTGCCAAATAAAACTTTCTTAAAAACTTTTAATTGATTATTTTTTAATTTTCTACAGTGATTTACAACATTTGGCTTGAACATAATATGCAATTGTTTCATTGTGATGATTACACATCAAAAGTTGTTTTTAAGACACACACACAGAGTGTGGTACTGACCTAAAGACGCAAACAGACCCACACCTTATCCCCCTCTGTCCTAAGTCTGAATGGGTCAGGAGGACAATAACTTAGATTTCTTCCATGGTTGACTTTTGTTGTTTTTTTGACAAGTTTCAAAAAAGACCATCAAAACTTTTAATAGTGTAAAACAAAGCAGCAGAAAGTGTTACTGCATCAGTATTATGATGATCAACAAAACTATAGATGACCATTTAGTTTGGTACCATCATGCCTTAACAGTTCTAACAAAGAAAAGAAATTGCAATGGTATAAAAAAAGGAGCAGCTATAATACAAATCCAAAATATCAATGACTCAAAAAGGTCATTGATACCATGAAAGATAACAGCAGGTCAATGATGTACTGTGCACAAAAAAATGACCAGCATTTCAACTTCAAATGCTTAATTTATTTATTAGTGTATTTACTTATTTATTTACCAAAAAGATCCACACATTGCACATATGAAAAAAAATCAACCATTGTTATAGAGCTAATATTCAATCATTTTGAGGTTTAGGTGCATATTCTGCTTGGCTGACACTAAAATTATTGTTTGAAATATGTCTTGCCAAACATAGTAAGTTGCATTACATATATCATGTGGCTGGAAGAGGCCACATGGAAAGAAAGGAGTATTGGTACAAACTTTTGAAAGACCTTTTGTGGACCTTTTGTGGGTCAATGGGCCAAGGCTGAAGTGTCTACATTCTGCTAATCAGACTACTGACGATTCCCACTGCACAGATATTGGTACTATTCATACTGTAATATTATTTATATTTTTTATAAAATACTGATCATTACTGGATCACTGCAGACACATCATTTTAAAAATCTTTAGACTTTTTTTAGGTAGCAAATCATCCATAGTGCCTGAGTACCTGAGTGAGGTGTATCTGGTCTGTCTCCCATGTGCATTATACCTTATATGTTTAAAGAGATAACTTCTTATTACCCATAAGTGGTTATTTGACCTTGTGTGAATATTTATATTTATTTATATTTTGGGATACGGTTTCTAAAAATAAAACAACCAAGAAACCAAAAATATGATAAAATCTATTCAAAACGAACCATCAGCATTTCATGCCATTCATGGCCATTTGATAAACCATTCAAAAGGCTTCAAAAGTTCAATGTTATACTTCTAATTAAATTTCTCTCAATCATTGGAGAATTTTGATACAATGTGATGCCTGACAATAGAATATAAATAGAAGTGTAAATCGAAGGTTGGGTTTAATAGTACAAAGACTTGTTTCGCCTCTAACTTGCTCTAGGGGACCTCTGTGAGGTCTGTTGTGGATATGAATATCATCAATGATAAATACATATCTTTCCCAGGTCTGGTTTGTGCAAATGTAACCAAAGTTCAGAGTATGAGTTAAACTAGTATGAGATGAGTCTTAAAAGTGAGACTGCGTCATGTGAAGGGGATTAATAATAAACTGTCAAGTTTCAAGATGTGTATTATTCCTCCAAAAAGCTTGAATCAACTTGTGTACTTTTGAATTCAGTTCACGTAAATAATATAATATATAACATATATGAATGACTAGATAAGGGTTCCTCCAAACATCGCGTGCCCTATTCATTTTGCAAAATGTGGCAATATATTACAATTTCTAGATACTTTTAAATAAAAAATTGCAGATTACATTTTGATAAGTCATTTAGTTAATTAGCACATGTTTTAGAGATAAGGTCAGAGAAGCTACACTGGGATGGTTCGGTCTTGTACATAGGAGAGAGAGTGAATATATCGATAGAAGGATGCAGGGATTGGAGCTGCCAGGCTGGAGGTCTAGAGGAGACCAAAGACAAGATGTATTGATGTTGTGAAAGAGGACATGAAGTTAGTTGGTGTGAGAGAGGAGGATACAGAGAACAGGGTTATGGAAGAAGTTTATGTGCTGTGGTGACCCCTGAAGGGAAAAGCCAAAAGGAAAAGAAGAAGACATTTTCACTGACCAAGATTGACTGTGGCAGATTGTGATATACCAACTACAGGTGTCATTGCTTAGAGAATACAGTATAAAATATATGTATTCAAGTGAACAAAGAAAAACAAACAAACAACAAAAGATGATGAAAGAAAAAAAATACTATAAAAGAGTAAGGCTCAACACCAAACTACAGTTCATTTCACAAGACTATCATACATCATTGTCGCATTTTGCTGGTGATGTTATGCATGGGGCATCTCTCTGATATTAATCTGAGGTACTAAGAATATAAGAAAGATGCAGAGAGCCCGATCAATAACTATTTTAATTATGCTACAATGTTTAAGGATGGATTTCTCATTTAATTTGATTATTTGCCAACATGCAATGTTGTTTGCGCTAAGACAGTGTATGTATGAAAAAAAAACACACAAACAACAAATTAAAAATGTTTGTATCAGAGGTAATGGCATATATGGAAAGAGAAATACATAAAAAGATGTTTATCAATTTATAATAAGCTTGTAGTCTTGTGAAATGAAATAAGAAGGACTGTCTTAATCTCCTGCTATATAAATCATGTGAGGCTGCAGTGAAGAAGAGATGAAAATCCAAAATCAACAGGGGGTAGGCATAATTGCCAAGCATGTCCTTATATTTACTATCATTTAATACACTGCTGGCAGAGCAGACAATAGAATGTCATGTTTATTTCTAGTTTATTTTGTCGCAGGATTTTTTTTATCCATGTTGTTGTACAAGGAGTGGCATGGAGTGAGATTGAATGTTTAAGTAGTATCCCTGGTTTCTGGTTCTGATAGATGTACCAGCTCTTACCACCTGAGAGGCAGGGGGGAAGACAGAGTGAGGGAGTGAGGGAGGAGGAGGATTTACGCTGGCACTGCATTTTTGTCCAATTAATAGATTGCAAGCGTGTTGCGTATTTTGCATGACAAAGGAGGGTAATATTAAACTGCCATTTGTAATGAAAATGCACTCTGCAAATTAAAAAGTGCAGAAACCCAATTTTTCCTACCTCTTTAGGAAATAAACAGTCCTTAACCAATTAAAGCACATTGTAATAATTCAGTGATTTATTGCAGGTTGTTTAACTTTCAAAACTGGGCTAACCTATATTAAGGTCACAATCCATCATGTCTTGCATGGATTGCTGTGGCGTAATGGCTGTTGTATTAGCTGCTTTTGATGATAGTATGAAAGAAGTATTAGCACTTGTCAACAAAACTGCTTACAACATAACATTAGCATGCATGAGCTGGGTCGCCTATTCATTATCTTGGCAGCTCCACACATACGGATACTGCCTTATAAAACATTTTGCCAGGCTGAGAGCACATGCATACTGTTTGGTTTTGTGATAGACTGGGGGGCGCGCGCTGGTTGCAGTGCAAACAGGCATAGGAAAGATGTAGCAGCCTCTGTAAGACACAAGTAAAGATGGGAGGACGAGTAAGGTAGGGAAAGAGGATGAAGGATGGGATGGATAGGGAAGATCAATCTCCATCTTTGTCTTGATTACCCTCCTTCAATTAAGCCTCAGTTTCTGTGTTATAAACACACCCAAAAATGTCCACTGGCTGACAGACGATAAAAGGGAGGGAGGACGGGGGGACAGAATGGATGAATGTACTAATAACAGTGCAATGTAATGTAAAAGCTACCATTTTTTAGAGTTCAGCTGAGGCTGAATGATGACTGGCAAGAAAAAAGGTAGAGCCAGAAGAGAAAAAGGAAATGCATAGATGTAACAGAAACTTAGCTGTTGAAACAGATACAATACGGAATAAGCAGTAACTGATTTGACAGACTGAGATGATGAGTGGCCTGAGAGAGTTACATTTGAAAGAGAAAAAAGGGAAAACAGATGTAAACACAGAGAAAGAATTACAGCTGAAGGGCCCAGCAGGGTAGCGGCAACAGAGAGAAAGATGCATAGATGCAGGGCGGTGTGACATGGTGACATTTGCCTTCACAAATGGGCTCTCTGGCTTTAGCCACACAGTCTGCTGTGATGCCCCCCAACTGTGAGCCAAGAATGCACTTAGTTCAACAAGAGCAAATGAATAGCCCTGTTTTGACTTCTACCATTACAGTCCTTCTCCCTGATAGCTGGTGCTAGGCAGAGTGGGTCTTTGTTGGATCACAGGGATCCCTGCATGTTTAAATACCCCTGCACCATGGTCTAATTAATGTGTTAAATTAGCAGGTGGATTCTGTATTAAGCTTCTATTCTGCAGGGCTGATTCTTTCCTTCTTCTGTTTTGTCATTTCATTTATTATAATTTTGACGCATTGAAAAAAATTCAAGGGACAGAATCCCTCAAGTTGTTCAAGATAATATCTTACGATTAGAAATTGATTTTGAAGTTGTTTTTTCTAATGCTTATGTCATTTTGGTATTTTGAGTTATTGGAGGAAAATTGGGAGTTCTAAAATTGACCCATATTCTTTACATTGCGCTGATAATATTTCATGCGTTCACCAACAAAGCCCATGCAGCATATTTTTTTTGCCTTACCAACAATATCACTAAGAGGCTATTTAACTTTGTAATTCATCAGTGACCTTATTGAGAGACTTCTTTACTCTGAAGCATTAAAAAAATGTTTATTATTATACATGCAAGGTATTTCAAGTCATTCGTTTTGACCTTCATTTTGACATTTGTTCTGTCGCAGTCATCACTACAGATCTCAAAACACAATCTGTCTCTGATCACTCAATTTCTCAACCCACTCTGCAAGTGTTGATATTCAAATGTCTCCTTTTTCGTCTGTAGATTCAGCTCCCTGATGATTCTTCACGTGCGTTTAACTCTCAAACAACCCCTCATTAACTGTGGCACACTGAGCCATACGTTGGGCCAAATTACGAAGCTTTGACATACACAAACCAGCAGGGTGGAGGGTGGAGGGATGGCGTGGAGTCGTCAGAATAAAAGGCTGGGCTCCCTACATGGTCTTCTCTAACTATAGATAATGGCTGCCAACATGTTTGTATGGTCTTTTACGGCAATCAGCACTTTCACTTTTAGATTGGGCTGAACAAGAGTGGGAGTGATAAGGGTGGAAAATGGGGGCAGAGCAGTAAACACAGGCACACAATTGACCCATCAAACACACAGATGGTGAAGCTGGTACACCTGGTCATAAGTTCTTTTTTTTCTAGTTTGTTTGGCATATTTTTTTCACTGGTTTAACTTTAATGATTATGTACGGTCTGCATTAGTGGAAAACTTAAGAGTGTTGTCCGATTAAGCAGGCTTTCGGTGAATTTCTTCTCCAAAAGCATTCAAGATTGTGAGTGGTTAATTATTTAATCTGTGACTGTATAAACATACACTATTCTATGTGTATTGTAAAAAAACAAAACTTGAACATTTTGGAATTTTGCACAATATTTCTGGCCTGCTCCAGAAATGATGCATAAACAAAATGTAAAAAGTGGCTATACAGGCTTAAATATTGCAAGCGTCCATTAAACAAAGTTTTAAGAAGGCATAAGGTAGTTCCTAATGCAGTTAGACAGACTTTTTTGGTGTAAATAAAGGCAAAACACACACACACACACACACATATATATATATATATATATATATATATAATATAATATATATAAAAATATATTTAGAATTGGCTGAAACTCATTTTTAAATAACTAAATCTGAGACATTCCCCCTTGATCCATTTCTAGGTGATATCTTAAAAATAAAGGAGCTTAATTTACAGAAAAGGGGTAGTCTTAAAACAATGCTAGCAGACTATTAGTGGAGTTGATAAAACCACCCTGGGCTTCCATTTATAACAATGAAAGCTGCCAACACCAGACCATGCACAACAGTGACACATGATCAAAACTATATCTTTTGTCATACTGAATGGCGGTCAGTACAAATGGCATCAGATCAGCATTTTACTATTATCCATTACTATATTCATATACAAACGTGGCAAAAAACGTAAACAAAATAGTGTACAGGATTCTAAAGCTAAAGACACCATCGTGACAACTTCCACTTGCCCAGAGTGGGCGTGAACTATCTATAGTTTGTGTCATTTGCATTATATTCTCAGTGCTGCCAGTATCAAGCGAGCTTGGAATAGAGATTTCTTACGGAATTTTTAGACTTTTTGAAGGATTGTTCCATAAAGCAAACAGAGAAACAAGTCAGCAAATACATAATCACTACTACAGCCAGGTGATTAGTCTTTGTCAACAGTTCTACAGTGGTAGGGATATCATGGTGTTTATGGGCACCTGGTTGCCAGCGGGCAGCCAGTGAGAAGCCTGGAGTACAGTTCTAAAAATAGTATTCATTATTTAATATGCAACTTCCAGTTTTAATATGACTTATTAAATGCCATTTTAGTGTTGTTAGCTTCTTTGGATTTCTTACCTGATGGTGGTAAGGGGTATAAACAGAGCCCTGGTGCTATGTTAAGTGATACTAGTACGCAGTAATGAGGCAGTATTTTGATTTGGCTTGTAACAAAGTATTCATCAAAAATGATATTTTGCAAACTAAAAAAGCTGTGATAAATGAAAACTTTAGCTTTTTTTATATTGCTAGATCAGAAACATGATTTGACCTTCTAACTGAGGAGAATTTGAACAAGCTCAAAGGACTGACATGTTGACATTTTTCTGCACAAAATGCACAAACTACAATACCCTGCATATTATTGAATCCAAATCTTTCAACCCATAACCAACCAAGTTACAGTTGCTGTACTTAGTGCATATACATATGATGCACTGAGTCTCAAACAAGATGGGATTTACTGAACATGTCTGTTATCAACTGTATGCTCAGGCATATCACAATAATACTAAGCATGTGAGAACAAGTTTTGAATGACCTCAGCGATTGACTAAACTCAACATTGCCATTACAAATCAGGCTTCATTGAACTGTGAACTGATAATCCCTCATCATTGCCTCTCCGTGCACGTAGCAGGGCAATCAAATCAAAATGTGCCCTAATTTGACAGTTGCTATGAGACTGACCTCAGCAAAATGTGAATAACTGCCCTTTATTATGAGTAAGAATAGAGACTAATTCTACATAGCTTGTCACTTCTGACGTTATGGACCTCAAGGTTTGGGGGGAGGGGTTCACACCATATGCTCAGTGTATGACAGTTCCATCACAGCATTTAAGTGTGTAGTTCTCCCCGTGTGGTGATGGGCCCAGTGTGTGTCTATGTGTGTGTGTGTGTGTGTCACAGATGTTACAGTCTTGGGTCTGGTGCAGATGGCTTCAGGCATATTCAACAGTGATCTCTTTCGTGTGGGAACAACAGTCTTACACTCTGCTGCTGGGACACTGTTTATAGCATAGACACTGACAAATACACACTTGAACATTTAAAGCCACAAATACCTGAAAAGGCACAGCACACAAAATTGACTGAAGTAGTTATTTTTAATCTGATTGACATAGTGGGTCTGCTGATCACTACATGAAAGAAATGACAATTCCCCTAAACACCTTCTAAATTAAACTTCTCAAGAAAACAAAGTATATCTGATGAATTTGTGCAGTAGTTCAATAACTGTCTTAAAATGTCAAGACTCCACCAGAAAATTCCAGTATTTTAACAACCAAATGTCAAGCATTAATATTCTGCCTATATTACAAATCTGATTTAAAAGATGGCACTACTAAAATTTAATTTTGAAACGATATACAGTATATGCAGTATATGCAGTATACAAATACAGTATATATATATATATATATATATATATATATATATATATATATATATATATATATATATATATATTATATATATATTAGACAAATGCCAAAAACATTTTTTTGTTATGGATACTAACTTCTGTTAACGTCAGATATTAAGCCAAAGTACTTTCATAGAAACTGTGGAAACTTGGCATTTGGAGGAAAAAAAAGAAAAGAAAGAAAAAACAGGGACAAAGGAGAGCGCAAGACTCTCCCCCTTACACTCTCTCTCCCTGCTTCCTCTTGTTTCCCCTAGTCTGTCACTGGATAAAGGTGTCCTCTAGGGTTTAGAGAACCCTCAGGGGATTTGTCTTGGTGCAGAGTGCCACCTTGTTGTCAAGGCAGCAATGACACATTTCTTTCAAAGCCATTCTTCACAGATGCTCACAGAGGAGAAACATCATTTCCTGATGCATCGCCAACATCAATGCATTGCATCCAAAGATAGTTTCTATGATATGTATGATGATGAAAGGAGGAGGTAGATTGGCCAGGGGCCAAGGAGCTTATGACATAAGAGTCTCGTCGCTTAGACATGACTGCCTTCTGGCATTTTAGCAGCTGCGAATAGCCTAGGCTTAATAATGGATTATAATTCCAAGAAGTTAAGATTAATGGTCATTCTTGCATTAGATATGAAAATAAAAACATGTGCATGGACTTATGCATTTACAAGGAAATAGGATCACCATTTAACCAATGTGCTGTTAGATAGTAAAAAGAGTTTTTATAAACATGTGAGTGATCACATTGGGGGTGGCGTGACACAGGAGGTAAAGCAATCGTCTTTGGAACCAACGATTCCTGGTTTGATTCCTGGCTCCTACAAGTGTGTTGAAGTGTTGCTGAGCAAGACACTGAAGCCCTAACTGCTCCCCTGGTGCTGGGCGAAGACAACCTACAGCTCTTGGTTCATCCATGATGGGTTAATTGCAGCGAACAAATTTCCCCATGGGGATTAATAAAGGATAAATTATTATTATCGGCATACAGGTCCAGCGTCCTTGTCGCACCATTTTACTGGATGAAGAAAATAATTAAATAGGGATTAAATAGGGAAATGGAGGATGAAAAGCAAGAGGAATAGAGAAGTCAGGAAAGACTGAGAGGATGATTGTTGACGGGACATCTGGCAAAGGATTGTACCATCGGGGAAGACAGGAGGGAGATAGCAGCCATGAGTACTTGACCTTCCACTCGTCTGACTGGCAAAATCACACATAAAATTCAGTCAAAAACACACACACCATACAAACGCAAAAATACGTACAAACAGTGTGCAAAAAAGGTTTCCAAAGAGCAAAGAGAAACACTGTGAAGGTGAACAACATGACTGGTAGGGTGCTGACACTTCAGAGATAGAGGCCAGGATAAGATCATTGTCCCGCCTTTGGGCTGGAATGGCAGTGAGAGTATAGTTTGGTAAGAAACACACTCTAAAGGAAAAACTTTGCATGTAGTTAAATACATAAACAAGTCTGCATGCACATCTACATACACACACGCTGTTTACAAGCACACACACAGATGCACATACAGTCACAGTGTCTCTGGGACTATGCAGTGAGTGTCAATGCCTGCTTCATATGTGGCCCCATGCATAAACAATGTGCCCTCAGAGATAGTAGAGTAATACTATGGCCCTGAGCACAACTCCCAAGAGCCTTTCTACCCTCTCCATAACCACTACAAGTCTCTCCTTTCCTTCTCTCACTTCACAATTACAGAGAAACAATACTCCCAGGAAGACAGAGGAACAACCATTGTGTAGGAAGGAATGACAGAAGGAAACAGAAAACGGACAGAAATACATCCTCACTCATAAGCACTAATGACATTCAGAAAATGCAAAGAAAGCAGCTGTGTAATCTTCATTTGTGAGATTACCAGTAGATATATGGGAAAAACCTGAAGTGCATATACATACCAGGTGTATCGGATTGATTGTACTGTTAGTCCCAGCTTATCACCATTACAGAGATGAAGCTGTGCCACATACTCATACAGGACCACAGCATGTTTGAAAGATATCTATTCAAACTAATAGCCCTCCACAATTTCATGTTAATATATTTCCATTTCCATACTTCCAGATTGCAGAATGATACAACATAATAGTGATTCAGCTTCTGTAGACTTCATTTTTTTCATCATTTTTGCTGTTGTTCACATCTGGTGCCAGGTCGGTCTTTCATGAGATAACTCCTCTGCTGCACAGGAGCACATACATTTTAAATTTCCTGCAGTAGAAACGGCAGTTTGATTGAAATAAACATTAGAGAAAATGGGTGGTTACAACTTGTTGCATGGCGGTGGAGAAAAAAAACAATACTACTAGCAGAAACTTGTACCACACCTTTGCTATAAAATTGATGGCCCCAAAACTGACCACACTGAAATCATCTAGAATAATAAATTGTCTAAAACAAGAGTACAAATTGAACAGATCAACAAATATATAAAAGGGTGAATGTATAACGATCATAAGTTATTAATCCCTCTTTGGGACATTCCTTCTCTGCATTTAACCCATCATGGATGAACCATGAGCAGTTAGCTGCCGTCAATCAGCGTCAGGGGAGCAGTTGGGGGTTCAGTGTCTTGCTCAGCAACCTTTGACACAATAAGAGGAGCTAGGAATCGAACCAAGAATGTTCAGGTCCAAGGATGATCGCTCTGCCCCACGCTGCCCCATCGCATACAAAATCCTTTTACATGACAGCAACAAGCGACATGACATCTGTATAATGGCTTAAAGTTTAAACTGCAATAGAGAGACAAAACTTAACATGGGAATTAAATAAACTGACGAAAAATGGAAATTTAAAGTTAAGAGGAGAGGAAAGCTGACTGAGGAGAGAGATGGAAGTGAAGAGAGAGAGGCGGATCTGGGGATACAATAAGGAATGTCCTCTGTATTGCAAAGGAGATAATTGAGATATCCAACTCTTGAAAAAAATGTGTTATTTCACTGCTGCTGAGAAGAGGGAGAACGGAAAGAGGAGGAGAGATGGAAGAGGGGGGAGAGGAAGAGAGAGGGAGTCTAGAGTCTGGAGGGAGGTGACAGTAGTGTATGTGGCTGTGCTGTCTGTCTGACCTGATTGCAAATAAGCAAAGGAGCTCCAACACGGCCCAGAAGTACTTCCTTGTGCACACAACCCTGCTCTCTCACAAACACACACAGCCTCCCCCTTTAATAAGGGTGCTTAATAGTGGCAGCACACACACATGACAGCGGTAAAATTTGAACAAGTGCATGTGTGTGTGTGTGTCTGTCAGTCAGTGTGTGTGTGTACATGAACACGCGCATGCACAGATACATGTAGCCATGAGGAAGGGGACAAGGCAAAGGAGAGGGTTGCTCTAGTGAGACAGCAAGGGAAAAGGGGAAGAGGGGGAGGACGAGAGGGAGGAGAGGAGGGAGGGGCAACAGTGGGTTTCCGAGACGCATTTGCAATTTAAAACACGGTTCGGTATAATGAAAATGTAAAGCAGTGGTTTTATTTTATTCAGTGTGGCAGGTTCAGATTCCCAGAGAAGCTCCACTTGAGCAATCAGTCCATTAATAATTGAATTTTGTACGGTTGCAGTGCGTGTTTGTGTATGTGAGTGTGTGAGTGTGAGCGTGCACACATGTACACATATGCGCGATAGAAGTGTGTAAAAGTTAATGGGACAAACCTCTCCTCTATCTCCACCTGCTGACCCTAATATGAAGCGGCCAATTAGAGATCTTTATTTAATTGCTGAGCGACATGTCCTTGCTACACACTGCTGCCATGCTCTGCCAACTACTGGCACAACAGAGCTGGGGCAAGTCCAGACACATACAGGCTTGCATGCATGCATTTTCACACATTCACACATTCTCACAGACACATAAAGAACCACTAATGTAAGAAATATCCTGATGATAATTCCAGAAGCTGCACGCTATTTTGACTGCGGCACTATCTTACATCCTTACGCTGGACCAATATGTTTATACATTTTTTCTTTGATGTCAGCAGCATAAAAATAACTATGTGAGCAGTAAAAAAAATACACAAAATTTCCAATTATTAGGTTACCTATAGAAACCGGTAAAACTTTTGCGGTAACTTTTACTAAAACGGTAACACATTTTTACACTGGGCGAGAGAGGGTTTGATATATTTTGACTGTCACTTTGAAAAATATATTGTGTGGGATTGCTAAATTATACATGAGTAATACATGAATATGTTGCTAATAGTTTTCTGATCAGATATATGTGAATCGGAGTACCTTTAACTGCTGTGGCTTGTCCTTCTTGCTCCCTCTCATTGACTGCTCTTTTTATCTCATGGGCCTAACTTCCATCTCTCTCTCTCTCTTTCGCACTCTCCCTCTCTCTCTCTGGCTGTCAGAAAGTATCAGATCAGTAGTTAGATCCATGGCTGAGGCCGTGCAAGTGTCTCTGCTCACAGCACTCCACCACAACACATCATTACAGCTGACAGCAGGACTTCACAATATACTGTATGCTCACACACACAGTCGAGTTTATGTGAATGTTTTCATGTATTCTTCAACCTCTGACACAACCAAATAGACACATGCAAAACCATAAAACAATCAGTTTGTACACATTTGATAAAGATCCTGCTGTGAAGATCAATTTTTTGGGATGGAAATTCTCAAAAACATCTGTTGGTCTGGTTTCATAAGATGATGCTGTAATAGACAAATTTGGTTAGAGAGGGAAAGTCCTTCTATGAAGTGCTGTAACACAACACACACACACACACACACACACACACACACACACACACACACACACACACACACACACACACACACACTTAGACATACAGTATTTAATCTAACAGGCTGTTTTGATTGGCTACTCAAAATCAGAATAAGGGGGGTTCAAGGGCTGGAGGGGGACCTTGATGGGTGAGCAGAGTGGGAGGGACTGGAGATTTGGGATGCAGTGCTTGAAAAAAAGTGCCCCTCCCCTTCTGGTTAGATGACAAGAGAGAGAGCGGAGGGAAAAACAAAACACACTAATCTCCTGGCTTTGCAGGAAGCCAAACAGGATCATTTAAGCAGCGGAGTTAACAGGAGAGAACCAGGCTTCCTGATTTGCAGCAAGCAGCCTTGTTCTAGATAGAGATATTCAGACTGTCAGTATAAACTGCTTCTGTTTTCGTTTTGCATTTATTTCAATGCTAGACTCAAGGCATAAATTTTTCATCACCTGCGAATCTATGAATAAAAGATTAAAAAAGGAACTGAGAGGGGAGTGGAGAGGAGGGAGGGACACAGAAAGAGAGAGAGAGAGAGGGAGAGAGAAAGGAGAGCGAAAAAGAGAGGTATAAAAAAGTCGAAACACATGTGGTGCGTGCTGTGCAACGTGCGAGCGCTGTGTGCATCGTGAGAAGGTATCCCTCTCTACTTTTTATGTGCCCCCACCTGCCCAACTTATCACTCACCCACCATCCTTGTACCATCATCCCAATATACCTCTAGGAAGAGCGCAGTGGCTGCAGTGCAAGGTAAAGATGCTATAATGAGCAGCAGGCAGAGGAGCATCTCACCTTGGCTTTTTATAGGATTACCTGAGAGGTGAACTCTCTGCTCTGTGAGAGCATTCATCAGTATATCCTCTCTCTCCCTCTCCTTCAATCTCACTCTCTTGCTCTCTCCCTGCCCTCAGCGGTCTTTGACAGGCAGGGCAAGAGTGAGATGTTGAAGACCTGCCGGAAAATTCACTGCAATACGAGCAGGTTCAGGTATAGGTTAAAGAAGGGAGTGAATGAGAGAGAAAGAGGAGGAAGAAGAAATGTAAGGATATTAAAGGAATGTGTTGTTTATCTCAAGCTATATGTTCCTTTTCTCTTGATCTTGTGAAGCACTTCACCTCACATGGGCAATGGTTATTAAGATCTGCATTCTCTCACACCATTAAATTCTCACTGCCCACCGTCGTCATACAATGACAGAGTTCTAGCTTTATTTCTGGATTAATTTACCAACTGCAGGTATTTCCAAATTTAATAAAAAGCTGAAAAAATCATCCAACAATTCAAGTATTCACATTCAAACTGTGACTGGACATACCGTGAAAGAATAAGATGAACTATTTGTTCTTAGGTGTACATTGAATAATGTTATGAGAGCATGTGAGCCTAGGGCAATGTGCTGAAACTCACTTTTTCATCTATATAAATATTACAGTTTGCAAAGCAGTAAAAGTAATATGCATTAAGTGTAAACAGTTATAATAAGACACATTCATAATGAAAAATCTTTAACTGATATAATACTCTGTTGTTTTTAAGCCTCATAACAAATGTAAATGGTCACACAACAAACACACATACATTCAGTGTAGTTGCAGGGATTATTCTAGAGGTGTTGCTAAATTTTTCATTCAAGCTCAAGGGGTAAAAATGGTGTCAACTTACAAGTCACCCCATGCAGTTTCAAAGTGGTTTGCTGGAAAGCATTCACCCATTCACACACACACTTGCGCATCAATGGCAGCAGAGCTGGCAGACAAGATGCTGACTGACCTTCCTTGGTCCAAGAATCTGTCTAATATCTATAGGTCTATAGTTTACTCCTATAGTTTTCCCCTTTCTAAATTACAAACCAGTCCCTCTAATGTTAGGGGATAAGGAAATACTAGCCATGATCTCCTTGCACATTTCCTCCAATACAAACAGCATGGGGGTATCATAAATCACTTTGGGTCTTTCACTTTCCCTTGCAAGAACATTAATCTTATTGGGACAAAATTGGTCGTGTTTCCTTCCTGATAAGTGAACCATCAAACTACCACTGCTGCGGGACAACTGTGTTACTGGTGTATTTTCCTCTAAAAGGATATAAGAGCCGGTCTTTGGATTAGTATTTCATGGTTTTGCCCAAATTACAACCATTGGGTAATGACTTGATGAGCGATTTGCACCTTCAAAATAACAGGTGTTTGGACACGGCTTTCGCGTTAGAAAATCAATGCATTCTTCAAAGAATGCAAGTGCTCACAGTCCATCCATCCATCCATCCATCCATCCATCCATCCATCCATCCATCCATCCATCCATCCATCCATCCATCCATCCATCCATCCATCCATCCATCCATCCATCCATCCATCCATCCATCCATCCATACATACATACATCCATCCATACATACATCCATACATACATCCATTATCTACCACTTATCCTGCAGTCAGGATCACGGGCATGCTGGTGCCTATCCACAGGGCTGCATATAGTGACAAACGACCATTCACACATCTGGGTAATTTTTCCAATGCCTTCCAATTAACCTCCTGCATGTTTTTGGACTTTGTCCATACTGTCAATACCACATATTCTAACTAATTTAACAGAACTATTTTTGTTACAGATTTGGAGTTAGGACCCACACACAGGACCTCAAAACGGACAGGGCTCATAACAAGTTTACTTTGGTGAAAAGGTATATGCAGACCGGGTAGTGGGACGCGAGGGGAGGGGGTGGGGGGGGCAGACCAGTATGCTGGAGAGATGGGTCTGACATGTCATTGAACCTTGGATCCAGAAGGAGCAATATGGTTTTCATCCTGGCCGTAAAACAGTGGACCAGTTCTACCCCCTTGGCAGTGTCCTTAAGGACACATGGGAGTTTGCCTAACGAGTCTACATGTGTTTTGTGGACCTGGAGAATGCATTCAACCATGTCCCGTGGGGCATCCTCTTGGGGGTGCTCCGGGAGTATGTGGTAACAAACCCTGTTGTACGGGCTGTTCGGTCTCAGCCAGTGAGGTCTTTTGTCATCAATTCTGTTCATTATCTCGAAGGACAGAATTTCTAGGCACAGCCAGGGTGTTGAGAGGGTCTGGTTTGGTGGCCTCAGGATTGGGTTTCTGCTTTTTGTGGGTGATGTGGTTCTCTTGGCTTCATTGGACCGTGATCTCCAGCCATCGCTGGAGTGGTTTGCAGCCAAATGTGAAATAATTGGGATGAGAATCAGTACCTTCAAATCTGATGGTTGTCAGCTGGAAACAAGTGGAGTGCCCACTCCGGGTAGGGGAGCCTAGGTATTTTAGAGGAGTTTGGGAGTAGGGGAGCCTAGGGAGTTTGGGTATCTTAGGGTCTTGTTCACAAGTGAGAGAAGAATGGAAAAGGAGATAGACAGGCAGATTGGTGCACCATCCGCATTAATGCGGACTCTGCACTGGTTTGACCAGGGGAAGAAGGAGGTGAGCCAAATGGCGAAGCATTCAATTTACCAGTAGACGTTTCTACTCTCACCTCCTTGGGGATCCAGGGAACTGAAATTAGCTTTCTGAAATCTATTCCTTTTTTTAAAATTTTTTACTGTCTTTTTCATTACAGTCATCTTCTCAGAATATTAAAGAAACTTCAGACATCACTCCATTTACTTTATCATAACTACTAAATACATCATTTGACTTTTCCTTAAATAGATACAAGCAGGTGACTCCCCTGGAACCATGGCAATACTCAAGAGCCGAAAATAAACCACTCTGATGAAGATCTTCCACTGTTCACAAACTTGACCCGACATCATTTGAAGACGAAGCTTGACACCCAACCTAATACCCATCTACAAAACTCGAGACAAATTGCTATATTACACCAACTCAATGCAACTCAGTTTGATTGACTGCAGCAACTGCTGAATGGCAGACAGATAGCTATCAATTAAACATAAAAGCTACATATTTTCAACTTAAAAAAAAATAGAAAAAACAGAACAAAACACAAGACTGAAGTCCCAATTTCGCTACAGTGAAAAGATAAAAAACAGAGAGATCTAGCCTGAAGGATACATAATGTGTATTCAAACAAAGTAACTAATAGTAACAACACAGAATAGATAAGTTGATATGGTTAATATGAGGTGTGGACATTGCTGGAGTAAGTAATCATGTTCTGTGTCTGGGAATAGGCAAGTGAGGAGTGTAGGCGAGGTTGCATGGTAAATTACCGTAATAGATTCTGAACAGTAAAACAGCAGCGTGGATTTCCTAGTTTGGAGGAATAGGCCCAGGTGCTTTCAAGCATGCCGAGGGGCTTTGGGTCTAAAGTTAAAAAATAAAAGGAAACAGCAACAAACACACCAAGAAACAGTCAATAGACCAGAAAACCATGGTAAAATTTAAGCTGATCGCCATTGTGTTGAGTGTCGGTAGTTTGAACTATTGACTGTAACTTATGTGCAATAAACAGTCACATTCACTAGGTAGTTTTTTGGGACTTTTTCAGCTTTAAGTTGCAAGCAAAGTAACAATTAACATCGATGCAAGGAATGTGGGGGTATAACTTGGCTACACTTGATTAAAAAATGATTTAAAAAATCAGAAAAGGTATCTGCAAATGTTCTTGATTGTTGGAGGGCTGAATAAGTATTGTGAAGTCTTCCAACATGATGCCACCCACAAACCGTGCGTACCACACCCTCACCTCCACCTTACGTCATCACCTCCTCACCTCCTCAACATATTGTTGAATCTGGCAGCTGTTGTCATCCTCCCTCTGTCATCTCTTATCTGTAAACCAGAATATTATCCCATCCATCCTCATTTTGCTGCAGTCTCAAGCTAAACCTCAAGCCAAATACTGTGAGCCCTCCTCCTAAAACCATCTCAGTCAGGAATAAGGGTGAAGGCCATGCCAAGAGGAGTTGGCATCAACCTGTCTCCCTACCATTCCGGCTTCCTCCTTCTGCCAGCTTGCTTAATCAAATTATTCCCATCAGCCATGCACACACAATCCTATTTCTCAATCAACTTCCCTCTATCCCTTCTGCCCCTTCTCCCCCCAAAGTAAAACTTGCTCCCTCTGCTCTGTTTCGCTTCCCGCTTCCCACAGACTGTGTAAAAAATATGAGGCTGCCGTCCAATTGGCAACAAAATGTGTGTTTACATGACTATTTTGTGCTTGTGTGTCTTGGTATGTTTGTGGTTTTGCTTGCATCTACATGTTTTTGCATTGGAATGGTACAAAACATCACATTGTAACAATGGTGGAGGCTGCAGTTTCGTCCTAATTAAATTTCCCTCCTTTTTTCTGCCTTCCGGTGCGTCCGCTTGCCCACACTCCAAATGTCAACAAGATCTGGGCACATGGAGTGGCATCTGGTGCCACATCACCCAACGCACATGGATACAAAAAACCTCACAGCACGCAGACTTAACCTGGAGCTACGCCAAACCAGAAGCTACTCACCAGCTAAGTGCCACAGCGCCAGTCAAGTGCCCGGTCGGCTGTGCGCCCACCCGCATCACTCACACACATACACTGGCACTTTTAAACCCCGATGGCCCTCCGCAATGACAGGGAGACAGAAGGGCCTTGCCTTGCTGATCTGCTCCCTGCCCTAGCAGATGCTCAAAAGCTCCCCACCTAAACCAACGGCCAAAATGTATTTCGCCACTATTACGGGCAGTCTGTAAGTGACAAGTAGAGTGTGTGTTTTATCATTAAAGCGCAGCTGAAACAGCTCAAGTCAACACAGCTTTGATCAAACGCATAATAGTACATGTGTATATTGTTGTATGGAATACACGTGGACATACACATCATTACACATACACGGTTGAAATTGTACTCCAGTAGACATATAAAAATATACAAAGAGCAGATCTTTAGACTTTTACATCACTCAACCCCTGGCCCTCAGCTGATGCCTTATACACAAACACAGACATGCAAACACACAAATTCTATTCTGATGTACTCCATACTGTCTTTGTATCATTAGAGGCTCTAAACCAGCATGATCCTCTCAGCTATTACTTTTCTCTGAGGTTTTTTGCAGATTGGACTATTTTCTACAAGAAATACAGTAAGAGACATAACTTGATACTCCCACAAACCAACCGGTCATACAGCTTGAAAGGGAAGGGAAAAAAGAAAAATAGTAATGGCACAGGTGACCAAGAGCGAAGCAACAGAACTCGAGTGAAGCAAGAGTGGAAAAAAATGCAGGTATTTTAGTAATGACAGCAATAAAATAAAAGAGGCAACAGACATAAAAGAGGCAAATGATTACGTTATGTATGTGTGTGTATTGTGTCTTGTTTTTTTTTTTTTATAAAACAAAAACAATTCACATACAACCCCAGCATTATGGGCCCAATTTTACTCTCCTTTCCTCTCCTTGCCTCCACAATACATAACATACAACTCTAAATCTCAAACCAAATCTCAGATTTAAAACTTCCAAATTTTTTCTTATGATTATTACATATTTTCTATGTGTAGGGCGAAGTTGGGGATGAGGTGGGGGGCTGGGGTAGTTTTTTTGACAGGATGTGACTTTTAAAACAAAAAGCATTAAAACAAAAACACTTAACATTTTATCACCACATGATGTGATGTATTGAACTGAATGTTTATTATGAGAAATACACACAGTAGTTGCGTGTGTATGTGTTTTTAGGATATTCTGTAATGCACTCAAGGTTGGTTGTGAATTGTGCATGACACTGAGCCACCCATGGGCATTCACAAGTACACATGTGCAGGTGTCTTCTGTAAGAAACCCACTTAGTGTGTGGCCTCCACTTAAGAGGGTCAGAATGTCTGTATCTGTGCAGTCACTCAAACACCAAAGAGAGATAAAGCAAATGCTGCAGTCCCAGCTAAGCAATGCCAGGACAGGCTGAGGGGTAAGAGAGAGTTCATTAAGAGATTTCAAGGCACCTGAAGTTCATTTGTCTCCCCAAAGCATCAAAACAGGATAATAAGGACAGGGAACAAGGGAAATGGCAACAGCAAGTCATGCCTTTGATTTTCTTTCTTTTACAATTCCCTCCTTTAAGTACCAGGGTACTTTCATCCTTATCTTCTACTTTTCTCTATATTCCAATATGCAGGTTTATTCGGGGCAAACCTGATTTCTTGCACAATGTCAAACAAATAGAAGAAAAAAAAAAAAGGATTCATAGTAAAGTGTCTCTTCTTGGTCACTTCCTTTCAACTGTCTATTAGAGGCATGCCGTTCAATTGTGTTTTGACATAAAGTGGATTTTAAAATATGACAGAATTTTTTTTTTTTTTTTCATTTGTTGAGGTCAGTGTAGTTACATATATAAATGTGGATCTCTTACCTTTCATATGGCCTGTGCAAAGGCTAATACGTATGCTTTTATAATCCTGCTGCTGGTGTCATCCAAGGGTCACTGCTAGACATAAGGCAGTGTGACAGTGGGGAGCCCCTTGCGGAGTGAGTGTGTGTGCAACTTTGTGTGGATGGATTAATGACTGTGAGTTTATATTTAGTGCTTGTGCCCCCCCCCATCCCAGTGTGTGTGAGTGTGTTTGTGTGTTGGTCATGAATTATGTGCAATGTATTCCTGTAGAACTGATTAAGACACACACCTCCTCGGTGTGGTGGGACACCTGGTCTTAGTGGGAAAGTGGGCCATAGGCCACCATGGCAAGACAGGAGGCAGAAAGGGAGAAGCAGAGGGAGGCGAAGTGAACAACGGGGAAACACAGTCATCTACTTCCGCACCAAGAGGACTTTTAATTTAGAAATGATCACATTATCTCAAAACACATGGCTTGGATGGAGACCTGTACCTGCCAATTTATTAGGTAAGTGGGGGTGGCAACTTAGTGGATGTGACTCACCCTAAAATCTCACAGATTGAGATAATGAAGAAAACCAAGAATCAGAAGAAAACATGTCAGGGTTACACAAAAATTATATAGCTGTTAACAAAGATAGTACCGAACAACTCTCAAGTTCTGAGCACATGTAAAATAACACTAATTTCTCTTTTTTCATTTTGTCTTTTTCTTTTGATTATGGCTGCTCCCTTCACCACAATGAATCAACTTCCTCCATCTAATTCTGTTGTCTGTATCCTTTTCTCTCACACCAACTAACATCATGTCCTCTATCACTCCACCCATAAATATCCTCTTCCGTCTTCGTCTAGGCCTTCTATCCTTCATCTGTACATGGCCAAACCCTCTCAGACTGGCCTCCCTGACTTTATCTCCAAAACATGTAACCTGTACTGTCCCTCTGATGAACTAATTCCTGATCCTATCCATCCTCGTCAATCCCGAAGAGGTCCTAAACTATTTCATCTCTTCTACCCACAGCTCTGCTTCTTGTCTTTTCCTCGATTAAACAGTCTCTAAACCAATATAACAGGAAGAGAATCACTAAGTCCTGCTAATCAATTACCCCAGCCTAAAGGAAAACCTGCACACCAAGTTAAGGAGATATGGCCAGTCAAGGTATATAGAATGATCTAAATAAATAGCCGAAACATCCAGCCTCTGGTATCTATGTAAATACAAAAACGGAGGAAAAAAAATATGTTGTTTTCTCAAAAGTTTTCCCAATGATTTGCTGCATGTCTCAAATTATTAGCGAGGGGGAGGAACATATGTTACTAAGCTTTCCTCTCCTTGTTTCAGTCCCTGTCCTACTACAGTGGCATTCAATGAATTCGGCAATTCCTCCCCTGGCTTATCTTCCTATTGGTTGCTGAGATGCCACCCCAAAATCTTATTTCTGCTGGTTAGAATTATGGCCACTTAAATGTCCAGGCATGGCATAGACCAATATTGCTCATGTACACATAAGCATTTCACATTAAATTTTTATGCATTCATTCTGCACTATAAAAGAACCACATCAATGCAGGCATGCAGGCACTCATGCACACACAGACAAAAACACAGAGATTAATTGCGGTGTCATTCCTGTGTAAATAAATGCCCTTTCTAGCCGTACTCAGCAACGCTCCCTGAGTCAATCTGATCTGACCAGACAGGTAAGTCAGACACTCAGAAACAAGGTTGCAGCAGAAGAGTGAGAAGCAAGTAAGACTTTTCCACTTTTTTCTAACTGTACCTGGCTGTTTGTCTGTCTGACCACATCATAGCCTTTCTCTAGCTCCTTTGCCCTCACTTTCATATTCACCAAGCAGATGGATCAGTTGCCATGGTAACAACTGAAAGGCCAGGATCTTGTAGTCTATTAAGAAAAGTGAGGGAAGCATTGGACTGAACAGTGTAGGGAAAATGTGAAATGGAATGTATCGGAAGGACAGGGATTGATAGAAAGGCAAATATCGAATGACAAATCACTTGATTGTTCACCGATGATACAGTGTAATATTTTTCACATTATCCAAGGAATCTGGGTATATCTTATAAAGTATGGCTTTCATGATAGTGTCTTACGGTCTTCCTGGTGGGCTTGCAAGACCCACATTTTTTGTCATGATAGTAAGATCCTGCCTCAATCGATACGGGACTGAGTGCCTGATTCATCCAGTTTATCTACTGCTTTTCAGCCCAGTCCATTTTACCACTGGCAGGTTATTTTAATCTGTGATATCTAATCTGTTGATGGTACATCGTGTTGAGGTCTTCCATGACATCTCTTTTCTTACCCCCCAGTCTCTGTCTTCCTTTACCAGAGAGACTGATTTAGTAGTTCACCAGAGGGCAGTCCTCGTGCAAGTGACCGCTCCTTCTTTAAAGGGGATCTGACAGCATTGGTCCTTCAGTATTTGATGATCATACTGCCATTGACAGGTGAGTTACAGGTGAAACCTTTTCATTGTCAAATATTTCTGATCAATTTGTGTTGATGGCTGGAACTGACCAACATTTGATTTGTTTGCTCTCAGTCACCAAGGTCATGGTTTATTCTAGTCAAAATCTATTTGTGGCAACTGAACTTGAGTTTCTTCTCTTGAAGACGCTTCCCCTCACATCCGTTGAGGCTTCATCAGTTTGACCGGATTTAATTTGTTCCTCCATCCCATTTTTTTTCTACTGTTCAGCAGCACTATTACTGCTCGAATGTTTTCTACTTCAGGTCAATCAATATGCATTAATATTGTTTTAATTGTGAAATATTAACCATGACCTTCTTTTCTGTACAAAACAAAAGACGAGAGCTGGGCATTTATCCTTCAAGTTTTAGTTTTAACACAAAATTTTTCTAATCAACAATTCAATAAACAATTACTAAATTAAATATTGAAATGTGATCAATAAAGACTAATGACCAAGACTTTGACAAAAAGGTTTCCATATTTGTAAGCCTAGCTCATTGAAGCATGGCCTGCAATATCAAAACAAGGGAGCAGTCGTTGTTGCTCTTTGACATCTGAAATCATATACATGGTAGAAATTCAGTAGCAGAAACAGAGCGAGTGAATAACTGAGACAGAGAAAGACAGAGAGAAAAAGAAAGACAGAAAGATAGATATAGAGAGAGCGAGAGAGACAGACAGACAGACCATCAGACAGACTCAAAGGGAGTGAGAAAGACAGAGAAAGGGAGAATGAGGCTGACAAACTGACAAAGAGACCCCTGCGGCTCACACTGATGTGTTTGTTGTGTTATATTAAATTAGAATGAGTCCAATATTAAAATAATAACATTTACCTCCACAATAAATGCATTGGGTTCCAAAATCAATACCTCTTTCCTATAATGCCAAAGTATTATTTCAAATAATAATAGTGAAGTTGTTGCATTATATTGGCATTATATTAAAAACCAGAGAAGGGCATGCACACATTATAGATTAGATAATTTTGTCTCAAATGTCACAGAACGTGTTCCACTGTTCCCAAAAGTGTTAATAGAGTTAAATTGTTAATGAGATTTTTATTGAGCTTGTTTGTTAGTTCTGTTTAATTGTTTACAAGAGGCAATGCGCTGATAAGAAAAGTCTGTGCTCGCCATGTTTAATGTACACATAGAGTTTCTGTAGGTTTCAAAAAGATCAACTGAAAAGCTTACATACCATCAGGGTCACAATCTAATATTAGATTACATTCATTTTTAGATCATTGCAAAAATGTGTTATGGATATGTTTCTATCAACTTACACAAATCATTGGATGTGATGTTCAAAAGCTGACATATAGACTTGCAGTCGTTCCAACTTGGATGAAAGAAGTATTAAGCTATGGCTGCTTAATGCTGCTGTGGCTATTCTTCCTTAGGGGACAAAGATATACTTTGTATTACAGGCAGGAGTGTGTTCAGGTTAAATGACCCTTTTGTGAATTAGATGGATCCACTTTCTGGATCCAGAAAAACCGATACAAATGACCATTTTTTTAACTTCATCTTTTACCATCAAAATTTTCAGAAAGAAATAAACTAGAATAGACTTAGGTCTACATACATGTTACTTGCTATATCATTACATCCTTCATAAGCTCTGTGTATCCATGATACTTAGTACTTGGCGTTCAAAAAAACTCATTATGTCCTCTGAAGAACTGTGTCACATATCAATCTGAAAAAAAAATCACAGGGGCACACATGACTTAGTGAACTAGAATAGACCTTAAATATTAACCTTAATATTAGATTAAAGTGATAATTGTGGCATCTTTGATTGGAGTTCAAACATGGAAAAAAGATGATAGGCATCATGGGAATTGAACTGTGAGTCCTACTGTTGTACTGTCTGTGGCCAGACTTGATGAGCAAAGGAACTAGAACTAAATTGTGGGCACAAGTCTCCTGTCCGAGAAAGGTGAGATCTCAGTGTGAAATGATGAGACAGAAACCAGGTAAAAGTGGATCATTTAGAGGAGACTTTTAGAGCTAAAATTTGCTGTTTGTATGTTTCAAACATTAAGCCAACAACCCTGCAAAAAAGTCTATAAAACACACACATACTGTACATCCACATGCATGCGCGTGCGTGAAGGGCTGTAACTACGACATGCTGATGGACTGACGTGCATGTCTGCACACACACACACACACACACATACACACACACACACATACACACATACACACACACACACACACACTGTCTTTGGGTAAGATAAAGAGACTGAAGAAGAACCTACAACTTTCAAATAAATGAAAGTTCATTGCAACAGCTGATTCTCATGTGAAACCCTGTTGAGTTGCAACTTCTTTTGTGATTTATATTTTTATTGTATTTAAGCAGGTCTCAACATTTTACTTCCTCTTATTTATTTCAAACACCTCAAAGGCAGGCCTGTGAAAACAGTGTCATGAAGTGGTCCTAAAATAGGTTGGGGACCACTGACTTCAACTAGAAATTCCTCTTTAATGCTCTGTAAAGTAATTGCAAAGTGAAATGTTTACCAGAGGCTTTTTAGAAAATGTATCCAAACATATTTGGAGCCATTACATATGAAGTGCCTATGAGTAAAGGACTGAAAGAATCCGATAAGCTCTAAATCTAAACAGGGCCAAAGCATCTGCCTTAATAATAAATGTGCCATGCTAAAAAGGTTACTTGAACAGCCAAATTCAAATTTAATTGAGGCTGTGTGTTGAATAATTAATCTTTTTCCCAGAGAACACAGAGCACACTGGACAAGTGAATGCTGAGTGTCCAGAGAGACAAGGAGGAGAGAAACAGAGGCAAAGATAGAAGGAACATAGGGAGGAGTGTAAGCTGTCAAGCCATTTATTTCATGAACACTGACTGAGCATAACCTTCTATAAAATAAGATATAAAGCATAATGTGATCCAGCACATTATCACCCTGGTAACCAACCATTCAATGTATTTAGCCAGAGAAGAGAATAATGTAGTCAACATTTAAACAACTGAACCCAAAGGGCAAAACAAAACAACAATAAAACACCCAAATGAACTAATCAAAGGCTTAGTGGGAGGAAAAAGCACCATGAGGTAATGTTGGGGATTGTTCTTGTTACTTATGTTGTTCGGGTACAAAGCAAATGTAAAGGGGAGTATTTAACATTTCTTTTTAATGTTTGTTTCACTTGGCCTCTTTCTCATTCGTTGTCTTCTCTCGTCTTCTGTAGGTATTTCAGTTGGATGCATCATCTTAGATCTCTGCCTTTTAATGCTGACTGCAGCAAATCTTTTGAGGGTGACTACAAAAGCAAGCTGGCAGTAAACTTCTCCCTGAAGGAGAAAGAGAGTGTTGGTTGGGATCTCTCCACTCTAGGAAATCTCTGTTATGACACAGGCTGGTTGATTTGGTCAATGTTCATATCTATAATGGTCCAAAATGTATTAACCACAACCTATTAGGTACGTAAACACCATATATTGCTAACTTTTATAGCAATTTTATTAGAATTGGCACTGTTGACACCGATTTTCTGCACCAACAGAAAATGCAAAAGTCTCAGTTCTCTTGATTTTCCCCCCTCACCTTCCATCTTCCTCCTATCTGGCTTGTGCAAGTATCAGGCAGCTCCTCTCCATTGTTGATCTGACTGGGCTCTACATTGCTGAGGTTGCGGATTGTTGCGAAGAGATGCCTCTGTCAGAAACGTGCTTATCCTCCCGCTCTAGCCGCCCTCTTATACATAAAATATCAAACATCTGAGGGACAATATGCTGACCTGCTTTGACCCCCACACATACGTATGCATACATACACGCACGCACACACACACATATACGCACACACACATGCACAAACACTCGAAAACAGAGACGTGTGAGCACAGATGGCATATAGTGACGCACACACAAACGCTAAGAGAGCTAAAGTCAGCTCACATCCCCCATTTGTACGTGCCCTGACGTTTTTTTCCATCACCACCGCTTCCCTCATGATGTATTTGCGACATCTGGCGGTGCTCACCATATTCATGGGTATCAAGCTCTTCATGGGTAGAAAGGAGAATGCAAGACAGGGAAAAGGGTCATGGTTGCCTTGAATGGTAGTTAGTCAGAGAAAGGGAGTAAAAAAAGACTAGGACGGAGCGAGGGAAAGTAGACCTACTCATGGGGTATATATATAAAGATTAAATGGCAAATATACTGAATTGCGCACCATACAGCGCCAAGTATTTCAAATTCCACAGCAAAAGGCTTGGGTACCCCCTAGTGGGCTCCCAGCAGCAATCTAGTACTTTCGCCATTGAAGGGTTGCAGGGGTGCGTCATTGGGCTTCCATGAATCGATAGGAGTCAGAGGTCAACCTTCTTGAGTTGCAGTGACATCATGACAATGGGACACTTCTCGAGCCTCAGAAGCACAAGCTGATCCATTCTGCTGATGCTAAGGCACCAGGCCTCTCTTTTCCCACACATTCACATCCTCTGCCAAACAGGGAGAGAGGGAGCAAGGGAGAAAGCAGAGGGATGAATGTGTAGACCTCACCCACAGAACCCCCATTCTCTTTTTTTCTCTCCCTCTTTCTTTCAGGGGCTAGATTAGAGAGATGGCTTAATTCTGTCTAATTATCCACCCTTTCCCTCTCCCTGCATCTCACCCTCTTTTCCCCTCCCTTCCCCCCAGTGTGTGTGGATACTAATTAGCTGATGTGAATTGTATCTACTATACAAATAGACTGGGCAATTATGTGAAAAAATTACACTCCTGCCTTTTAAAATATAACATATTTGTACCCCTCTGAGGTTGTACAGAAAAAATTAACTGTCTTTGTAGTGGACCGGTCTACAGTATGATACCTAGAAAGACGATATTCATCACACATTATCAAATTGCTTAGAAAATGGTAAGACATAAGACGAAGCCTGCGAGCGTTAATACCCTTAACACTTAACTACACTGTTGATAGACCCAACAGCATTACTGCAATCTCTACATTTGAAACATCTAAATCATCCTTTTAACTTTATTAACTCACCAATAAAAGATATGTATTCAGTCATCCATTCATTTGCTCTATGTAACAATGCTGCAATTATCTGTGAGAGCATTTGTATATAAGCTTGTTATATGTGCGCATGCACATTACATAAGCAGAAATCACATTAAGGAGATCATACATTGCTGTTGAAAGTACTAATTAGTTGGTGAGCTGAGGGTGAGGAAACTAGGCAAAGGATCCTTGTTACTTGAACCATTGTTTCCTAATCCCCTCCACACATTCATAATTCATTCCATCATGGACAGCGATGATATAGCAGTGCTCATTTTGTCTCTTTTACTTTCTCTCTGGTTTAGGAAATTATGTTTTTCCCCATCTATTTTTCATTCTTGCTGTAAGGTTTCACTGCAATCATAATACAATGTGCAAGTGAGAGATGTTCGCCTTGGGACCCGGCTGTCGGGCCATTTGACAGCTTCATCTGTGGTGTCACACTTTGATCTTTCCTGTCACTGATATCCAACGCCCCTGAACATGCATTTGCCCCCCTGCTCAAATAAATAAATAAGTACGGTGCTGTACAATGTACAGCTAAACCAGGTTATTTTCAAGCTAGTTGGCTGTACATGTCACCTATGAACAGGCTCACCTCCACCCTCACCCATTCTCCTCTGCAGTGAGGTAGATGCAGCCTCTTACAAATGAGAGTACAAATACGCACATGCGCACATGCACGTACACACAAAATATACAGAAGTAACAGAATAATTCCATATTGTTGCTTCCTATGCATTTAATTTATATTTCCAAAGTGCAATATTACAGCATGAAATAGAATAAGAAATACAGTTGTTGTTATCATATAAAGTGCAACACTAAAAAACCACAGACAGAAAAATACAGATACACCTGGTATAATTCATGGGTAGGGTTGTGATAGAGAAAAGCAGATAGCAGGAGGGAGAGCTAGAGGAGGATTGATTATGATCTGTGCTGTCAGGTTTGAGATGCTGAGATGTCAAAGATATCAGGCATATCTGTTTTCAGCTACATGGATACAGAGAGACAGATATCAGCCAACACTGGCCTCCTACAGCAGACAAAAGACACAGCCACTAAATAAGTGGGAGTGATCCAAAAGTATCACCTCAATGTATATGTTAATGACATGCCCTATCTATCTATCTATCTATCTATCTATCTATCTATCTATCTATCTATCTATCTATCTATCTATCTATCTATCTATCTATCTATCTATCTATCTATCTATCTATCTATCTATCTATCTATCTATCTATCTATCTATCTATCTATCTATCTATCCATCTATCTATCTATCTATCTATCTATCTATCTATCTATCTATCTATCTATCTATCTATCTATCTATCTATCTGTCTGTCTGTCTGTCTGTCCATCTATCTGTCTGTCTTTTGTCTTTATCTTTATTTCTATATACATAAAATCCATCAATTATATTGTACAAATTAACCTTCATTTGCATTAAACCTACATTAATACACATTTTTCCTAAGTGATCCATTCTTCAAAATGATATACAGCTATTAATAAGAGTTCACAATTACTGAGAACTTACAAGCCAAAAAGAATTACAGAAAATGAACTGCTGACACAACAAATACAGGATTTTGACACAGAGGACTTTCTTAGTAGAACTTTATGATTGACTTTAGCTGCTTTACCTGACCTGACTTGATTTGATATTTTTTGTGAACTCAGCTAGCAGGATCATTGTTGCCATCCCTCAAAGACATAAACCACCTGCCTCATCGGCAAAGCGTCCTCGATTGTGAGCATCGCCAGCCACCCCGCACACAGTCTGTTCAGCCTCCTGCCCTCAGGGAGAAGGTACCCGAGCCTCCGTGCCCGCTCCACCAGACTCACCAACAGCTTCATACAGCAGGCTGTCAGGATGCTGAACTCTCTCCCAACTCTTCCACTCCCTCCTCTCTGGCCCCCCCAGGATGCCGAACGCTCTCCCCGCTCCCTCCACTCTGCCACTCTGCTCCCTCATCCTTTCACCACAGAACCAGAAGATTGTATCTGTGGGCACTTTATAGTAAATGTTTATAGGGTAAATTTTATTGTCCACTTTACTGTTAATGCGCACATTACTATCATTTTGTTAATTTCATGTCAACGTGGGATAGTGAGAAACGTCTTCTCGATTCTTTTGTATGTCTTACATACAATGTGGAGACATGGACAATGAAGCTGACTTTTTTATTTATATTATATATTTTTATATAACTCCAACATACAAAATGCAAAATCTGCATATAATCTAAAATGAGAAACTTCAAATGTCTTCTGAATTGTTTGCAAATGACAGCTTGTGTCCTTGAATAATAATGCTGCGCGTTTTATCAGTGTGCAACATGAAGTCACCACTTTTATTAATCATGTCACATGAGAGCATGTACATAAGCGCTTCCAATACCCATGAGTATAAAGTTCAATTAAAGTGCCATATTGCAGCACAAAACAAAACTGCTGTAGATCAGGAAGTTATTGCACATACAGTGACTGCAAATGCAGAAGGACTTCCATAGGATGGTAGTAAAGAGGGTTTACCTCCAACACTAATTCTGCCAGAACACTGTCATCACATCTTGGACTTTGCCCTGTGCAATATGATTCAGTTTCGATAACAGAATTACAAACAGCCCAAAGCTGTTTTCAAGCAATGTGGAATGATAATACGTTTAGCTAGATGTTTTACCCCTGCTGGCAAAGCACAAAAGGATTGTGATACCTGTCTACTGCTGTCTCACAAATGTAGTATCTATGCTACAACTTCCTTTACTGATTGATTTTTTTCTTTTCCTCACAATTTTAAAATACTGACAAAGATCCTGTAATCAGAATCGTAAAAGACAAGTGGGAATGGACTATTGAGTAACGGTTTGAGGATGAGCATGTTTATTTTGCAAATACCTATGGAAGTTACAGGCAGTTTACCGTGTTTACCTCACACAGATACAGACTAGATATAGACTTGCACATAAAGAAGAATCTCCTCCAAATTCCAGTATTGTTGGGGGATGCTTGGATGCTAATGGTCTCTTCACTAGCCATGTGACCAGGTCTTTTGAATGAAAACAGAAACATAGAGGGAGAGATTGAAACAGGTGAAACATTCGCTTCTAACACATTTAGGAATCACGGTACAGTATATGCATGAGTGTGGCAAGTGAAAAATTGGAAAAGATTCACTTTAAGAGAAAGTGCAGATGAGGTTGGGTGTCAACTTCTACTGTAATATTTACATCTTGACTTTGTTAAAGTACAAGTACTGAATTGAGAGGTAGAGGAGAGCTATATAAAAAAACTCTGATAGAGGCTCAACTTAGGAGAAAGAATAACTAAAGGGAGGGTTTAAGCTCAAACTTCCACGGTCTCATATGAAACACTGTAATATGCACTGAATTTATGGATACTAATAGGACTTGAGAAGGATAGCGAAAACTCAAAGTGACCCTCACTACATGGTAAGAGCTTTGTCAGTGTTGACAAATAACCAGTTACAATCCAAATGTCATTTTGAGTACTTATGCATATGCAGGTACACAAAACCAGTCAAACATGACACACTAATTCACACAAAAAAGGGAGTTATGTGTTCGTCCACACAAAAAAAATACCTTCACAACTCTTGACTTTCAAATTAAACAGAAGATGAAGAGGGAACAGATTAAAAATAGGAATACGGATAGGAAGCAAAAAGTAATCTAAAAAGCTTTTTCAACAATTGCCATTGGCATTTTAATTGATTAGCCTGTTGCAGTAAAATATGCTAAACGTTATAAATCTCTGTTCATAGTGATGTAAAGGGTAATGCAGTATCTATACTACTGCATTACCACAGGAAAAAAGACACATAAAATAATTCTAGCAAGCCACGATATGCATCAGAAAATCCATCAAGAAAACAAAATGTCTCCAGTGGCGAATTAATTCAAACAGGCTAGTCTCGGTAATCATTGCAAAAACATGTTTTAAAGAAAATTAATTTAGTTCTGCAAAGCCAGTTCACAACAGAAGAAACTCCTTTGCCATAATGTTTGATAACTTTTCTTCAATTCCTTCCTTTTTCCTTTGTCTTCTGTCAAATACAACTTGGGCGAACACTGGAAGCCGTCACATCAAGGCCATACCCAAAATCTTACAAAGGGATAATACTGCAGTTGGATTAAGTGGGGAAGCTCTCAGACACCCAACCATCATTTACACACAAAAGCTGTGAAGACTATACAAAAAGGAAAACCAAACCAGTTTAGACCTTGAGGAAAAGCCCATTTTGAAACATTATGGCAGTTTTCCATTAAATAACCTAACCAACATATATTCATGAAATCCGTTGAGTAGCAGACAAATCTAAAATAAAACTATTAACCCATCAAAAATAATATTACAATTGTAAATTGTTTTTTCTTCCTCTTAATATGGCATGGGCCATAACATCATTATTTCTACTTTGTCACATTGTAGAAGATTGTGAAGCCCATCATCCAAGACAGAACATAGCTACTCCATGGTTACAACATGATCACAACCTAGTGCTATAAAAAATACTCTCATCTTGTCTGGGAGGACAGATTTACACACACCTCCAACATCAGCAAATGCTTTAAACCATCAACATCATAGAAGCAGGATAAGTGTGTCCCCTTTTTAAACAACCACTAGGTGAAAAGCCTTGCAGTCAACATGCTGAGAGACTACCAAGTGATCAAGGACTTTGAAAAACATGACCAAAACATGGTGTTTTATTTTTTTTCTTTCTGAGAAGATACCAGGGCAGGAGGAAAGGTGGGGGTGAAAGAAGGTGAAAGATGACATTTAAAAGAAACGGAAAGCTACATTGGCAAGGGAAATTGAAATTGGAGGGAAAGAGGGAAAAGCGAGTGCAAGCACAAATTTGCCATTTGCCACCAACTAGCAACCAGCCTGTTTACAACATAGAGCATATGCTGATTTATGTAACTCTGTTGAATATCAAAGTTGCAGGTATTTCACTTAGAATTGGTTCAAGGAATAGTGGGTGGAGTTAATTCTGAATGATTACAGCTGTTGTTGTTGTAAGCATTGCTGAATACAAGAAATGCATGTGGTCTTCTGATGTATCTGTGCGCATTAAATACTTTATGGCTTAATGTTTATGTTTAATGTTTATTTTGCATTTTACTGCTTATGTATACTTTATTATCATTATTTTGTAAATCTCATGTCAACATGGGAAAGTGAGAAACATCTTTTCAATTCCTCTGCATGTCTAGTGCATGTAGAGAAATTGACAATATAGCTGATTTTAACTTTGACTTTGATATTGAGGTTTTACCTGCGAATTACTGACAGCCAGTCCAGGGTATACCCTGCCTCTTGCCCAAAGACAGCTGGGATAGGCTCCAGCATCCTCTGCCACCGAGTGCAGGATAAGTGGCAGACGATGGATAGATGGATGGATGGATGGATGGGTTTACCGATGTTGTGCTTGTGTCAATTTACATTATTTTGGACACCAATGTAGTGCAGATTCTCTTTCCATACATCACTTCTTGAATGTCAAAGTTGATTTACATTTTCCTCCATCGAATGAACACTCATATGTCTAAGTATGTAGTACATAGGAGTTAATTATATCAAGTAATGAAATTGCTTCACAGGTGAGAGCAGAGAATGATAGAATGAGTGGCATGCGTATCTCCTACATAAGAAGCAGGGTACAAACTATAGACAATGCTAAAGAATCTTGCTGCATGTTTGTTTTCTTTTTTTAAAGGAATGATTTTCCACTTAAAAATATTCTTAAGTATGGCAGGGTCATTCTCATTGGGAGAGGTATGAATAAGAAGCATATAGCTGAAAAAGGAATTTATGACAAGTATCTTCAGAGTAATGCCTAGACTTTTGGGAAGTTTTAAACCCTCAGTATTTTAGTCAGATACAGTGCAGATATGTAAAGACATGTACTAAGACAAGTGCAACTCAGTGCTTAACTGAAATGGCACCAAGGGAGGGAATTGGGGCATCCCTTTTTCAGGTGTTGAAAGTGTGTCTTAATAGGTCAAAAATGTGAGTTTCTGCATATAATGATATGTGTGTATTCACCTGAGACAAAAGACAAAGAGGGATAATGAGAGCCAAAATTTTGACAAAACAATAAGCCAGCAACTGTCGTGATAGTTCATGTGAAAAGGGTTGAGTCAAGGTGTAGCAACATCCAAAAGCATGCGACAGCAAGGCCTGCAAAAAGCCCAACTATTGTATCAGTGGCAAAAAACGGTCAAACAGTGGTCACACGTGGTCACTTCCAATCCCAACATGGACCATGAAACGAGACCGTACTGTGCAAAAGAACTAACTTTTTTCTAAATATGTAAATATCACAGTTGTATTGTCCTGTACAAGGGAAGCTTTGTTACGCTTGAGACTGTGAACCGTGTGGGAGTCTAGTAATCAATATTTGCATAAATATATTTTGTTAATGAAATATTTTTCTTAATATGTGACATGTAAACTGAAGACTGTAACATTCACAGATGTACCTTATTTTCTTTGATTAACTATCAAGCATTTGCAAATATAACACATTGGCAATATGCTGAATTTATAAATTGTTACAGTTTCTTGCTGTTAAACCAGCTCTGTAATTACCTGAAGGATATTTTAATTGTCACATGTTCTACTCTTAATATTAGTAAACGCTTAAGCTCATCAAGTGAGATTGATTGGATAAATCGGTCAGAATTATGGCTAAACACGAGGCCTGCCAATCAGCAATGTGTAAGTGAGCTTGTGGGTTTTTCAGTCAGTGTGTGTGTGTGTATGTGTGGGGTTGGCTGGGAATGTGCCAATGCATGAACACATTTTCATGTTTGTTGGGAAGTGTGTGCACACAAGTGTGTTTGAAAGTATATAGGGCTGACAGCTGGGCTTGTTCAAAAGGCTTACCAAGCATTCTGCCTGTTTGGGGAGCAACAAGCACACAGTCTATCTGAACAGGGATCTTAAACCTGTGTCAACATTATAGTACAACGGGTGTAAACATCCACTGAGTCAACATACTATCTTGCTCATTCAAATGCAGGGGCAGCTCTGATACATATGAAAGTAATAAACTGTGATTGAAGAGAAATACAGTCACATGGAAACAGCATTGGTCAAAGAAGGAAATCTAAAGTAGTGTATTTAGGGATATGCTCGGGATGCTAGTGGCAATGTGTGGATGTGACACTTTGTAAAGTAAGAAGTCCATGGGTCCGTGTGTGAGTGTGTGTATGGTTGTGTGTGTGTGTGTGTGCGCAGACATGCACGTCAGTCCATCAGCATGTCGTAGTTACAGCCCTTCACTAAGTCCCAGATTAACAGTGACAGGCAGAGATCCCTCTAATTATCTCTTCCTGGACCACATGCAAATGGCAAAGCCAAGAAGAGAACAGTGATTGGCTGGGGCAGCCTGTGTGCTACTGCCGGTCTAATGAGCCTGGCGACAGGATACAACCTCGTGATGTACCACCTAACAGACCACTGCCGTTACACAGCCTCACACAAGAGCAAATCCGCATTAAACTCCTGCATTTGATTTACTAATCGCACAGGACAACAATTTTGCAAAATATATAAGTATATAAATATCTGTCTGCTTCCATGATACAAAAGGTTTCTTTTACTGAGTTCTAAGATATCTATTTTTTTTGACAGCAACAACAAATTCATAAAAAATGTATTAATACTTCTACATAGTTTAAACTCCAAATCATGAAAAATCTGATATTGGTAGTTTCCTGCTTAACATTGGTACCAGTACACATCATGTAATGACTATACTGTATTGACACAGTATACACAGACTGTTTTTATTAGGTTTTGGATTCAAGTTTTCTGTTTAACCCTTAACAATCCACCAATGCTATAGGCTCCAGGTATACTTGCCAGAACAGAACTTTGAAATAAGAGAGGAGTATACTGATGGACTGTGACAGCAAGCCATAGTCTGGCTCTTGATGAAGGACTACTGCAGTCAGCTCAAAAGTCAACTCAGTAAATCAGCAGGAAACATGGCAACAATGTCAAATAGTCCAACATGTCTTGAATTGGTTGACAAATCTATCCACTGGTATCATGGGTAAAATAATAAATCATTGGCTGAAAGAGTTGGTAAATGCCAACAGAAAGTGGACTTGCAAGATTATTTAGGCAGAACTTACCACAGACCATCGCAAAGTTAGGCATGCTGACTAAATGGATGTAAACAAGTAAATAAATCTCAAATAGAACAATTGACATTCACATGTCACCTGGAATTCTGAGTTTAAAACCATGAGAAGTACATCTCTGAGGTGCTACACACTGTCAAGATGCATACATCTCACCTCCTGGGCCTTTTTTTTTCCCAAAACAAGTCAAAATTACTTAAGCTAACAATTATTAGCTTCAATCTTTAAATCTCAAGTGACATAATTCTATGTTTTATATTTGCTTTGGTACCGGGACAATATTGAAATCGTTATTATCATATATACTGATATGATTCTCTCCCCATAGGAGACACTTTTGAAAAACAAATAACCTCTCAATAGTAGATAATTTCTCATGTCTAAAATCATTCCCCTGTGGTAATACTATACTGGAATTTGGTTTGTGACTGACAAGAATTGCCTACTTTGCATCATCCCAGCAAAAGGATTTGATAATCATTGAGGAATTTCTTGAGAAATCAAGTCTAAAATCAATAAATACATATATAATTATTTTTTGTTATACTACGATGATGATAGCTGTGCCTCTTGAGCCAAGTTGCAGTAATCAAGTCATTCAGTAGAATACGCCTTACTTGTGTGTCACTCATCAATTTATGAGACATGCCAACATGTTAATGATCTTCCAGGTAAGTGCAAGGCATCGTCATGAACTGCCTTTCAAAATACCCATTAATTAGATGTCTATCTTGAGCACAAAGTGACCTACTTTCAACGGGTGGGCAACTTTCAACTAAAATATTTTGAACCACACATGATTTAATGTAAATTGCACAATAGGTGATAGACAGAACTCTTTCTTCATTTCACTTGACCAGCTACAGTACACAAAACCTGCTATTATATGAGGCATACATTATATTTTCTGTGTTGTAACTGGTACGTCTGATGTTCCCTCTTTGTAATACATGGTGGTTGTTAGAAAAGAGTAAAGCGGGCATGGAACTGCTGAATCAATGCTCATTTTACATTCATAAATCGGACTTAAAAGAACTGCATGTTGAAAGGTTTCTTCGCAGGCTCCAGTATATGTTTATGTGTACAAAAAAACTGACTGCAGTAAGGAGTCAGGTACATTACTCTCTGGTGAAACTTTGAAAGAAAAGGAAAAATATTATTACTACATGAGTGAAAACACCAAATCATATCTTCATCAGGGAATATATCGATTTCAAATTTGATGAAAAAAAGATGACAACTCTAAAATGTTTTTAGTGAAACCACAACTTTCGTTGCTTAGTTCTAAAATGTATACTGTTTCATAGAAAATAAAAAAGCGAGCAGTAATGACTGATGTCTCTGCTCTTTGGAGTAGTTCAAGCATGGCCGTTCTGAGACAACAGATTTGCTTTGACCCTCTTGCTCGTTTTTATAAGAACAAGACAAATATCTGAGATGTATCACAGCTAGGCATCATGCTGGAGATGAGAGGAAGTAAGGGGAGACTGAGAGATAAATACAACAGTGGCAAAGACAGAGGGTGGGGGAGAGAGGTAAAGTGGGGCCTGCCTGCTTGCCTGGCTGACAGTTGACTCTGTTGGATGTGACTTTCACAGTCTGCTGGCGGTTTGTGTGGAAGCCATCACATCTGTGACTGGCCGTATGATTAATGAGCCTCTCAGACTGTCTGTGCAGGTTGAGGAGGGGCCATGGCCTTATCCCAGGCATCACTGATTTATTCGTCTTTGGGGTAAACTTCCAAATATCACAGTGAGTAAAATATAAAAGTGACCACTCACACATGTAGGCTGACACATGTACACCCTCCATTCAATTTTTGTAGAGCAGATGTGTACGCACAAAGACAGCCATGGAAAAGTGCACAAGCCCATCCCTCTCAACAACACCTCTCATCTCTCCAGCACCTGCTTACAGCTAATGAAAACCTCAATGTGACAGTGCAAATACAAGCACTTAATGTATAACCAAGCACACAAAAGATGTATTCTGTCTTCAACAACACAAACTCCTATCCTTAGCTGTCAGTCAGTGGACACACACACCAGACGATAGATGGGAGAAGAAAGAAACCCTTCCTCAATGACACTACCGCTCTTCTGATTCTGTAAAGTGACAAGTCTTTTGAATTTCTGGCCTCCCAAGATGGGGGGGGGGCTGATGATGACTTTAAAGAGTCTCTCCTTATTTTTGGCAACAACAGCCAAGAAATGTCACTTTGATTGACCTTGGGGTCCTTCATTATTGTTTGATCCTTCCGAGATTAGGGCAACCACCTGCTCAAAATGGTATATCAGAATCACCCTTTAAGTCAAACAAGTTATTCCAAAAACATTTTAGGTTCATAAATGTGAATTACTGTCGGTTACTTCTCACTTCCAAATACACAAAGCAAACACCAACCACAAGTGTAGAGTAGGGCCATTAATCCAGACACATTGAGATCTAGCTTCCTAGGTTGATCAGCGTCCACAGAGAGAGACGAACAATCTGACATATTTGTTTTTATTTTATTCCCTGAGAAAAAGGCCCGCCATATGGCAGCACCCAGGAACAGATGGCGATTGGCCACTTTCTGAAAGCACAAGTGTCTATCGTGCAATTTAAGGAGTCGCTCAAGCAAAAGAATGGCATAGACTGGCATTTTTCCACAAACTGCTATTGTTATGGACCTGAGGGGTAACAACACCAATGAGACAATACTGAAGAAATGCCTTGCTGTTCAGTACTTACATTGTAGCTCGCCATTATACGCTACCATGCACAAGGCCAGTGCTACCAAAGGCACCATATTACATATACTATACAACTAAAACAGCTGCCAACACTTTGACTACAATGGTAAAGATGAGTAATTAACGAGTAAATAACCTGTAAAACAGAAATATTCCCAATAGTTTTGTGTACTTAATGTTACAGGATAAGTATCAAGACAATGTTAAGAATGCATGAATGGCCTTGGATATTAGCAGCTTGTGATGGAGTGTAGACCCTCTCCTGTAAGATTTGTTGCTTCTTCTCTCAACTAACTAGCCACACCTTATCAACCTAACCAGAGGAACGTTTCTGGTATGGACACCCACAAGCAAAAAGGACAACCATGGTAAAAGGAAATTAACAAAAGGTACTGGCACCAGCAAAGATAACAAAAGGTGTAATATAAATGAGTTTTCTTTAACGATATTGAGAAGTGAATAATGAATAATGTATTGATTTTATAAAAGATGTAAGATAATTATATGTTAATATTTAAGTGCTAGGGATTCATATAGAGCAACTGTTTGGTATAACATTCAACTGATTCATTGAATTAGTACCCTTCTAAGACTTGATGGGGAGTACTTTTCATTTAAGTGTTAAAGGAATATGGACATTTTAATTTGCAGATCGTGAGAATGAACAGAATACATTGTATGGTATTTCTTTAAGATGAAGGATCAATGACTTTATCATTCAAACAGATTTTTTTTGTCATTTTGTCAGTAATTATCCTTTATAGCTGCTAGATAATGATGATAGATGCACTCGAGCTGATCTGAAGTAGGGCACTGTTGATCGTTCTCTAGAGGTTTGTCCATGAACTATCTCTTTGTATGATTAATAATTATATAGTATATGCCATTTAACACGTATATATTGAGATGCCTATGTGAGCTATTTTAATTTTTTCATAATTGACAATGTCAAATTAAAATATCAAATCATTATTTTATTCATAACAGTAACTTAAAGCACAACTAATCTAAACAAGAGAGGAGCAAGATGATCCTTGAGTAAACAAAATCAGTATGTTTCACAATCTAAAGATGTTGTAAAGCTGTTCTATTGGTACATTTATACAATATATCTGTACAGAACCTGCCAATTTTGAAAAAGCTATGATGAAAAAGGATAGTAAAGCTAACTTTATGATGGCTTTTAGCTGACAGGAGACCAGCTTTTTTCTTGCTGTCAGTCTGTTCATCAGCCATACATTTTTTTTTTCGTTGTCATTGTCATTCATCAAACAGCCCAAGTAACTAACTGATTATTCAGCCTCCTGGCCATTCAGTCAAAGGACCTTTTGTACATCACTAATCCAGCTTAGTTATTCCTTTAATCATTATTCCTAACATCATTGTATTGAACCCTTAGCTAGCAACAAGGCAAATTAGCAAGTTGACCTAACGTTGTTCATAAAATAAACAAGCTAAAAAGTTTGTTCAACCGCAGGCCATTTATCTGCACAATCAAACTGCTTGTCTACCAAGAAGAAAGGTCTGCAGTTCTACCCTGGGGGTCCTGAGGTAGAATTAATCATTCTGGTTTCTGCTGAAAAGCTCAATCTGCAGATGATGGATGAGCACCCGTGTTGAGAGAGCTGAAGTGACAGGTGACAAAGAAGGACACACACACACACCTGTATAAATCCACTCTCCCTCTTGTCTGGCCCCATGCTACACTGTCAAGGTAGCAGGGTGAAAGTGTTTGTGTGTGTGTTTATGTGTCTGCAGGCAGAAGTGTCTCAGCATGTGTCCTGCTCTGCTAATGAAGTCATCTGAACAGTGATTTACCATCCTGAGCGTAAAAGCCTACTGCCCTTAACTCATAGCCTTGCTCTATTAGAATGTGATATAAACCCTGGGCACAATAACTGTCCTGCCACTGTAACAATATATAGGAGGCCACTGACCATTGGGCCACATTGCTAACTCACACAGTCTCGTCAGCGAAGAAAATTATTGGCTGTGTAAGCGGCGGAAGTCATCCAAGGTGACTAAAACTTATAGCAAAGAACGCATTTTATGGCGTATGAAAAGGGCACAACAACCGTTTTTAGACAGTTTTAGAATGCATCATTATTATGAGGATTTTCATAGAATGTCTAAGATGGTATCATTTGGTTTGTTAAACAACCGGAGACAGTAACACAGTAATTGTTGTAACATAGTCTTTATAAAAACAGTCGAGGGCACTTCAGTTTATGTTTATCCAGAAAATATTTTTTATCTTCGCTAACAAATGCAGCGGTGGATCTGACGTCAATGTGTTTACCCTGTGAATGGCCTTTAATAGCTTGAGATATTTTTGACTTTGAGATGACTGCGAGAAAGACTTTGACAGCTTACATGTTGCCAGCCGCGAAACTAACTTCCTGCTCTTTGAGAGTATCCAAAGCAGAACCAAAACCATTCTCCAAATCCCCCATGAAATCTGCTCCTCTGCCCCAACAAAGAGAGGCTAATGAGGCAAATGACAGAATCTCAGACATTTTGATACTGAAAGATTGGGGTGAATTATATAACCTTTACCCCCTCCCACTCCTGTCCATCCCCATAGTTTTGGGTGTCCTGTCAGTTGTGACTGCTTACTCACTTTCTTGCGGCCTCTCTCCCTTGTTATGTCAGTCACAATATCAAACTGCGAGTCCAATCTCTTTTTTTCACCCCCTCTCCCTTCCTATATAACTTCATATTCAATTCATTCAGCTTCTAGTCATGAATGTCCCACAACTAATTTGGTTCAGTCAAGCAATGAGAGTATCTGTTTTATCATGCTACAAAACAACCTATATGGGGCAGAATGGTGGGAGAGGAGAATGTGGGTGTATACAGTATGTGTGTGGGAAGAGTAGACGCATGAACAAGATAAGCTCATCACGACACAGCACAGAACTGCGTATTTCACCCTTATTAGACCTGTGTCCTTGGCAGATGCAGAGCTTGCCCTTTGTTCGAAAAGTGTGTGTGTGTGTGTGTGTGTGTGTGTGTGTGTGTGTGTGTGTGTGTGTGTGTGTGTGTGTGTGTGTTTGCATGTGTGTTACAATGGCAGTGATTTAGAATGGATTGGGCGTAGGCGTGGAGACAAGGTGCAGTAGCCCCATGGCTCCCTGATAGCTGGCAGCATGACAGCTGTGAATGGAGAACAGGGAACAGCCTGAAGTATTGCCATCTAATATGTGTCACATACCTGCATAAATATTTATACCCGTTGCAGAGCAGAACAGGAACGGACTGGGGGAAACCGAGGATTGGGCACGATCAGTAGACTTGGCTAAAAACCTCTTCAATCAGTTGACACCAGGATTCCATCTAGCCAGTTTTTTCCACCCTTAACTATTACTTTGTGTTTCTCAAGGCTGGAGAACCTTGAGAATCTCACTCACAAATATCAAACATTTTTGTCACAGTCACATACAGTATGTGCATGTAGGCGAGAATCCTTGGTTCATCCCACACAATACATTACAAATATCCTGCTTCCATAAAGGTCCTTTCACAGCTTGGCCTCCATTGTGGGAGCCATATTAGCACTTGACCTTCAAACAAAGTGGAAGTCTTAGGCTGATAAATGACAGCTGAAACTTAAGGCAAACTTGTAAACTTGCAAAAGTAAATGTGACTGCATCGGAGGACCGACACTACGACATTCATTCATACTCACAGCTGTTTTGTCATATACTGTACTGTGTATCTGTGAACCAGCACAGCATTACACCAAATAAATGTAAATTACATTTCAACTGTCTTTCCAAGTCAGAGATAGTAACATTTTAAGGGTTGCACCAGCTCAAACAGTTCCTCCTAAGTACACATGAATGATTTCTCATGTGTATTTCGTAATTTAATACTAGTAAGGTGCATTGTGATGGATGCTGACGGCGACCAAGTGCTACCTTCAATAGTTGTTTAGTGTTGCCAGTGCATTCACCTGGAGTAAAATATTCCACTTTTGATTTTGGAGTGGTGGGAGCATTTTTTGATGTTCTTATGTGTTTACAAAGGGGTTTCTAGGAGTGATTAGTTTGTTTGTTGCAGAGTGAAAGTTGTTTTAATAACAAATTAAACTTTGCATGACAGACACCACTAACACCTTCTGAATAAATCAATACATACATACACTTAAATGCACTTAATTGTATTCTATCATTGAATATGGACATTAAAAAGCAAACTTAGCACTTGCTAGAAAGCAACTATAACTAGGTATGGGATTATGTAATTGTTAAAAAACAATTTTGAGATTTTAGGTAGGAAAAAGCAAAATTTCATTACACTAAATATAACCAATAACAAAGCCACGATGGCCTAACAAGTTTTTGTAAAATGTTACGAGAAACTTTAAACCGTCCATACTGCCAAGTGAAAACAAGGTAATAGCAATTTATCTAATGCAGAGAACCTTTCATTTAAGTGTGAAAGGAGTATGGAGAACATTTCAATTTTCACATTGTGAGAAGGAACCATATGCTATTTCTTTAAGATGGAGGATCAATGACTATTTCTAACGGAGAATTTTTTTGTCATTCTAACATAGTAATTATGCTTTATAGCTGCTAGATAATCATGATAGATACACTAGATCTTGTCTCAAGTCCAGCATTGTTGATTGTTCTCAGGAAGATTTGCCATGACCTGTCAAAAAGTATGATTCTTTGTGTGAGCAAAAATTATGTAGGATATGTCATTTAACACATGTGTATTGAGATTCCTACATGAGCTATTTTTTCACAATTGATAACATTTAATTAGTTTATTCATGTTGGTTTCATTAAGTTTAATGCCATTTTGTGGCATTACAATTTAAAATCATTATTTAGTTCATGACAATAACTTAGTGCACAACTAATCCAAACAAGAGAGGAGTGAGATAATGCTAGATTAAACAAATCATTATGTTTCACAATCTAAAGATGTTGTAAAAGCTTTTCTATTTGTACTATTATACAATATACCTGTACAGTACCTGCTAATGTTGAAAAAGCTGAGCTAACAAGGATTGGAAAGCTTGCCTTATTATGGCTTTTAGCTGACAGTGAACCACCTATTAATGCTGTCAGTCAGTTCATCAGCCATTCCAAGCCATGTCAAACACTCATGAAAATATGACACAAAAAATATGCACTCATGCAGACAATACATGTACTCATTGGTTAATAAGTGAACTGACAGTTTTACCTGTTGGCCAGCAGAGTTTTGAAGGTGACCTGGCACATTCCCTGATAAGCTGGCAGCAGCCTTGCCCAGTCCCAGGCCCAGTCAACCACAGCCCTCTGTTGATATATGAGGATAGCGTATTGTTAGTTATTAATCAGGGTTAATAGCATCAGTGCATTACTGCTCCAGCTGGGACACACTAACAAAGGAGGAGGGGGGTCCACAGTACAGACCACCGACACATGGCGATCAATCATGTCCACACAAGAAGGTTTTATTCCAATAAGACAGCAATTAATTTATAAATCCATTTGGTGGGATGTAGCTATCATTTATAGAAAGATAAATCAATTTCGGGAGGGAGACATTATTCTTCTAAATGCCCCGTTTTAAACACAAACGCCGGACACACGCATGCACGCATACAAGCATGTACACACATGCACACTTGCACGCACACGTACACACATGCATGCATGCACACTAGACCCCAACCAGATCATTCTCCCTTTAGTCTGTTCCCACTCCTTCTTTCTCTCCTTTTTTTGTTGAATTAAAAACACACACATGGTACTGGCAACAAATTACAAAAACAAATAAAAATCAGATTGCTTTAATTGCTACAATTTGACTCCTCACTCTGTGTTGGGTTTTCTTGACAAAAGGAGAGGGACTTCCCCAATTTCCTCCATCCATTATTTTTCTGTGATCCTTCCTCATCGGAGATTGATGGATGTAACTTTTTGCCCCCCTCCCAGCATTCTATTTGACAAACATCACAGGTACCTGAAGCGTTGAAGGCATTTTAATCATTCTCTTAATAAGGTGTTTCTATGCAAAGCTATGCAGCTTGCTGTGATAAGCCAAAAAACAGGCCTTAAGATTAAAATGTGTCTGTCCCTGAAACACAGTATCGTCAACCCAGCTACTATTGCAAGAGATCATAAATTTAGAAACACACCATGTTAAAAGTACAAAGACAATACATCTATCTGGGGGAAACACCAAACTATGCTGATTGTTTTTAACAATACAGCATTGTTTCCCTTGGCAGGAAGATGAAAAAAAGAGTTACTTGAACCTCTTAAACTAAATTAAAAATACCTGTAACAAGGCATACCAACTTTAAAGAGTGCAAAAAAATAATAAAATCTCACAATTATAGAGAAGTGAACCTGGTGGCCCCCTTGGGGACCAGTTAGGGGTAAGAGGGTTCACAAGCCACAAAGAGGCACACTTTAAACCTGCAATCTTCTTTAACATACCTATTTTATAGGAAAAAGAAAATGTGTTTGATTTGTTAGATGCTCTTCTCTTCCTCCCAGTAAAACTTCTTTGAAAAGGCAGAGAAGTACAGATAACAGGGGAAGAAAATCCCTGAAAGACCCAATGAGAGACTGCTACCGTATCAGTTCACCAGAGAGTTAAGAGCTCCTAACCTTCAACATTAAACTTCTGGCCTTGAGAGAAAGAACAAAAAATGACACAACTGTGCAAATAACATGCTTGCACAGTAGAAATTTAAAAGACTTGAAGATTTGCTAAAAAACCTTAGACAACTATTTTCATGGAACTAAATGAAAACTGAACCCAAAGGTTTAAACCAAATAAAACAGTGAAATCTTGTGCTTTTTTTAACCTACCTGATCTAGCCTTTTCCTTCCAATTTGGTTGTATTGATGGAGGGGGTGAAAGGATGCATGTAGGTAGTCATCACGTCCATGGTTAAAGGTCAACCATGGAGGAGAGTCACTGGGAGAGTCAGTAGTTGCACTCAGTTTAGCCATCAATAATTCCTGTATACCAGTTCAGCAGGGAGAGAGAAAGGATGATCGCAAGATATACCAATGATCTAAAAATAAAATACCTCAACAATTGAAACCAAGAATAGAAAATTGATATCATTGATAATAAAAAGGTTTTGAATTGCCAAAGAAGAGTGTTCATATTGGATTCACCAGATATAGGATCTTAACAGATATATAGGTATATCTTTTGGAGTATTACCTTTTTTGATGAGAAAAACAAACAGAACATCTGTGTCTTATTTTTTCTGGTTTGACGTTCTTATCAGAAGAGACAAAATTAATAGAAAATGTGGCAAGTGAGGGCAGTCGGACATTGATATAGTCTGTTAGATTGTGTGTGTGTGTGTGTGTGTGTGTGTGTGTGTGTGTGTGTGTGTGTGTGTGTGTGTGTGTGTGTGTGTTTATATGTGTCTGTGCCTGTGTATACATGGAGTTCCTGCTGTGATTTCACCATATTCCCATCCGTCAGTCTGACATGGCCTCTAAAACTCCTCTCCCTCCACCACACCATTAGCACAGTCTGTCCCTGACCTGTATGTACTTGCTTCAACCTTGGGTAGGTAGAGGCACTTAAGCTGAGATGAGGGCAATCGCATTCATATTATATTACATTTCCAAGCAGAGCTGTTTATGGACTCTATTGGAAGTGTAGCGTAATGTACCGTTTTTCTTCTATTCAATGCTGTCACAATTAACTGTAGAACAGCTTAATCTACCCCTTAACATACTATATTTTGAGATACCTACATTGTATGTATAATGCTGTAACAGAGGGATATTTCTTATTTTTCTCTTGTCCTACAATTTCATGATTTGTCTAATTCTCCTGCTGTGCATGGAGCATTCATGCAAGCAGATTATGTTTTTCCCTGTTTCTGTATATATGAATATAACTTTGGTTTGAGTAAAAACCAACTGGCTTCATATGTAAGATTGAAGGGGAAAAACAAGGAAACCATATAGACTTGAGGCTTTTTTTCATTGGAAATAGCTGAGTAATAGAAATCTTTCATAAACCATGATCATAAATCATATCTAAAATGTTGTTTTTTTGGCAAATGAGGAAACTGTGTGGTTCCCTCTTCACTACATGTGGGGAGAGGATACCACAGGAAATCACTCAAAGTTTTTACCCTTGAGGTCAGCTGAACAACAGAGGATCTGAAAAAAAACTACTGCATAGAAGCAGCAGCCCCAGTCCCACCGTCACCGCCTATTTGAGCAGCCTGCGGCCTCAGGCCAGCAAACACCTAACTGTTGGGGAGAGGGAGTGCTTCCCTACCTCATTGCCTCGAATGATGTGATAGATCTGCCTTAGGTAGTCGGTGCCCTCTGCTTTGTGGCAAATCTCCAGCAGCATCAGGCTTATTTTCTGCTCAGTCAGTTCAGCTAGAGCAACACTACTTTCCCTTCCATGCTCAGATACACTAGGATACAATCAGAGGTAATATTGATGGGAGACAGAAAATACAAAATTAGAAAAGACAGCAGAGCAAATGTGGAGATTAAAAAATTAAAAAAAGGGTGGCTTATCACTTTTACATGTAGCCTAAAAAGTACTTTTGGGTGTTTGGAAATGATAAACTGATACATTGGTTTAAAAGGATTTTTCTTCCAGAAACTAACCATTCAGTTCAGGGGATAAATTGGCTTCATACTGAATCTGGCAAAAGATACAAGAATTTCTTGGTAAAAGAAAATAAAAAGGAATGAAAGTGACTGATATAAACATAAAAACAGTTTGTGTGTGTGTGTGTGTGTGTGTGTGTGTGTGTGTGTGTGTGTGTGTGTGTGTGTGTGTGTATGCAGGGTCGTGTGTCAATGTTTTCATGCATGTACAGCCCCCAACGCTGGCATCTCCCCCAACATTTTCCATCTTGTATTGATGGATATCACAAAAACAACTATTAAATCTTCTTCAAAAAATTCTTGTCATGGTTCTCTTCCTCTCTTCCCTATTCTTTCCCTCTCTCTCACTTTCTCTCTTCCTTTGTAATTATAAGGTGGCTAGAATGCTGTTGCCTGTCAGCCAGTCATTGGCTACTTGACATTGAGAGTGACAAAGGAAGAGGAGTCTTGTCTCATCCATACATCCCCTCATTCTTTTGCCTGGAGGCCTGGTGGTGATGTTGTCTACGATGGTGGCTGTGCATCCGTGTCAGCACCTGTGCTGTATCCTTTCCTGTCCATCACTGTGCAGGTGAAGCAGATGATTGGATTCAGTCAGCAGAGTGATTAATGAGGGCCCCTCCGGATTTGGGACAGCCTATCAATCATGTCATTAGGGCCAATGTGCCCTGAAAGAGGCAGACCTCCGCCAAGGAATAACTGCATTCATCTTCATCTGTGTATGCATCCCGTCAGCCCAGCCAGGGTCACCATGATGGAGAACAATAATCTTCTCCTCTACAAATTACTTTGCAAAGACAAGGTGGGTGACTTGGGGAGGGGGTTACAGTTGGGAAAAGAGGGGAAAGCGGGATGAGGGTACAGGGATGTAGGAGGGCTTTGATGGGGCAAATGTTCTTTGCAGAGGCAATTACTATTGTCCCTATGCTTACCTATGCACATGCATGCATAAGACACTAGTGAATAAAGTGTCATTTTTTTGAGTTATTTCATCAACCACAACTCTCTCTCTTTCTTATTGTTACCCCCCTCCTACCTTCTGACAATGTATTCTGATTGTTTACAAGCCAGGCGTCACTTCCCTGTGAAGGTTAGTTTAATGAATAGTAATGATTCCATTGAATACATCCGACAGGTGATACATAATCACTCTTCCTTCAGTTTTCTACCCGACCCCCTCCTCACCTCTTCACTGCCCTGTCTCTTTACAATCCCCCATCAAACCTCCTTTTCCTGTCACTGAATCAAAGACAATTTGCTACAGCTTCAGTGGTTTTATCTGTTTCATGATATCACTATTTCTTTTATTTCTGAAAATTATGAAGATGCTTCCTATTTAACAGATGCTTACAGAGGTTTTCATTATGAATTGAGCATCAGAGATTCAACTTGCTCAATTAAAACAAAGTGATCAGCCAAAAATTAAAAGGTCATTTTCCCATTGCTTCAGTCTGCAGGTCATTCAGTCACACTATATTCATGAACATGATTCCACAAAACAAATGTAGCCGAGATATGCCAATTTGATGCACTATCAATATTAGGTAAGGCAAGTGATGGATTACACATATATTGCATAGTGAAGATTGCAAAAATCATTCTACAATGAACCTCTCACCTATCTGAGCAAAGTCTGCGGGACTTTTGGAGCTGCATGTTGATCCACTTTGGTCTTTTTTCCTCCAGAGCCTGCAGCACCTTATGCACTATGGCTTTGGGAACACCCTGAAATTCATACAACAGATGTAAATGTTATGTATATGTAAATATAAATACATCATTATCTATATAGCTCTTGTCCTGCACGCAGGGTCAAGAGGGGGCTGGAGCCTATCCCTGCTGCCATTGGGTGATAGCTGGGGTACACCGTAGGCTGGTTGCCAGTTGTTCACAGGGCCTCATTCAAATACATACAACAATTCATTCTCATTCAAACGGGGGGTAATTTAGTCTTCAGTTAACTTACTACATTTTTTTTATTGTAGGATTAAACCAGAGAACACAGAGGAAACACACAGACATTTATGGAGCATGTAAACTCCACAAATGAAGAAGATTAAAAAAACTAATCAGGGCTCTTCTTACTGTGAGGCAGAAGTTCTAACCACTGCATCACCCTGCAACCCATATACATACACATACATACATACATACATGCATGCATGCATACATACATACATACATACATACATACATACATACATACATACATACATACATACATACATACATACATACGCATAAATAGATATAGATAGAATAGATAAATAGATAAATGTATACATTATTCAAAGGTTTGTCTACCTTATTTTGAATGCCCATTGAGGCCCGGAGACACTCAGCCACCAGGGCAAGATGGTCCTTGGCCTCACAGCTCAGGCTCATGCCACTAATCTGTTTCAGTATGTCTGGGTCCTCTAGACTTCGGATCAGGCAGTTTAACAGGACCCAGAGTAACAAACCCACCAGGCGAAGCTGCCGGGCATACTGGGAGAGGTGCTTTTCTGCCACTCGGAAGAGGTGACGGATAGGAAGAGGCAAGGATGTTGCAACAAGAGGCAGGTTTGTGAAAATGAAGGACATGGCTTCAATAGCAAGGGATATGGCAGCTGCAAGGAAAATAAAACATTAGCAGTTTGTTCAGAAGAAAAAAGAAAAAAGAATCAAAGAAAAAACATTTTTCAATACATACTCTTAGTCTGCTTTTTTTTTTCTTCCAATGGAATGTAGTTCCATGCCTTTGGTATTTTTGCCAGGACACTCTCTGGTACATCCTGCTTGAATAAGGCTCTTCTTGGCTCCTCTGTGGTCGCCACCATGGTAACCAAATGTGTCAGCAGGACATTAGTAGTCTTGATGATAATTGACCGCACACAACTTATGACAACAGGGACTTTCTGAGTTGTTTCTAAAAAAAAAAAAGAGAAAAGACAGATTATGTTGGACATAATCACAATGAGGGGAAAAAACAAAAAGACAAATAACAAACAAAGAAAAGAACAAATGGGGTTAAAAAATTAAGTTTTTAAATTACTATGTTCAATGATACATGTTGAATAATTGGGAGAATAGCAAGAATGCTTTATTATTGTTAGGGGACAGTGAAATTGATACAGATCAACTTTAAGGGGAAGCACAATTCAACAACACAACAAATACACCGTAACATGATGAACAAGAGGGCACACAAAAAAGGATGAATGTCTTGTAATCCAGGTCATGTAAGTAAGTCAATCCAGGCAGTCTTGCCTGCATCATCACACTCCAGTTGTCCTATGGGACCCCAGCACAATTCCACAGCCAGCCAAGATACAGTAAGTTATCCAGCCCAAAGGGGTCCACCCAATTTAATGTGCCCTTAACACTTCAAATGGGAGGCAACTAGCAAGCTTTCCTGCCAGATTTATGAGTCTGCAGACACTTTTGAATAGAAAGAAGTCATGGTGTGCTCCATGCTCACCACAGAAGTCAATGCTCCAATATCCATTTTGAAGTCCAAGTTTAGTGACACATTAGATAAAATTGGTTCTAGCCACTTGAGACAATGAGCTTTTCTTGTTTTTTTTTATTACACGAGAGCTTAAAAGTGATGGCTGGAACATACATCGATGGATATAGTGGTAGCTTTGCTTTGTGATTCATCCCTTTCTTTAACACAACGGACCCATGCAGCATCTCAAATAAGAGCTGAGGCTGCATGCACTGTCTTATACCAATTCTGTTACACAAACACCAGATATTTACAATCCAATTGGCAGCGTTCTGACAGGGAACATTTGCCACTTGTTGAAAGGGCTGAATCTCAGATTCACAACTTCAAACTAGGCTGCAAACTACCCATAGGTACACATCTGCCAAAAAAGCACAGATAAAACAAATGTTGTATATTAGGTCCCTTTGACTTTGGCAAAGACCCAGTTCATGAAGAACACAAACAGAATTGATGAAGCCTTTGAGGAGTCTGAGACTGAAACATATTTCATGTTTTGTATAGAAGGCACGCAAACAGCTCAAAGGATTTCCAATCACTTGTAGCCTCATTTCCAGAACACTGAAATTGGCTTTGCTGGGGAGCAACACACTGTGACCCCCCCAGAAGGTGGGAGAAACTTTTGATCCCAATGTTTTTATAATGCATAATTCAAAAAGGGGTGGCACAGTGGTTAGTGCTTTGGACTAATTGCACAAAGGACCCTAGTTCGATTCTGACAATAGACCTTTCTGTGTAGAGTTTGCAAAATATCCACGTGGGTTTCCTTCCACAGTCTAAAAACATGTGATTGACTGGTGACCAGACCAAGGTGTACCGAGTGAAAGTATGGACACTTGTACTTTCTGTAATGTACTGCATAAGTAAACCTGGCTCATTTAATATACTAAATGAATACATTTCTATTTTACGTAAGCCTTCTGAATGAAACATTCCTACATCAAACAATATTAAAAAATATTCTAATGCTCTTTTTGGTAATAGAAAGTAATACTTTAAATTCAGATGCTTGCAATCAAATTAAGTATAAAGCACATAGCATTCACTGCTCTATTCCATGTTGTTCATAAATAGCAAAGCAGCTATAGCATGAGACTGTATGGCTTTCATGGAGGAGCAGCAGCAGGAAACGCAGCAGTAAAACTGAAGGTGACACACAGCTGTGAGCTACAGTACAGGTTTGATATCGGAAGCACTGTGAAATCCTCTGGGATGCCTGTCAAGTATCTGACCTAAGATCCATTGAAAAAGACTTTGCTGTAACAGGAATGATATAGCTTGCTGACACTGAACACTTTGTGGCAGGTGAGACCTAGACCTATCTTTTAAAATCACTCCACTTTCAGATTTTTTCACCATAATATTGATTTGTGTATTGAGCTTTGAAAAGAAAAAAAAATCTCACTTCATCTTGTGTGATGAAACACTAGTGTAAGTGGAGAAATGATGAAACTAAGGCTAAATTCCATGAATGTTATCTCCGTGAGGAAGTTTAAAAACAAATAAAGGTATCTGATATCCTGTAACCAAAATTACAATACAAAGAATAACTGATGACTAGATGATGCCTAATATATAAAACCTGTACCAAAGCCGCAGGGAAAAAAGAAAGCCACCTAAAAACTGAAGCGAATATCATACTGAAGTCATTATTTACAGTAGCTTATGTCTGCAAACTCTAGGGAAAGTATAGAAAGAAATATTCTAAGCAAGATCACTTGTGAACATTTTCATAAAACAATATTGAAAACCGCAATATAAAAAAGATACCAGTTACCAATTGTTGTCCCAGTTAATGTAATTTTCATTTGAGGACATTAAATAGTTATTCTTTAATGTTTGGATGCATGGGTTCAACGCCTAAGAATCATGATATAACAGTAAGAACAACACAGATAAGAATTTGCACTACAATGTCAGAAAGTAAGTCTTGACACAAGCCGTACCTGCCAGTGTATAGAGATGTTCCCATAACTGCGCACGCTCCAGGTATGGTTGAAAGGCCAAACCCAAGGCCTTGGGAACATGATTCAGGTAAGTGAAAATATTGAATAATGCTACTATGAAGGCGACCCTTGCCTTACGATTCTCTGCAGACAATTCTTTTTCACTCTCCTGGCAAATACCTGAAAAGCAAATACAATAATTTTACTTTTATGGCACTCTATCAATTAATTTCTGTCAATAAATTTGGATATTCAGCAACATAATCTCACAGACTAGCTCAAGGAATGTGACAAATAGGAAGTCATAACTAGATTTATATGCTGTCATTTCTAGCCCTAATTTTAACATTGGTTTCATTTCATTGTAATTGTACTTTTATCAAAGTACAATTAATAGAAAGTGAAATCAAAAACACCTCAAAGTAGATGAAATATTGTCATAATTCAAAACATTTTATTGACAATCATATGCGTACAGATGAGGGTACAAGTATGGTAACTGGACTTGAATTTCTTCACTTGAAGATGTTTCTCCCCTCATTCGAGAGGCTTCTTCAGTAAATTCAAGTCCAGTTGCCACAAGAAGATTTCAACAAGAATACACCATCACCTGGAAAAGTACAGGAAAAAAAAAGTCATTTCAAATCTCAAAAAATTGTAGCTTTTATAACGAGTATAAAACACTGTCTAAAATTTAGACAGTGGTCTCTTCACTGTGGACACAATGCTGGACCATGTGAATTTGGTGCCATAGAAAGGACAAAGCAACAGGTAACCTATAAGCCCCTTTTTAAAGTCTGTGGGCCCTGGTTAAATAAATTCTTTGACAGCCTACTCATAAGCAAATACAAATGGCAAATTCCTCAACAGATGTCAGAGGAGACAGTGCAAAGACAGGGACACATCAAGTAATTTGAAAACAAATATTTCATGTGAGCTTATTAACCCTCTCAGGCTCAAATTAAGTTGTAGTTGCAGGAAAAATTTGATATTTGGCTGTCGCAAATCTGCAACATCTGCCTGGAGAAGGTTAATGGGTGAAATAATGACATTTAGGGCGGCATGATGGCACAGTGGTTAGCGCTTCAGCCTCACAGGACCCTGGTTCAATTCCAACAAGGGGACCTTTCATTTTGGACTTTGCATGTTCTCCATGTGTCTGTGTGGGTTTCCTCCAGGTTCTCCAATTTCCTCCCACAGTCCAAAAACATGCAGCAGGTTAATTTGAAAAAAATGGGAAAATTGCCCCAAGAGAGTGAATACTTGTCTGTGTGTATATGTGGCCCTGCAATTGACTGGCAACCAGTCCAGGGTGTATCCCGCCTCTCGCCTGATGACAGCTGGGATAGGCTCCAGCATCCCCCGCGACCATGAGTGCAGGATAAGCGGCAGACAATGGATGGATGGATGGATGGATGGATGGATGGATAATGACATTTAAAAAAACACTAATTAAAATAAAAACCTAAATCTTTGAGATGGGGAATAGGGAGGTATGTAATACCAATCCTACAAAATAGCCTTTTGATTTCGTCATATAAAAGATAAACTATTGGAAAATGTCAAGGCCATCCAATCTGACACATGTTAACAGAAAGGGGGAACAAAAGGCATTGTGGATTTGAGAGGAGACAAAAACACATCTGTGATAGATGAAAGGAAAAAAAGAGAACAGAAATAGCTGGAAAGGAAAAAAAAAAAAAACAGATTTCAAAGCCCCTGGCTGTGGGATCCACAGCACATACAGTAGAGACGGGAAGTGAAAAGGAAGAGGTTTTGACAGGGTGTCCTTGTGGGGCTTGCTGTCTTGCACAGGGCTCACAGTGAGGGTGCATGTAACCCACATGGTTGTCTATATACAATATGTGCTGTGTGCACTTCTAACTGTATGTGTATGTGAAGTTGAAAGGGGTTGATGAGGAAAGGCCCATTACTACAGTGGTGGCAGAAATCCAGCAGTCTGTTAGTCTGCTGTGTGAGAGATGACAGCTATTTGAATAGAGTGTATGTAACACAGCAACACTGAGGGGGATCTTTGATGGAGGACAGGGAAGCTATCTTCTGACTAATGTTTGAACATTTTAAAATGACAAGGCTAATTTTTAGTTACAGACCAGAGCCAGTTATATCACCGAGCCTTTTACTGAATCGGGCAGGTAGGAAGCACACTCAAGGTCCATATGTGAACTGATATGCTGTCCGTCTGGCTGCTGCTGTGTTGCTCATATTTCGCTTTCATAATCAAATATGTAGCAAATAGCATCAAAAGGTCACTTCTTGTTAGACAATCTATTAAGTGGAAAATTATCTATTTAATATCACTAGAGTCCATGTAGTAATTGACTGTTAAACACAGCAAGTAGTTAATTTTTATCACTAGTTTGGTTACAGTTTAACAGTTTGGTTTGGACTTAAAAGACTGATAGTATATTGCGTTTACAATGGTTTTCTTTGGATGACATGTTTGCAAGCCAAAACCTGTAAAGGTAATCTTTTAAAAGTTCCATGTGATTTCAGAGGTTATTCTGAACTGTTAAAAGTGGCTTCCTTAGAAAATCAATAAAACAAAGCATGATAACTTAAAACAGATATTTTATCAAGAAGATCTCAGTGTAGAGCAACAGATGAACATCTCTGCTGAATTTCCACCACAGCAACAACAACCATAATTCCATATTGATTTCTCCAATGCATTTCCAGTTCTTCATCTTTGTATTCAACCTTCATACAGAGCCAAAACACACACCTGTTTATCCTCCAGTCATCCATTCACAGGGGCCTGTTCTGTAAATCTTTGGAATGGAAGAAGGCTTGCAATAAATGAAAATGCAACATGTGTGCATGTCTAGCTATTGGAAAATCTGATCAAACAATGTTTTATACAGTCACATTGTGGAGACTCACCTTACACTTATGAGTCAAAAGCAAGAATTACTGATATACTGATGTCAGTCAGATTGTAGGAGACTGGGCGCAAAGGTAAGGTTTGAGTAGGGGTCTAGCTTTGTAGTTTCCTCCGAACAGACAGACACTTGAATGTACTTGTGTGTTCACCAGTTTTAATAGTTTCAAAAGAATTTGAAACTATTGTATTAAAGAGATATTATACTGCAATTATCAAATAAGTACCCAAAGGCCTTGTACAGATCTGATTTCAATATGTATCCTTGGTAATCTATCACCACTCAGAATTCTGTAGCACCCCTGGTAATGTGACAAAACATTTGGGCTGCTTTGAGAAGGTATTCATATCCAATGTCAAAGCATTCTATGAGTAGCATTTATACAAATAGCAAAAATGAAAGAATAGCATATATTTATGAAAGCATATATTAATAAAAGAAAAAAATCAAAAAAAGCTAACGTGGTCAAAAACTGACAATCTGATAATCTGACAATTAAACATGCATAGTGTCATAAAAGCCATTTGTTTTCGGTAGATTCTGATCAACCTATTTAGTCAATTTGTTTTACAAAGTTTCATGGTTTAGTAAATGTGCATGTGACTTAAATCAGGTATTTATTTTAGTGAGACTTGTTGGAGCCTATGAAAGGAAGGCACACAGTGTCCTGTATCACTGTTTTCTACTGGTAAAAATCAACAGTAAATCTAATTAATGCAACTAGGAAAATATGTAAATGTTTATTAGCAGATGAGGCAGGTGAAGTAAGATCTGATCACAAGAAGGAATCCTGAGCCATATGTAGACAAACATCAGATTAGATCAATCAGGAAGCATTTTAATATCAAGGCTGAAAATGTCTTAAAAAGGCTAAAAGTTTAAAGACACTAATAATTCAAAGTGAGATGTTCAAAAACAATTTACATCCAAACATTGGTTCTCAGCTTAGTGGCTCATGGGCAGTGGCTTATGGTGGTGTAAGGATTCAGTCAAGCTGTTCCCTCCGTCTTTCTGGTTCTTGGTTAATTAGCCCGTCACTGTGATAACGCACAAGAGTCAGCGCTTCCAGTATTGATTTACGGCTGTGTGCAAACGCATTGCAGAGCCTCTGAGCCAGACTCAGATTGAGCAAGAGAACGAGACAGCAAGAGTGGTTATTAATGAGGTCACTATAATTTGAATTAATGTGCGAGTGCACAACAGTCTTTAAAGGTTAGACTGTTGCCAGTGCGAAGAATACAAGAAGGAAGGGAAAATCTTTAAAGGTCAGCATGTGTGCTCCACAGGCCCAGTTGAGTGTTTATTACTGCACTCTATTGATTTAGTGATGATGATGATGACCAAGGTGAAAATAATGACAATAAGGATGATGATGATGATGATGATGATGATAATGATAATGATGATAACCTCATGAAATACAGAGATCTCATCTATAGCTCCAAAGCTTGAGTAGAGACTGTAGAAAATAATAATGACACTGGTAAACACCTATCAATGTACGGGTTTTGCTGAAATATGAATATATAATTCCAAAAAATGTTTAATATAAAAAAAGATTTACAGCTAAAAGATGTACAAAACCTGCAACATATACATGGATACATAAAAACGTCTTCCTACAAAAATAAGGTAAATCAGTCCATCTAGTTCAGCAAAAGAGGACTTACCAGAGTTTTCCAAGAGGATGTGGGTTAAGTGACAGTTTCTGTGAAGGAGTAGTTGCAATAACATCTTTGGATTGTATCCTGGGTCAGACATCAGCAACCTCAGATGGCATGCAGAGGTTACCTGGCCACCTCTGGAAGTGGAGACAGTAACTGTAACTTACATTTGCCAGGCATTTAAAAAGATAGCAGACTACAGAAAATAAAAACAGAGGAGGGATGTACAACACAAAACTCAGATTTCACACTTTATATGAATTATTATGTGTAAGCAGGTTGGAGAAATGAAATAAATATTTATGCTACAACCTATAACATTTTTTAGCTGCTACACTCCTGAAATCGGTCCAATCTAAACAAATGTCTTTATTTTCACCTTCTTGTATTGTTCACCCGAAAGGAATTAGCTCTAATCCTGACCAGCAAAAAGCAAATTAACATTTGGGAGGCAGCCAAAAACATGGATATAGAGCAGTACTCCTCTCCTGCATCTTTTGTACAACCAAGAGACTACAGCTAGTTGTGGGTAATGAGCCATATCTTTGGCGAGACTATATGCACATGCTTGTGTATATGACGCTCCTTTCGTGTATATGCTTATGACTCTTTATGTTTGAATGTGTAAGAACATTCTGACATGTGTGAGTCTGTATGTTACTTTATATATTTCCATAAAATCTAATGGAAGGGAGACACAGACAGAGCTTGTCTAAGGAGCAAGGATGAGGGAGGTTGTTCATGGGGTGTCTGCCCAGAAATTAACCATTCTGTTTGAGCAAGAGACTATAGAGGGGAACACCCTGCTGCTTGACTGAAGAAAAGTATGCCTCACTCTGACAGTGCAATTTATGATGTCACTGGGACTGAAATTCTAGAAGAAATTCTCTTTTAACCACTCTGATAAATCTACACAGCTACACCAAGAGAATCAACTGACAAAAGAAACAGACAAATAGAGGCACAGGAGACAGAGAGAAATTTCACACTAATGTATATATATGCATATCTTTACTCATATACACATATATCACTCGTATATCAAATGCTTTAAACCAACAATGCTAGATTATTTGTTTTGTAATTTTTACAATTTATTACTGTTAAGTTTAAAAACCATCACAATGGGTTTTATTTTGCTAGGCTAGAGAGGATTTGCCCATCATCACCAGATTTTAGAATACTACTTTTGGAACTGGCCATTAGTAGTTTGCCTCATACAGTTGGAACCAGAATAGTGATAGAAGCAAAGAAATTTACAAAAACAGACTATTTCCTGTTCTTCAATACATTAAAGCAAGAGTGACTTTGATTTGTGTGCCATCAGCATTCAGTGACATCACCTCTGGCTGTGAGGGAGATTAGAAAGGTGGAGGGTGGAGTAAACGGCGAGGGGATGAGTGATTTACTGCACCACAGAGGTCACAAGAGTAACTAGACACACGTGTACATATATTGACATTCACAGGCATATGTACACATACACACCACCATATTCATTGCTGATGCTAGTGTGTTGGATTTTCAGTAACTATCAACATAAACAAGATCAGTATCAGTGTCAATGATAGCATTTATATTGTTTTCTTTTTCTTTTCTGCATGCATCTAAGTTATATTATATTACCACAGTGACACCGATATGGACTGAAGCATTCAACAAGATATAAGCCTTGATATATGCTTGCATGTAGACTGTTGAAGCAGCAACAACAAAACAAACACACACACAGACACACAGACACAAATACACTCACCCACACAGACAGACACACACACACACACACACACACACACACACACACACACACACACACACACACACACACACACAATCAGCTCTTTACATGAGGTGTGACCTTACAAATATGTGCCATTTGTATGATAGGTGATGGATGGTATAATGAGTGTAATACCTACTCTATGTCCTGCTCTATGAAGAGTTCAGGGTTTACAGCATTTAGCCAATGGTGTAGAGCTCTGTCGGACTGGCATGACATGGACTCCCCTTCAGGACTGGTCATAAATGTCCTGTAGAAACACAGATTGATTGTTTCAGTCTCACATCTCTATTGTAAAGGTACTACTTAGAATACAGAGGCAAAAAAACAACCAATCAAACTAAAAACGAAAAAACAAACAAACAAAAGAGAAAATGTGTTTAATTTGCATTGATTAATTTCAATTTTTTGCTTTTTAAAACTTGTCTTTTTTTAATTTTTAAAATCTTGTCCCTTTTCTTATCATTGCGGGTCCAATTCAGCAACCCTTTGCACATTAAATGCAATTCTACATTTCACAGCCCTGGTCAGATGGCAGTATATATGATATAGAATACAATTTATCCATCCATTGTCTAACATTTATCTGGGATCACAGGGCAGCAGCCAAAGCAGTGTCCCAGATCTCCCTCTCCCCTGGCCACTTGGACCAGCTCTTTCGGGAGGATCCTAAGGCATTCCAATGCCAGTATAGAGACATAGTCCCTTGAGTGTGTCCTGAGTCTTCCTCCCAGTTGGACATGCCCGGACCACCTAACCAGGGAAGCATCCTGGAGGCATCCTAACCAGATGCCTGAGCCACCTCATCTAGCTCCCCTCCGCATGAAGGGGCAACGGCTCTACTCTGACCCCCTCCAAGATGGCCATGCTCCTCACCCTGTCTCTAAGAGAACCTGGACAGCCTGCGGAGAAACCTCATATCAGCCGCTTTGATCTTGTTCTTTCAGTCACGACCCACAACTCGTGACCATAGGTGAGGTGAGGATAGGAACATAGATTGACTGGCAAATTGAGAGCTTTGCCTTTTGGCTTAGTTCATTTGTCTTATTTATCATTTGGGCGGTCCTCTTAAGCAAAACTTCGTCTGGTCCCTCACTCAGGACGTGTTTGCCTTGGGTGACCCTGCCAAGGGCATAAAGCCCACAAAAACATAGCTCCTGGGGATCTCCGGGAAACACAAACCCCTCCACCCCGATAAAGTGGCGGCACAAGCAGGAAATGGTTTCGTAAACTTTAAAGTCGAATGAACAAATTGAATGAGTACCAACCTATAGAGCAATGTAAAGGGTGCTGTGACAATGACAAGGATTGTCAAGAGTTGTTCGCACAAGCTGTGGATTTGGAGCGACCAGTCATCTGCAATTACTGAAGAAGGGCTTGAATGCAGCAAAGGCTTTGGACTTTCACACACACTCCACATAAACTCCTCCATGTACAGTAACACTGCTGTGATGTCATACCTTAGATGGAGCATAAGGGAAAAATACAATGATGTTTAAATGAACACAAAAGTGATTACATAGGAAGATCATTCTATACATCCCAGTCCCTAATGCAGTTTTTAAGTGATTTGAAACCTTACAATTAAAACCAAACAATTACCACTATTCTTTTTAAAGGTAAAATTGCTTCCCATGGGATTCAAGTGAAAATTGTTTGTGGCACAAGACCTGTCAACTTTTCCTATGCATAATGTTCCCAAGGATACAGATCCCAAACAATTTTGACTGCCATGCTCTTGTTAAGTCATAGGTAAATAAAAATGATCTTTCATTGACTGGGATGTACATTTTGGATCATTATCACATTGGATTGTGAAATTCCTCATCTCCAGCTTTTAAGGGTTAACTCCCAGAAGCAATTGACATTTTTCTATTAATTTCCCTTATAGTCCTAAGCCCGATAGCAGGCCTGGCCAACCCACAGCTCCCGAGCTGCACGTGGCTGTTCATGTCAAATTTTGTGTTTGTTCGCGATTGCGCAAGTGCTCAGCTTAGAGGGAACATTGTACATGTAATGTAAAAAAAAACAAAACAAAACACATAAACACAAAATTAAGCTCGGGAGCTGCGTGTTGGCCAGGCCTGCCCTTAAGCCTGCCAATCATGGTAGTTCAAAATGGTTAAGATTCCACCACCCTGCTTTACTTGTGTGTTGTTGTGTGGTTCTCACAACAAAGTTGCATATTGATTACATGATAGATAATGTGAATACTTCAGGTTTATTTAAAAAGAAAACAGCATTATTATGTTTTCTGCACCTTTCACCTAAAGATATTAAAAAAAAAAAATAAGGAGGGTACATTGTTGCTGATAGAACCCTCCACACATTGTTGGTTTAGTAAATTTCTGATTTAAAGATTAGAGGAAACTATTTTGTTTTGGTCTTATCTGTGGCTATTTCAACTGAGATAAATAGACTTTCAAATACACTGTACTATGTGAAAAGAGTACTAGTATTAGTACTAGTGTACTATATTGATGCACTGAAAGACAACATCTTCAAACATTAACCTCTTCACTTACTTTATGGCATATCAGCATCATTACATAGCAATTTTATTACCACATCCTCCTGGTGACTTCACAGTTAAAATTGTAAAAGTAATACTGGTATGGGATTACTGGTATGGGATCAAAATAATCGCCTGTAAACAAGAGTCCTCAATTGGGAAACTTTTTCCTACCGCATCTCGTAATCTCTGATCTTCTCAACGCCTTTTAACGATTTCAAAGCACAAAAATAAACTGATACAAGAGAGATGAGGTAACACATGTTAAGTATCCATGTTAATGTTAAACATATAATAAACGTAAGGGTGTTTCCAGAAGCCATCTGTTTAGTCTACCCTTGCACAATCTCATAACAAACAGACAACACTCAAGGGTCTTGAAGAAACAAACTGGATTTTGTTTTGACAACATGCTTCAATTCATCCCTATCACTATTTGATTATATGAGGAATGTCTGTGGTTGTTGTCACTATTCAAGTTCACCATTCATTTTTTTTTTTTTTTGCAAATCAATTTTGAGGTGTGATGAGAAAAATGTAATCAGTGAACAGAACAGATAAGGAGAAAGTACCTGATCTGCAGGTGTCTCTTGTATGATACTTTTGCCCTGGCATATCTTTGCACCACCACCTGTAAGGTCTCTGACAGGATCTGGCCTAACACATCCTTTGCATACTGTGATGGAAGGACAACCCACAGATCACTACGCAGTCCACAAAGGAAATAGAACCACATCTGCACAGCGAAGGAATAGCGCTCACCCTGGGGGAGAAAAAGGTAGATGGAGATATAGAAGGAGATGAGACGGGGATTAGAGATGAATACATAATGAGGACAGTGACAGTGAAAAAAAATTGAGATCGAAAATAGAGGATGAAAAAGAGAGGGGGTGACAAAACAAAATGCTGAAAGTAAAAGAATAAAATGATGCATGTCTGTCAGCGCTGAAATATTTCATTGGTCATTCCAACTTCAAGATACATTCTTATTGTTGTTTTGCTTTTGCTGAACTGGTATGATAAAATACTTCTGAGCTAAATAAGACTTAACTGGTACACACTCCCATGCACATCCATGTTTGTGAGCAGAAATGTCAAGAATTTACTCCATTAAGTACATAAAGAATACAGAAAATGAAATGAAAGGGCAGAATAGAAGGCATGGGCAGGTGGGAAAAGCTGGCATACTGCAACCCTGTTGAAAAATTTGCAAAAGATTAAAAATCCCCTTGTTTAACCTGTAAAAACAAATTGTTCCAGTGTGTGGTAGAGATTGCATCACAACCAAACTCCATTTGTCATCAGCTCTCATTTTCTTACCACTTCATCTCATCAAGCTCATATTCTAGTTTTGTCCTTCCTCTCCCTCCCTATTCACCCTGGGGCAAAGCATTTAGGGATTGGCTAGTGATGGGAAGCGTGACCATGCTCCACGTCCGGGATTAGAATTCCATCCTCTGCCTGTGGACTCAGCATCAAGAACTCTGACATACATTGGATCCAAATCAAAAACAGCTACAGCCACACTTGTGGTTTCAATGTTTTATCTATTCATTCAACTAAAAATCTTTTGAATCTGCAATGTAAATTATCAAAATTCCAATAACACAACATGAACCAGCCAGACTTCTCTGAATCTAGAGGAGAAATTGTGGCTGGAATAAATCTGAAAATCTGGCAAGTAAGCCTTATTCAAGGAACATAGAAATAGACATAGAACATAGGAACATTGTCCCATCCAAAAAGGTCTGTTGTTTCAATAACAAAAAGCCATGGATTAACAAGGACATGAAAAGCCTTCTCAACAAGAAGAGAGCCTTCATGGCTAAGGGCCACCAGAACCTCACCACTGTCCAGAGGGAGCTGAAGAGGAAGCTGAGGGAGGCAAAACCAACTTTAAGGAGAAGGTTGAGTCCAAGATGGGACAGAGCAAAACAAAACAGGTTTGGAGGGAGGGTGGTGAAGAAGATCACCGACCTCCTTAGCCTCTCACAACTGCCATAGGCTCTGCCCCACCACCACCACAACCAGCAGCTTCTCTGGACAACCCCCCACACCCCATCATCCCATCACCTCAAACTTGGACACAAACATGCCCCCCCCCCCCCCAACTCCCCATCCCTCCGCCCATCAACAGCTGTCAACTTCCCCCCATGTCTGTGGAGGTTCCCAGTCATCAGGTCATGGTGAGTTCTTGTCTCGTTCTTCTTGTCGTGGCAGCTGGGCTTGGATGTCTTCACCTGGGGACGTTTTGCCCCTCATCCGGGAGGCTTCTTCAGTTCAGAACTGGGGACGCCTCTCGGATGGAGGGGGTCTGGTTGCTGCGAAGGGAAGATTTTCCCCCGAATACAGACATAACCACTACCATCCCCCCCTCCCCTGCCAACCAGCAGCTTTCTCGGATAGCCTCCCCCCACCCCATCCCCCTGAATACTGACACGGCCATATCTCTCCCCCAACCTCTCCCCAACCACCTCTCAACGGCCACAACGGCCTGGTAGTGGGACTGAGCTTGGACAATCTTGGCAGCGGGGAGGGTGAAGGACAAACTTGGAGCTATCCTTGACAATCCTTCGCACCCCCTGCACGATGAGCTGTTGCTGATGGGCAGCTCATTCAGCCAAGGGCTCATCCCACCCCGGTGCAAAAAAAACGAACACTCCTTTGTGCCCACGGCCATCAGACTGTATAATAGCAGTCTGGACAGCACACAACTCTGACTGGCCGGAGGTGCATCTGTGCTACCACTACCTCAAGAGCTCACTCATTCACACACGTCATGTCCTCATTCTGTTATCTATTTTCATCCTCGTTCTTGTCATTCCATTTTCATCCTGTTTATCTATTTTTATCCTTGTTGTTGTCATTCTGTTATCTATTTTTATCCCTGTTGTTGCCATTGTGTTATCCATTTCTATCCTTGTAATCATTCTGTTATCCATTTTTATTCTTGTTGTTGTCTTCATCCTTTTAATTGTCTCTTTCACTTACATTTATATTCATATTTATTGTTATTGTTGCACTGCTGTGACAAAAGAATTTCCCCTATGGGGTTCAGTAAAGTATTTTCTTACTCTTACTATTAATTGTGGCTGATCTTTAGAAAAATGTCTTATAATGACTATTACAAGAAAGCTAAAAATATGAATGTGGTTGACCTTGGATCCAGGTGACAGAACGATAATGCAATCAAGTTCCGATATTCAATACACAATAATATAGTGATGTCCAAAAGCTAAATTAAATGCTGATTTCAAGAGTTGGCAGCACACCCACACATGCATTCATTTGCACAGATGCACACAGGCGAGCTTGAACAAAAGCACACACCTGTGCACAGAAGGTCTGTCTGACATCCCTGACCTGGGGAGGGTAGAAGGAACAAAGGAAAAAAGGCAAAAGGAGTGTAAAGTAAGAAAGTCAGGGAAGGTTTAGATTGGTTTAAGGGCATAAAGGTAGGGGAGTTCCAGGGGCCCTATGCTATTTCCAGACAGTCCCAGTGTAGACTGCAGACTTCAGACAGCTGAACCCCTGGAGCCCCCAGGGCAGCATGGAAGCCACAGATGTTCTCAGGGAGCCGAAAGTAGAAGGCTCCGTTAGAAGAGGGAGAGTGGGAGGTAACTGTGTATTGTGGGAATAAAAAGAACAAGTCAAGCCTGAGAGAATAATTCCTAGAGTTCCCCAAATTCTACAGAACAGCTTTCTAAGACACATGGCAATATACAGTAGCTGGAGGGGGTGAAATGGATTTAAAAGTTTTATAGCAATCTAATTTGTGTTTTTTTTTTCACAGTAAGGATATAAAAGTCACATTTAATGAATGAAAATTCAACTCAATGAAATTATAAATGTCAATACTCCAAGGACTCATGACTGGTCTACAACACAAACACATAAAATTGGGTACAACTAATTTTCTTCTGTGAGCAAATATGCCTATAGTAGTAGAATATTGACAGTGTGAAAATATCTTCCAAATGCGAGATTTGTAACAATTTGTCATGGAAAACCAAATAAAACATACCTCTAACCAAAAAGTCCACTTACAATGGCAAGAAATATATTTAAAAGCTGAAACAGTACAACATTGATATATACAAAAAAATCCTTGTGGATAGTAATAAAAAAAATTTCAACGGAAGAATATTTATCCATCATTGATATTTCAAATTATCAGCATGGTAGTTACATTATTATTGAAGCACAACAAAACATTTATCAGTCAGATTTGGCACAAGACATTGTCCCCTAATAGATAGAAACACAAACCTAGTTATAACAGTGGTGTGTGTATAGAGTTTAGTTTGGAGAAAAGATACATCATGCTAGGTTTACAAACAATATAATCCTGAAACAGAAAGAATGACAGGCAGACCAATAGGGCCAATAAACTGAATCAATCATGTAACCTGCTTTGGAGGGGTACCTAAACTAAAAATAAACTTTTCTCATGTTCACATTAAAGACTTTCTAACTTGACACCCTCTTCATTATTTCCAAAGTATCAAATGTTTTGACTTGATTTAGTAAACAGGTGTTTCCATTAAGGTATAATTATAATACAAGCCTCCAACTCTTTGGAAATCTTATATTTTGACTGATCCATTGTTGCTGCTCTTTGAATGCTTTTCCAGAATCCAAGCTAAAAAAATATGCAAGCAGTAGTTAGTTATTCATTATTCATTATTCATTATTAAAAACTACTGTGGATTTATCACAAAATGTTCACTAGTAAAGAAACATTTTGTTTGGTTCTGTCATAAATTCTTATTTTGTGCTTTATATTATTTCCAGATGTACAGATATGGCTTTGAAAACTGAAAACAATTAAGTTTGTTCTTTAATTTAATTTAATTTAATGTTTTTGTGGATTGGGATGAAATGTTAAAAGATTTTTGGGACACTTTACCTCATAGAGGGGTTTGGGGTCAGCCCAGTGGTGGCTCTCTGCATCCTGAAGAATGCAGGTTGAACAAATATTGCTACAGTATTGGGTCAGCTGGTCCCTTAAGGCCATGACTGCATCTTGGTACTTCTGGATAGGAAGCAAAGTCAGGTGTCTAGAGGAAAATAAATGAAAATAACAAACATTGGGAATTGCAAAATGAAATACATGCTGTACACTAAATCTGGAGCAAGAGGAAAAAGGGTCAGTACAATCAGACAAAATTTTCATTATTAGCTGTAGCATATATTAATCACTCCTTCCCTCTCACATTCACTGAACATGAAGTCAAATGTTTGCATGAAAAATCTGATGTTTTCTTATATTTTCCCCAATGTGATTTAAATCTGCTGTTTGTCACTATCCTGAGAGGGCCAGGAGTTTAACAAAGTTGCAACATGAAGATGTACTGTCCTGTATGAACGAATGGGATACTAGGTAAGTGAAGGTAGAGGGATGTACAAGGTGTGAAGTTACACAACAAAAGAGGGCTAATAGCACAAGGGATGCTTTGAGAGGAACTATGGAAAGCAGAGAGGAAGGGGTTACATTGAACACTGATGCTCACATGGCATAGAGAGCATGAGTGTCATTACCGTTTGTCAGTCATTTATTTAATTGCTATTTGTGGTCTATATTCTATCTCAAAATGTAGCTTTGCAAGCTGTCTGTTAACAAAACATTATCTCAACCTCAAAGTCAAAAATCACAAGTGTCGGTAGTTTAATTGGCAAGCTCTGCGCTCGTTGCTTTTTTCATGTATAGTAGATAATTTAAACTAATGACTACCTGTACTCATTCCCTCAGAGCACTGCAAACTTGTGCATAGAACATTATCATCAGCACTTCATGAACTTCACCAGAAAGGACCAGTAAAGTTCCTGGCGGTGTTCACTTGAACATCGATGAGTGGAAGACAGCAAAATTTCACAAATGCCATTGACCCTTGATTGGTAGGTTATATTTTTGGAGCACACATCTCAGTGCCAGTCAGTCTTAACATTCTGATTTTCATCTTTTTTCCCATCCATAACAGAATCAATCAACATTTCATGGTGGGTGTTTTTTTCCATAAAATGTGGGATAAGCTTTAGTTTCATTATCATTATTTTTGAAATACAAGGAAAAGAGAAATAGTTATGGCCTTCATTCCATGTTTCTGCAAATACTTGCCAAAATAATTCCATCCTATTTAAACAGCTATATTCTAATGACTCCTTATCAAAAGTCACTTCAATGTAAAAAAGTGTTACGCTGTCCATATTCATACAAACAGAGGTAATATCACAAGCTTTTAATAACTCAAAATGACGGAGGAGCTATAGATACCAATACAACATCGGAGAGATATGAGATCATTTGCATAGAGGATCAGTAGGCCAAAATTATAGCGTTTTGCTCCTTTCATTACCTATCCCATAATGACTAAAATCACATACATCCAACTCAGAAGAAACACAAAACTTCTACTCACACTTTTACTGTTGTAGTACTTAAATCTTTGAGCACTGCATGGTAATGCTCTAGCCGCTGATGTATGTATATACAAGTGGCCAACAGTGCAGGCAGGTTCTTCACAGGTGCAGAGGATGGTACCTCCAGGGCCCTCTCCTCTAATCGGCCCAGCATAGCAAACGCTGCCCTGCCACATGCCTCCACGTAGCTTGACTGCACCTCCAGGAGAGGACTATCCCGACAGGCTACTGCCAAGGGCAGGAAGGTCTCCATTTCGACAATGATTGAGCCACAAAACTAAGATTGGAGAAGAAAGACAAGAATAATGCAGAAAAAAAAATCAGTTAGAGAAAAGCCCCTGAAAAATAAAAAAAAGAAATATAGATTCAAGTGGATAAATGGCACATCTGTTAGCCTACCACTGAGCGAGCACTCAAATCTTTGGTCTTTAAATTATATCATAATAATAATGTTGCAGACAATATACCACATTGTTTGTCTGCAATAGCAATTAATTGAAACAATTGCACTTGATTTGCTCTAGTTTGATTAGAAGAGGGTTTCACGCAGTTATTGTGTTCAGGTGCTAACTGCCAGCGCTTCATTTTTTTTCAAATCATTGTGATTGCCATGAGGTGACTAAACTGAATGTTTACTTTTGTCTGAATGCTTCAGTTGATGTTGTATGTATTTTATAGATAAATAGTCTTCTCTTTCAGTGAGGAGAGCTAGCAAAGGAGGACTGAAAACCCAATTCTGCTATTAGTTAAGTGTAATTCACTTGATTTTAATCGGCAGTGCCGTGCGGATTAAAATTTAAGAGGCTAATCAAACATTAAACAAATTTATGTTATGGTGTCTTGACTATTCCCTGAAAAACACTACTTCATCTAATGTTATTGATGCCCAAATAAATTGAAAGGAAGATATAAAGATACCAACAATACTGAAAAGCATATGATAGCCTCGGGCTTCATTTTTTATCAAGATACTCTCCTTATCAACTTATCAAAATTTTGATTCCAGTACAAAAGTACAAAATAACTTTTGACTAAATATGAATATATAGCATTTTGATAGTTCCTTGTGTTTGCAATTAAGTATCTACCATGGACCAAACATTTTGTTTTTATGCAAATCATAACACACACTACCTAAAACCATTTCCTCCAATACCCCATGTGCTTCCTATTGCCTCACTGTAAGATGATCTGGCAGGTTCCAAAAAGCTACACATGTGGGAGTTCAAATCCAAATTGATACACAATTCTTGTGAGATATGCGTCACCCACAGCTGGAAAAAAGTCTTAAAACACACTATATTTCACAATCCTCAGTACTACTAAGACAAGTTGTGCTGGGAAAAAGAAAAACAGCATAAATCATTAAACCATGCTAGAAAAATCAAACAGGCTCATCCAGTATCACTCTCTTCAGTGTAATCCAAGATTCACACACTTACAGTACTGACAGACTGGGAAGTTCAATGCTCTGTCAGATCAGAAATTCAGTATGTATGTGTAAAATTGATCAAAACTAAAGTATTTTTGCACTGTACACGCTATAAAAGCTCCCGTTGAGGTTCAAAGGTATGCGGAAATAGCCATTTGAACAAAGAAGTCAATATCTAACTGAAAATCATTAGAAGAGAATACAGTTTAAAGTACTATAACAAATTAGTGATATCATTGAAGCCAGCATTATGCAATGGTGACTCAGATACTGAAGCTAGTTCACAACAAAAAAGCAGAGCATAGTCTGCACATATGAATATTTATTTTCAAAATACTGACTTACCATAATGCCTTCAAACTAGCTATGTTTCATTCATAGATTGCGTAAAGTAACTTGTTTAGAGTAAAAGTACTGTGCCTTTAACCTTTGGTCTGAAAGTGTCTATTCTTTGAAACACTGAGCCAGATTTTACCGTTATACAGGTTCTGAGACATTGATACACATTCCATCTTGAAAAATTCTCCTTAACAGAGGATATTCCTTATCACTCAAAAGAAAACATTAATAAGTGTCATTGAATTCCATTTTGATAAGTACCTTGGCTATCATTTTAGGAGTCTCTCTCTCTGAGTAGGTTTGGAAGTCGTATTTGAGTTGATCGTTGCTGTCAGGGACCATGCCGTGTCTGTCTATGGTGGTAAGGGTAAGTGAGTTGTTTCCTGACAAATGTGAGGCTTCTTCCTGACCCAGGCTTCTGGTACAAACATCATCCAGCACCACTTTAACACAATGAGCCATGTGAGGGGACAGGCCCTTAAATGTTGGCCTCCAATCAAACTCCACAACCTGAGCCTGCAGAACAGGAAAATGTTCAACAGTTAAGTTATGAATCAACACCATTATGTACAGTTATATATAAATATGTACATCATAGACATAATCCTAGTCTACATCAACAAAGAAAATTGATTTGCACATTGGCAATGACAGAGTGGCAACACTAACCCTATGTTAAATAAATGATATTCAAAAGAAGATTTACATGTTCTGACAAAATTTCAAAATGAAATAACAAAAAGTCATGCATGTAAAATTCTTACCTCTGATATGCCAAGAGATGGTCCCGTTGTGGCTTTCTTGCTGTTTACCGTAGTATCTAAGTCCTCTTTAGTCTTTTTTAAAATCCCTGATTAAAATAAGAACAACTTTCATCAATGATCTTATATGAAAAAATGTTATTATACACAGAAATCACTACAATTAAAAATTGTATATTTTAGAATTTTAAAATTGGAACAAATAATGATAATTGTTGAATGCTTTTCATGTTGTATGATCAGATAGAGTTCTGCATCAGATCAAGCTGTTGAATAATAAAATCAAAAATGAACCCATGACCACAAATATTGAACAGTTATCACATGCACAAATGCTACAGTATGTTAGGAACTGTCTATTACAACTAAAAAGAATGTAACATTATTCAGCTTAAATTTCTCCATTTCACTAACTTTATATTGTGCAAAAATCTTTACCAAATCCTAAGTGGGAAAGCTACAACGTGTGCTGTGACTGCACTATTCAACTACTTATTAAAATGAGACACCAGAAACTTGCTGTACTGATTATACCTCAGAGAAAGCCAACAAAGCGAAGAGATGCAAATGATGATGGCGTTACAAGTCTTACTTTAAGGCTTAGATTTCATGGTAACCAAGATAGCATCAAGCATATATATCTGGAGTATTTCTATGAAAGGAGATGAGGCTGTTATGTGAGACTGGATGTTGGGTTGGATTGCAATTAAAAGCATGAACATCAAGGCCAGAGTATCCCAATCAGAAGGCGAAGCATGAGACCCCAAGCAAGGCAACTTAGGCAAAAAAGACTTGGAATGGAAGAGGCATGAAGCAGCAAGCACATCACTTTTTGACCTTTAAGCCCATCTGATGAATTTCTGGTAATTAAGCCATTTGATTGCTTGGAATTAATGAGTTGGATAACTGCCCTTTAAAGGCTGTTTACCTCTCTGTAAATTGAGCCTTTCTGCAAGTCTTGTTTTTGTAAATGTAACCTTTATGGAAATTACTCCATGCACCAAAAGCTTTCATTTAACATCTCTGGAGCACTAGTTCAAAAGGCAGGAGTGATATAGATATTTAAGGGATAACTTTGTCCTGAAATATTTCATTCTTTTCTGTGAACTGAGACATATGGTAAGAAGAGTAACAACTTGCATATTTGCAGGTTAAACATGGATATTTATGTGTGTGTGTGTGTGTTAAGATATGTGTTTGTTTGGATATGTGTGTCTGTGTGTAGTGTAATTGTGACAGACAACAAGCAAACATGTAACTGGACTCTAGTCATCTACCCATGAAACATACAATACACACATAAGCATTGTGTATTTCTCTGATTATAAGTATTTTACTAATTGACCACCTGTTCGATCGATTTCTGCAAATTAGCTATAAAGTACTTGAAGGTCTAAACATTCCTCACAAATCAAAGAGGACATAACTAAAGACTTTACTGTCATATTTTATGTAGCTTGAAATTGGTCAAATTAATTATTAAATACACCTCAAAAGTATCAAACAGCACTTCCGCATTTAAATGTGCTGACATGTCTGAATGAAATATTTGCCCATGTGTGTATTTGAGGGAATGGAGTTGTACCTTTTACACAGGGAGCCTCCCCAGTGCAAATAATGAAGGTCTTATTTGTGACAAGCCCCTTTACATAGTCTTCAAACCCAAGCAGTGAACAAGCTAGCTGGGTTAATGCCCTCAATTGGTGGGCAGTCATATTGAAACTTCTGCTTTGAGTAGGAAGTTCCATTGGTGCTGTGAAGAAAAAAGGCATAGCGTAAAGGGGAAAAAGAAGACAAGTAAATTGTATTATTAAAAATGTATAAATTATTATAAATTGTATTATTATAAATTGATACAATTCACAATTCAGTAACAAATAAAAGCAATTTACATCAATAGGATTTCAACCAAATTCCCAACCTACATGCACCCACAATCACCCCCAGTCTTGCCTCGAACAAAACCACTTATAAATATCGACCCATTCATGTTTTCCCACTGCACAAAATAAACAAAAAGAGAGTGAAAAATATGCAAAACTTTGCTCTCCAAGAAGTCATGCATGCACATCCTTGTCTCTTGGTACAAAACTTTTTTTTTTTTTTTTTTTCCCCCCTAACCCAGCAATGACCCCCTTGGCAAATATGGATTTCCCATTTTGGAGGCTGCCAAAGCCATCACCCAGGGGATGTTCCGCATTAAGCTAGAGAATGGGTGGTTGGGAGATGCGTTGCCATACTCCCAGACACATGCACAAATACTTTTGTGTGTCCGCTTAACTGAGCTCCTCCACTCCAAAGACATTTGGGAATGGATGAGCTCAGTATTAGCCTTGACTATGAAAGCACAGCGATGATTGCATGTTGAGAAGGAAAGAAAGAATGGTGGTGGTGTCGCGTGGGAGGATTGGGGTGAAATAATTGTAACTTTATTGCCTCTGGATCCTAATGTAATTTTGTCACATTGTTAAACAAAATCTGACGATATGACAACACACTTTCCCTAAGGATACATGGTTTAATCATGCATGAGGATTGACACAAACACTGGGTGTGTGCACGGGCCACGTGCATGCCGTGTGCTTGGTGTGTGCTTACATGAATGCATAAGAGTGACAGGAGTTTCACTTTTGTGTGGGTGTACACAAACATGTTTATGTATAAACAATGTAGGTAATTATTAACAACCTGATTTGTAGAAGATGCTTTCTCATACATTTTCACATCTGCTTGTAGCCTTGCAAGATAATTTCCACTCTCCAGCCAGACTCTGGTCATCATGGGTATAGTCTGACCTCAAGTTGCAAACACAAAATAACCATTTGTGTTTGCAAGTCCAAGTGTATATGTCTATCGATGTTTATCTGTGCAATGTTGCATTTATGAAATCACAAATGTGTAGCAGTACAATTATGTGGCATGTGACTGCATATGTGTTTTTTTGTTTGTATGTTTTACTGTAAGTGTGAGTGTGTGTGTGTGTGTGTGTGTGTGTGTGTGTGTGTGTGTGTGTGTGTGTGTGTGTGTCTGTGTGTGTGTGTGTGTGTCTGTGTCTGTGTGTTTAATTAAGCTACAGAGGTCCACAGCTTGGCAACTCTGTGGTAATGGGGTCCAGAGGGAGCTTGTGCTTCAGAGACTACCTTATACTGCATGTGTACATGCATGACCTGCCTGACACTCACGTGCCAGCTCTGCTCTGCAGCTTGCACATTGACTCATGCACCATTAATCATATCTGTTTCTAAAATAACCAGCAAATCAACTTAGAGTATTCTTTGATTCAGTGATGGAACAAATTAAAGCTTTCAAAAACTCAAAAGAGAGTAATCCACACTGAATGAGATGGCCCATTATGAGATGGAACTACCAAATTCTCAAAAAGCTCCAATTTCCACACATGTCAACTGTCCCCACGGGGGACTAATACAATAATAAGTGTAGAGTCCTTTAAACAACACTTCATCTTGATCATCACCTTTTTTTGACCATCTCTGCTTTCGTCCTTCTCGGCATCCACTCATATCATCAGCCTATGAACTTCACCATATTATACTTACCCATCATCTTGATGTTTAGCTGCTTGCCACAGCCCCACATCAAGCTACCTTACAGAGATATTTGTCGTTGTCTTCCTAGCCAAATAGCCCTATAGCAATAGCGGTCTAGTCTACAGCCATCTAAACGTCATTATATCTTTGCCACAACGGTGAGGCCAAATCGAGGCTCTCGTAGCTGGTTGATGGAAAGGGTGTGTTTAAAGGCACCCAGGTGTGTCATATAGCATTTCATGTAGCATGCCCCATACAGCACAGTGAATAAGGGAACTAGCAGGCAAAAGGGTTCAAACTAAGGTCACTATACAAAGAATCAATAAGGGAAGGCAAGGGTTGAAAACAAGGAAAATCATGGGGTTATAAAAGAGCTCCTTATATGATTTTATAGTATGGATGATGTTGAGGAGAAATAGGTGTTTTGCTATTCTACTGTGATGAGTGTCAGATAAGATGCCATAAATGCAAGATATTATATGTAAGCTGGTCTAAAGATTACAAGCAAAATGAGTGATATTTGCGAATTTGTGGGAGAGTGGGAACAGTGGTCGGCAGTGGACACTCAGTTTGTAGCTTCTTAATCGTGACAACAATGTAATAAAAAGGGGGAAACAAAACCAAACGGAGTAGGTATATTGGTGAGCCATCAGTCCCCTTCTTGTCTGTTGGTTCTCCTGTGGATTCTACTACCAGGTCTAAAACATGCACACATTCTCTCTTTCTCTCTCTCTCTCTCTCTCTCTCTCTCTGTCTCTCTCTCTCTCGCTCGCTCACTCTACTGTTTATAAACACAAACACACCCACAAAAACACACTGTTCTTGACTGGCAGATAACAGGCAGAGGAGAGAGAGGAGGAGATCTAGAGGAAGGGAAAGGGTAGTGGTGTAGCGGTAAGGGATGAAAACATGGGGAAGAGAAGGAGGGAAAGAGACAGAGGGGCGGGAAAAGGGAATTCCCTGAGCAGTTGTTATTGATTCCAGTGTTTACGGGCGAATAGTTTAATGCCGTTTACAAAACAGAACAGATGCAACCAGTGAGCAAAAAGGTAAACAATTGCTGTGTGGCGGGCTGCCAAATCCCCAGACTGATGTATTAAACTCACGGTGAAAAGCATTTCCCCTTTGGCTGCACTTATTGCCACTTCATTTCCTCTTTGCTCAAATACACATTCTCTCCTTGGCTCCTTCCTCTCCTTGCTTCTCTTTTCTCTCTTGTTCTCCCATTTATCTGGAAAAAAAGAAGGGCATAGTATGCTTTTTGCTGTCTGGCTATTTTCTGTCCTTCTCTGACCCAGGAGGCCCAGTTCTTCCTAACAGAGCCATTAGTAGAGGGAATTGCATGTGTCTGACATGGCCGAAAACCAATTATTAGACACTTTCTACCAAATGATACCCAAGTCTTCGGGGAATGGGCAATCATGCAATAATTTAGCCACTGATTTAATTTCTCTCCAGCACAGCATCTCTCCCTCTCTCATCCTCTGTCCCTCATCTCCTCTCTTTCTCTCATTCTGCTCCTCTGAAGTGTAAATCAGACCATCAGAATGGTGGTCTTCTTCTCTCTTGCCATACTGCCAAATTGGCCTTCAGTTTTTTTTTATTATATGATCAAAGTGTATTTGTGTATGACCAACATTTGCATCTGGCCTCAGCAAAATTTGATTTTGGTGACAAGCTAAGTGGGAAATCCATGGTGAGCTATTTTGTTTAAATGTTAAAAAGAAAATGTCTCAATCCAAAATCAAAATTTTTTTGGCCATATCATAATGGTCATGTTTTTTTGTTTTTTCTTTTATTTTTTTCCATTTTAACATTAATTCATGAATAATTTAAAAAAATCATTTGGAATTACCTTTAGCTTCTTTTTCAGTACTCGACACCACAAATTGATAGTAATAACTCACTTAATAAAAAAGGTAAACGCATTGTATCATAATTTCTAAGAGTATGATAATAAAACAGTGGCATATAGAAGGACAGCAATTTTTTTTTAATTGTCCAAACACAACATTCCATGCAACTTATTCATTTCAACAACAGCATAGTGTTTTAAAAAGTGTATTCCTCCATACAGTTTCTTTAATTCTGCTCATGTGCTGCATTTGAGCATTTTTATATTACCTGAAAATGTTGTATAAAAAAATCCATAGCATGTGAATCAACATGAAGAGCAAAATTTATACTGCCTTTCCATGTATTTAAGGTAATGAGAAGCCTTTATCTGAAGACTTTATCCCCTACGCGAATGAGTAACTGGACTCTGACATATAATAACTAGTCGAGCCACCACTGGAAAAATTAATTGCTGTAAAACATTTGTGAAAACTTGTGATGAGCCCTCTACATCTGCATGGAGGACTTGTGCCTCAAAATTCTTCCAAGAATTGTCTTAATTGAGTCACACTGCAATGTGTTCCTGTACAAACTGCCCATTTATGATCTTTTGACAGTATCTCAGTTGGATTAAAGTCAGAATTTAAGGTGTTCCATTGCTTTTGCATTAGTTTTACTTGAGTGTTTTGAATACTGTCATACTACATTACTTGACTGACACAGACGTTCTTCAAAAGGATTTTCTGAGAGTGGTACCAATTGTTCCCCCAGTTATAGAAAGTCAACTAGGTTCAGAAGCAAAAAAGCCCAAGACCATGATACTGTCACCACCATGACTGACTTTTTGTATTACAGAATGTTCATAGTCTGGAATGCAGTATTATCTTTAAGTAAGCTTTTAAGGGAGCACTGTCTTCTAAATCATCCTCTTTTCAATCAATAGTCTACAGAACATCATCCCCCCAAGTTCCAGGGAATCATTGAAATATGAGACAAGCTGTGTAAACTTTCACTTTAATAAAGTCATTCACTTTGTAAATAATGAAGGTGTTAACATCACATCTTTGTAATACAAACTACAATGAGTATTGGACTTAAAGGGAATTGGATCAGTCGCTACTTCACATGCTCCCAGTGCACTTACATAGACCACAAGCCTTTCTCAAACTCAGCTTTCACTTTGAGATCATGTAGACAGACACCTGTTGTATCTTGTACTTGTGTGCGCCCAGGGTATGGAAATCTGCCGATCAAACAAGGTCTGTTCAAAGCTGGTGTGATGCACACACAGACGCTGAAAATAGTACCAGGTACATGCTTCGGCAGCTAATAACAAATACAACTTGGTCTGCAAAAAACTAAAAACTTGCAAAATATGATATTTTTTAAAAATGGCAATCGCAAGAGAGGGACCTTTTGTTGTTTTTTTTTTGTTTTGATACCTAAAGTTTTGATTTGATACCAAATGCTTTTTCCATGGAAAGTAGGGTGTTCAACTCAGAACCTCTTACTATAAAGGAGCTCTTTTTTTGAAGACAAAAATTTAAGGCTTCATCTCAGAACTCAGAATGCCATTAAGAGCCCTTGGTATCATAAGAGAGCTTTTATATGAAGCAGCTGGGTTTGAAATTGTTGAAGGCAATGCTAAATTGGGTTCAATTCAGTCATATATATCTATAACCCAAAATTTAATATGAAAATCAAAAAATTTGCGGTCAACTATAACTGAACCAATGTGTTGACTGATTCATTGGACCGTCTAGCTTGATATTTATTGCATGGGGGTTGGTGGGGAGGCATAAAAGACATTTTTTCTGTTGCAGCATCTCAATCAAATTATTGCTTTCAAAACAGGATGTTTGACAATTGGAAGAAGCTTTTCTAAAAGTTTAAAAAGTCCAGTGAAAATATCTTACCTGACGTCCACTCAGTGAGATCATATACTGAATTCTTAAAACAGCACTGCACTGATGTGACTGAACTCCTATGTTGATTATGTTTAGACCATTAACACCTTGAATGAGGTGCGGATATGTTAGACGTGGAAATTCCTGCTTGGTCTAACATGAAAAAGGCAAAGTGCACACACATATTTACAGACACAATTTAATAGCTACAGTGACAAGGTGACCAAAGTCATATTACTACAACCTGCATCTCTTCACTAATTTGCTAAACTTGTTATTGATACTGACTGGAGTTTTTCAACACCATTCACTTGATTCAAATAAACTTTCCATGGCAGTTATACATCGCTGTATGGCAGCTATGTTTTTGTTGTTGTTTTGACACCTACATACTGCTTTTAGTCATAAACTTGCATTAATGGTTTTCCATTATCCATCCATCCATATTCTTCTGCTTATCCTGCACTCAGGGTTGTGGGGGATGCTGGACCCTATCCTGGCTGTCATCGGGCAAGAAGGCGAGGAACACCCTGGACTGGTCGCCAATCGTAGGGCCATCTATACTGACAGACAACCATTCACTTACTCATTCAGGAATGAAATGGAATACTGTGTTTATTTGTTATCCATGTACAAGCTGGGTTGTTAATGGAATCCTTTATAGCCTTTTATGTTGCTTTCTTGGTAAAAAACAAAGATTTCCTAATGGAACACTGTTCTTCCATGAACTTAAAAGAGGTTTTCTTTTGTAACAAGCCACATTTACCATTTATTCCGTTTTTATTTAAACTGCTAGGAATGGTGAATCTTACTGCAGGTTATCACAAAATAAAAAATAAAAAATTGTTGCGATATGTTTGTTTTTCATAAGAAAGTTATTCACCGATACCATTTGGAAAAGATTTCATTAATACATATGGTTATTCCAGGGTCTTTAAAATAATAGCTTTATTCTGATGAGATGCTACTTATGCAATTATTGTCACATAGTATTGAATTTTCAGAATGAAATAAGACAGATATAAGACAAAAATGTTTTCCATTGCAGGATGCTATATAGTCCTTCACACAGTATACTAGACTAAATATTCTTAGTACTTGCGTCACCTGCCATTTTCAATTACATAATTCTGAATGTCTGAATGAAGTACATCTGTAAAGATATGCTGTGCATTTCCTTCTGTCTTGTTATACTGAGTGTCCATTCTTTCTAGAGTTTCAAGCTAAGGTTGTGAAACAGGGTCATGCAGGTGAGGTACCTTAGGGTTTGTGTGTGCATCTGTGTGTGTACATGGGTGAAAGGAGACTACAAACCACACTGGACCGCCTGCTAGGCCCTGTGACAGCCAGGGTCCTCATCGTCAGTTGTGGCCGAGTGCCCACTCAGACAGCCTTATTATGGGAGACTTCCTGCTGTGATTTCCCAGCACACTCACAGGCGGAAACACACACAGGCAGACACACAGGCGGACACACACACACACACACACACACACACACACACACACACACACACACACACAGATGTACACAACACACACACACACACACACACACACACACACACACACACACACACACACACACACTCTCTCTCTCTGGTCTCTTGTGGCTTCCTCTTGGAGCAGTGTCCAACTGGGGCACTGCTCTTGCCCTTCACAGAAGGGTAAAGTAGTAATATTTGATATCTCAATTACGATGCCTTCCTAAGAGATGAGTATAATAGTGATGGTGGTGTTTTTTGGTATTGACATATGAGCCTGGCAAACTTTATTCTTCATTATATTTGTTTCTTTTCATCCTTCGATGTCTGTCCTTGTTTCTGTCTTTCTTTGTGGTGAATATTGACAGTGAGATAGTGGTTAATATTTTTCTCGCTTCCTCTGCCTACTTGAACCGAGCAGCCTGAAAGAAGAACACAGAGCAATGTATTGTCTAGATCGGAGCATTTCATTAAAACCCACTTGTTTAGTGCCCTTGCTCACATTATTGTTTTCAAGCCCTCGGCGAATCACATTGACTCTTTATCACAAAGTGCTGGCTGCTCTCAATAAGCAAGCCATTTTTGTCTCTGCTTTCCCAATAAAAGGTGCCAGCAAAATCTTCATATCCTTGAGCTTTTCAAGAGATACACAAAAGCCATTGTGACCACTTGGAGGAAACAGGGGAAAAATATAAATGGCATGCACAATACAGATTCTCAAGGGCCATGAAACTTATTCTTTTCTGTGATTACACTGGAGCCGTGATTTAGTGGTAACTTTCTTAAACAAGGCCTTCTCCTTCTCTGCTAGGACAAGGAAGAGAGTGTATAAACAAGCATCACCCATAAAGAGAAAGCACACACACAAACAAGCTCACATGTACACAAAGGTACACAAAAGCCCCCTACCTAGCCCATAATTACGTAGCAGTATGCAGGTGCACATCCCTGGCTGACAGTGTGTATAAACTCAGGCAGAGATATGATCTAGTGAGGAGCTGCTCTTATTAAATATTAACAAACGCCATTCCCAAGTAGCCTCAATCCCCACAAGCACCTCCAATGCCAGCCAGAGTCTCAGCCTAGCTTTCTCGTGTGACTACAGAACCTCTTTCCCCACTGAATAGGCTCCTGTGCTTTCTCTAAGAAAGAGTTCAAAGAGCCAGAAAGGGTAGAGAGGAGGCTGTATTTGGGGGGATGTGCTTGCCATACATGTTCTAACTCAATTTTTTTTTATCTATAGGGAGCTGCCAACATCGTCATACAGGGAAATTAGTGAAAGTGGAATTCAAATCAATGCTATCAGAATGGGGCTGCAAAGTGTTTGAACAGAATTTTACAACCTTGCCTTCACCCCTGTGGTCTATTGTTAGGGAATAAATTGTATGTGTGTATGCAGGGAAGTTGGAATGAAAGCTTTTGATGTCCTACAAAAACATGTATCTCCAATGCATACGAATGCAAATTACTGATGCCATATGGAAATTTAATGATGCATTTTTAAAAAGGAGATATTAAATGACTCCTGATCACACAAGTAGGTCCATAATTAGAGCGCGCGCACACACACACGCACACATACACACACACAGGCAAACACACATACGCACACACACACACACACACACACACATGCATGCACGCACGCACACACATTTGAGTCTGTCAAATTATCAGCTATGTGCACAAGTCAAATATTGAAAAGGTGATCAAAACTATCATGCAAAGCTACCTGTATAGACACTCAAACACAAAGATACACTCGCAAAAATGTATTTGTTGCAGTGGAGTGAATGCAGAACAAGAACATCTAGCTTAATTATGAGGGGAATTAATTGCCTGTACGGAGGGACTGTATCAAATAACATATTTATAAAAAAAAAACATGCAGACAGGAATTTGCACTGTAGCTTAGAGGTAGTAAAACCAAAACTAGTACTTAACACTCTTGTCCTAAAGACCACTGACACAGCAGATGATGTATCCAACCAAACAATCAAACATTTTTCAGAAATAATAAAAATTTAAAAACGCACATACGCACACATATCATATAATTCAGCACAGCAATTCACACAGTCACACACTTACACAGACTTGGCCCAACCACTGGTAGACAAACTCAGTGAGGTGTGTTCATAAGGTCTAAAGCCTGCATTGTTCCTGACCGGTCAACCTGTCTAAACCACTCCCCACTCTTACTGTTCATCCCATTACACTGGAGAAACTACAAGAAATGCGTAAAGAGAAGAAAAGAAAGAAGTGAGATAGGACATGTATGTGGAAGAGATGGCAGAGAGAAAAAAAAAGGGGGGGGGGAATGAAAAAGAGGTTTTGAGACCCTTCACATCTGTCTAGGCAGAGCCTGCCTTTGAGCCAGAAGGGTTAAAAGAGGAGACAGATCTTGCCATGAACGCTGTTAAATGGTTCAGTGGTTTGACAGTGGCTGATGCTACAGACAGTGCTGCTCCCCTGGGAGCTTGCACAGTCTCCCAGGCATGGCTCTTATCAAAATATACCTACTCCCTGCTTTTACTGCAAGAATAAACAATAACACAGCAGGGAAGTAAGGGTAGATCTGAAGAGTCATTGGATGCTTTTGAAAACAGAATCACTTTTTGTTAACCTTACCATAATTGCTTTGACAATTATGGGCGTAGCATACAGTATAGACAGTAAAGTGTGAAAGCAGATTACGTATTATCATTCAGGCTACATAGTAGCTATGGGCATTTAGTTTATGTAGTGCTCTCTCTCTCTCTCTCGCTCCATCTCTCCCTCTCTCTTCTGCTCTCTCCATCTTTCTCTCTTTCTCTTTCTCGCTCTATCTTTTTTTTTCTTGGGAGGGGGGGCATCTTAAAATATGAACACAAAAATGTAATCCCTGTTGTAGCCCTCAAAGCTGTGTAGCAGCTAATAGTCACACACATTCATATACACACACAAACACATAAACTTAGTGCAGGCAAAACTGCTCCATTTTACCATCATTACACAGCACAGGTCCCCCGCTCCCTTTGGAACAGTGTTCTGCCTCCGGTGCTACATTTGACGGCTTGTTGAGCGGCACGTAGGTGTGTAGCCTCGGTCGTGTTACGCGATCAAACAGCCCAACTGACGCATGGCCAATTATCTTGGCTGCCTCCTCTCATCTCACGTTTAAGTAGAGAGACAGTAAAAACCAAAGAGGGAGATGGAAAGAGAGAGATGGGGGGGAAACATAGGCAAGGCTGGTGGTGTGTTTATCGAAGAATGGCAGATGTAAAAGCACTTTTCTCCCTGTTCCACAGGGACACAGATACAAGCACCACTTTTTAAAAATGACAATAGCTTCTACTTTTTAAGCTGTAGTATTCATATACAGGAAACACACACATGCATAGACACATACTGTATATGTGTGTGCGTGTACATGCATAAGTGTGTAAATGTGTGTGTGTGTGTGTGTGTGTGTGTGTGTGTGTGTGTGGGTGTGTGTACAGACAAACATTGGATATTGGCTAGAGTACTGACTTATAATCCACACTCATCACTATTATAGACTATTCAACTGGCAAACCATGTTTTAATGTACTTAAACAAAATTCCTTTGCCTCCTTGATTACTATTCCTTTTTTGACAGTGTGAGGCAGATGGTAAAGAGAACAAGCAAAATTAAGTATTTACAATGGGAAAAGTAGTTTTTGACCATCACTTACAAAAGCATTGTCTTTAGCTCAATAAAAAGAAAAAATGGAAAACATGATGAACAGGAAGAAAATATTCTACTTTGAATAAGACAAAATCAATTGAAAGGCAAATGGGTGTGTATTTAAAGACTGTTAAAATCATATAGAGTATGACCCAGCTATTGAGCTACTTACCTACAGTTGCCCGGGACCTGGATGAGTATTTTTTGGTTTTGCCGCATGGTATGGTGTTGTCCCTCAGGGCCATCTCTGATTCTTTCTCCATCAATGAGGCTAATTCACATGCCACAGTATTTAGGTAGACTGCATTGACGAAACCCAGAATGACGTGTGGCTCTATTAGTCTTGAAAGGACATTGAGTTCCTCTGTCAGGGCCAGAGTTAGAGCTGGGACCAAAGAGCGAAAGCCTACACTCAGTCTATCAAAGCCAGTTACACCTCCTGGGCTGGAACTTATGGCAGAGTGCAGAAGAGTCTGCACAAATTGGCTCCTCAGGCCCTGTATTAATAAAGGTAATATTCAGGTTTGAAATAATCTGTGCCTGTTTGTCACACAGGTACAGAAAACTGAGGATTTGGAAATTACTTTAAATATATATTTCTTTAAATCTATACAGTGGATTCAGTAATATTCACAAGATGTTTCATCACTTTACTATACCTGGTAATATGTGAGCACTTCGGAATCAGGGTAAAGGAAGTAAAGCTGTTGCAGACAGCGGATCCGTTCACTGATGGAAAGAGAGCAATGTTGTCCCTGTCCTGAACACTCTGTGCTGTTCGAAGACAGCTGCATCAGCAGATAGCGGCGCAACTGGAGACGCACATCATCCCATGCCTCCTGGATCTTTTTTAAACACAAAAATGTGATTTTAATCATAAAATATGAATAGCATAAAGCATACAAGTAGGTAAAATAAGACCACATATGTCAATTTTCTCATGTAAAAGAAACATTTGAACTCAAATAAAAAAAATACACATTTAAACAAAAAATGAATATAAAACATTCATCACCTCAAGTGAAGAGTCATCTCTGACTGAATGCACCAAGTGCATGGAGGAGGAAGTTAATTGAGGACAAAGAGAAGAGGACAAAGCAGTCGAAGAAGGGGTACATGGGAAGTAGATACCACAGCAGGATGACAGATTCTGCAAAATTTGCAGTGTCAGCTCCTCTCTCCCATCTTCTTCTGACCTCAGGTAATGTTGCTGGGAGGAGCAAAGGAGGAGTGATAATGTTAATACCGTGTAATACCTGACGATAGCTGTGAACATTGCAGTTGAAATCATAATTTATCTGCCCACAGCAGTGCAAAAATGCTAACGCTACAAGACAAAGAGTAAGAATAAAAGAAAAATTACTCCAACCAT